>NC_140248.1:10274693-10434693 GCF_949987555.1 Borostomias antarcticus
TGCAAGGTCCTGCCTCTCCTGCCAGACCAGCTTCCTTGCCAGTGGTGATTCTCTGGTTGCAAAAGAGGAGTGATAATTCCTGCTGTGTGTCCCATCTCGACGGGCACGATGATTGCTGGCTCATCCCCGATTGTCGTTTTTCTCCTTTTGACCTATGTATTATTTGACATGGCAATGAAGCGGCATGTGGTAAAGGCTTTGTCCTGCCAGTTACCTCAGCAGTGGGTCAGCTCAGCTGGCCTCACCATGTGTGTCTTTCTAAGAGGCTAATCCTCTGCTGCATAGTAGTGCAATCTTCTCCATCCTCTGTATAATTTCAGCACGTGCTAAAACAGTGCCCCTTTTTCAAGTTCAAACTTTAAATTGAATAGTGGGTTGCTTCATCTTGGTGATATGCTATATCAGAATCAGAATCTGTTTATTGCCATGCAGTTTTTCAACATACTAGGAATTTGCTTTTGGTTGTGGTGCATAACATTGAGACAACATGGACACGGTGCAGGGATGAGACAGGACAGTGCAAAGAGTGAGTAGCCTACAATATGTGAGTATGCTGCGGGTATGCTGCAATCATGGATGGTTGCAATGTGCTTTTAAGTGAATGCATATTTTATCATATATGTCTGTTCTACAGGAGAATGCTGACCTTTACATTGTGTTGTTTAAATTCACCTGAATCATTTAGAAACCAAAGCAATCAATTAAACATCATTTTACTTCAAACCCCCATTGACCATTAATAATTATGAGCCAATAATGTATACATTGGAAAAATACCACTGTGCTCTAAATTCTAGTCTCTGTTCAAAAGAAGCACTAGTCTCTGTTCAAAAGAAGTACTAGTGTCTGTTCACCTGAACATCATAAACCATTCATCCACTCGCTGAAATGTCAGTGTCTAAAGCAGGGGTGTCAAACATACGGACCGCGGGCCAAAACCGGCCCTCCAGAGGGTCCAATCCGGCCCTCGGGATGACTTTGCAAAGTGTAAAAATTTTTTTTTCACAATAAAAGTAACTGCTATTTAACAAGCAACTAACAAGCAAACTGTTCATGCTGGAGCTGCCGGTAAAAAATGTTAATCTGGGGGGTTCCATAAATGGCAAGTTTGCCTTATCGTTATTATAATCTATTCTACGTGTTCTTTTGCTGTCACCATTACATGGCACCCTCATTAGGCTACCTAAAAAAGAGAAAAGTGAACACAGAGTGTAGTTTTCCATGAGAAATGGACCGTTTCCTATTTATTCATAGAGTGTGCTTGGTGTGTTTGCAGCAGGTTTCAGTGCAAATAATATAATATTTGGCGCCACTATGAGACTCATCATGGCGAAAGATACAACAGCTTGCAAGGATAACTGAGAAGAGATAGCGGGTCTGAAGAAACAGCAGTCTGTTTTTACCCGTAGCCAAGATATCAGTGATGCAGCAGTGAAAGCTACTGTACTGTAGCTACCTTATTGTTAGCGAAATAGCATTAGCGTCAAAGCCATATAGTAAGGGTGAGTTTGTGAAAACATGCATGCTGATCTAGGCTGCAGAAATCGTGTGCCCTGAGGAAAGTCAGGCTTTTGCCAAAATTAGCCTGACAAGAAACACTGTGGTTTCAGATCCTTCGGCAGATTTGGACAGCCGAATGAAGCACAAAGTCAAGTCATTTGTTGCATTTTTGGCTGCAATTGATGAGAGCACGGACAGAATCAGAATCAGAATCCTTTTATTGCCATTTGTACTTGACATATATAGGATTTTTTGTGACATTGTGGAGCCAACAACAACACAACAATGTACCAGTGCAAAAACAGGACAAGACAGTGCAAAATACAAATATAGTGCAAAACTAGCAGGGCATTTGGCCTGCGAAAGAGACAGTGCAGTAGTCAGTATAGTGCAACTATTTGCAGGGGGCAGGGGAGAGAGTCAGAGGGGAGCCTTGTTGATAAGGCTGATGGCCGAGGGGAAAAAGCTGTTCCTGTGTCGAAAAGGTTTAGGACATTACAGATGTTGCTCAATTCAGACACTTTTACACACTGAAGAATAGGCCTATAGTTCTGTGAAAATTAATACTTACTGTGGACACTGAACATTGTGCATTATAATGTCAGTCAGCAGCTTCAGTACAAAATAGTTTGGTGGAACCCTGTTGTTCATGAACTGCCACATTTATGTATTTTTATGAATACATTTTATACATTTACAAGGCAGAGGGATAACGTAACCTTAATAGTTCCCACTTTAGTTTGTATGGTGTGGTGTGTCAGTTCAGGTGGTCAGGATTTACAGTGCTAATGAACTAAAAAGTTCAGGTTGTTCATGTTTTGTAAAAAGAGTTAAATGTGAACATTTTCAGAATGTAGCCTACTTGGACTTTTTTTGCACTAAAACAAAGGGAATTTGGAGCTGTCGTTATTTATAGGTTATTATGCTATGATTTTACTGGTCTGGCCCACTTAAGATAAATATTGTATAGTCTCTCCAGTCCTAAACAATTATCACTCTCATGGCATGCGCTTTGCTTTACCTGCACATCATTTCTTTGCATAGTTTAACGATTGAAATCAACAGTGTATCTCTTAAAGGGCTAGTTTGGTATTCAGCATCTTAAGCCCTGTTATAAGGTTATTTACGATCATATGAAATGGTCCATATAAAAATGTTGACAAATTGTGCAGTCTTGAGATATTAGTGCTCATTGCACTAGCAAGTACACAATGGATCTCTATGGGCATATATATATGCCCAGAGAGATCGATATGGTTAGCTGTGACATTCTGTTGATGGGGCAATGGGTAAAACATCAGTCAGGGGGAAGAAGATGGAGGAAGGCAGGCTGGGGCCTCCCTCTGTGTTATCTCCTCCAGCTCTTCTCTGAGGTAATTATCTACCTGACTCTATCTGCCACCTTCTCCTTAACTCCCCAGAGCAACGAAGCGACAGGGTTGCCTGGCAACAGAAAGATAACGGAGGGGAAAGAAGACATTTGTTTTATTTTGGATCCCTCCCCCCTCTCCTCTATTTCACCAATGCAGAGACATTTATAAAACCTACATGTTACAATTAAAACTAATCAACCCATAAGGAAATGGGAGAAAGATTGGCACCATCCTACTGATGATAGCCTGGCTTTTAACGGCACTGACATGGAACTGAGTGACACAACTTGTTATGCAGCAGGTGTCTATCAAAACCTTGACAGTCAGGTAATTTGTCTGCTACCTACCTAGAGTGTATAAATGTCGAACTTCACATCATAGTGCAAAGAGCCGTTGTTTTTACCATCAGAGGATCCCTGCTTGCTCTTGTCAGCTAGCCTGACTAATTTCATGTGACATGTTGAATCCATGGAAACTGATCTGAGCTGTCACTCCGATGTTTAAGTGTCATAAGCACTGTCTTGACAATAGTGCCACAATAATGCCTTAATAATTAGGTAACTGACATTAAAGTAAACATAATGTGACACTTTAAACAAAGGTGATGATCCCAAATCAGCACTCAGCAACACTCAACAACAGAACAGTGCTTTTAAAACACTAATCAGTGGCTTCTTATGCATGTAATTGTTGCATTACTCAAACCCCCACAATGACCTCTGATTAGTGCCTGAATACTTAATCAAAGGACACACTTTTAGCAGATCATATCCCAGTCCATATACTGTACAGTCAGAGGGTATGATTGCTCAGCTCATTGTGAAACATGTACACCCAAATCCTTTTGAGCGTCTAATACATACTACTAAATCAGAGTTTGTGGTTGGTTGTTTACTTGAAACAGGTGATTTAAGAAGGGTATTTATTTGCAAGCACTTTTGGGGGGGGCGCGGGGTGGGCCAAACACATCCCACGTGACCACAGGGGTGCAAGTTTAGACTGCAAATTTAGACGTTAGGTAGCTCTCGTTAGCTTTGAGAGAACAGAAGGGAGAATGAAGAGACATGACATAATAGATCAAGACAAAAACGGTCTGGAACGAAGGAATTAAAACAAAAATAAATCAATAACAAATATTGGGATTTTTGGGGGTATGACAGGCTTACACTGGTTTATAGGAGAAAATGTAATGTATTTATTAAATTAATAAAATGCCACTAGCTGCCTGAGCACCTCCATGCATTTCACACATGCATAGTATTGTGTAACCCATGTTAAGGGCTTGCCCAGGGCAGGACTCGAACCCACTCTCTCCCGCTTGTGAGGTGGACGTGCTAACAGTTATGTTATGTTATGTTATGCTAATAAGGATATCCCCCTTGGAGAGACTGTTAGTGCTTCTTTGAGGAGTGAATTTAACCAACCACTCGCTACCACTACCTGGGACTCACAAGGACACTTTTTCACTCGGCTACACTCACCCCACACCACTAGGTATCCGGGTCACAGCACCAATGTAATCCATGTTAAGGGCTTGCCCAGGGTAGGATTCGAATCAAAACTCTCACGCTTGTGAGGCAGATGTTATGCCAATAGGGACATGCCCCTTGGAGGGACTGTTAGCACTCCTTTGAGGAGTGAGTTTAACCAGCCACGTTAGATCTCTGGGCCTTTCTATGCAGAGTTTGCATGTTCTCCCTGTGTTCGCAAGGGCTTCCCCCATAAAGAACCTAATATGAAAAACATGCAGAAGAACAGATCGCTAACGCTGTCTGTTCCTGGCGAAGATGGACAGGAGCACTTTGTTGGTCCCCGGGCGCGTCCCCTGCATGCTGCCTACTGTCTGCTCCCGGCTGCCCTTGGGGGAAGGACGACAAGATGGGTTAAGCACAGAGAGCATTTCATCGGCAGCTCTAAATGCATGTGTGTGTGTTCCAAATGTCTCCCATTTCACGTGTGAAAAAAAGTGTGCTGTGACAAATAAAGATTTCTTCTTCACTCGTTACCACTACCTGGGACTCATGAGGACACTGTTACATTTGGACAACCAGCTATATATTCTGGTAAATTTGTGTGATTTGTACACAGATGGATGCATGTCCCTATATGAGTGGGAAAAAACCTGGCCTGCATCCACTTTCAGAGAAATAGTTGAGGGGTAATTTCATTTTTTATCCTATGAATTTTAGAAAGCCATCTGAATATTACATGATGTACTGAAATATATATGAGCACACCGTGACACTGAATATTATAAGCATCTGTTTTGGGTAAATTACTGAAAGTTGAAATAGAAAACAATCAACAAACTCAAAAACATCTGACCTAACCATTTTTGGATTGGAACAGCACTGCAGCCGTGTGCCTTCCTACCAGACGAGAAGGTACAGTAACTGTGGAACCAACGTGGCTGTACAGTATGTGAGTTGCTGTCACTGGTTCAGTTTGGTGAACTTCTATGCAATGCTCTCCAATTGCAGGTATTAGTAAATATCATGTCAGTGGCATTACTGTGTGTTACGTGGCCTCTGAGCCAGGACACAGATGCCGTGCATGTACTGGCAGGCCTGGCGTCTCTCTCTGCTGCCTCTGCCAAGGCTCGTCTGGCTTCCTTTGGCAGCACTGTGCTGTACACATCGTGGTCCAACCCCATCTGCCACGAAGAAGGAGAAGACTACTGTGTGAATAACTGGTCATGGCAATTCCTGTTGAAACATGCTTCACAACAGGTGATAGACTGAGCCCGAACCTGCGAGTATACCGCCATGTTTAGATGTCCTGGTGGAGTGGAGATGAGGATGTTTCCATAGTCTTGCTGAACAGTAGGAGCTGTTTCCAAAATAAACAGGCATCAGGTTATTGCAGTAACATGCAAGACTACTAGATGACATGTCTTGAGCTCTACAACGATGTGCACCTGCCCAGAAAATCTGAAATGATCACACTTACTACCAAATCAAATCAAAGGAAATTATTGAAAATATTTAACTGAACCATGATCAGAATTCTGCTCCAGTGTTCTCTGAATTGCCATCTTCTTCTTACGGTAACACACACAACACATCAGAAGAACCAGAACAAGGACTGGCAAGACAAGCAAACCATACAATGCCCTCAACCCTGAAAAACATATGTTTGTTTACAACATTTCCATTTACAAAGGCCTCCTTATATTAATGTTGTCACACAGGCTGGGTTCATGATGACACTTCAATAAAATACAATCAAGCAATCAAGGTTATTTATCTGCCAGCACATACGGGAAAACAAAACTTAAGCTGCACAGTGCAGTTTAAGGCAGACATTTGGCATGTTTTCATTTCTATAATGAGGTCAAGTGTGCATCCAAGAAGATGACTGCGGTCAGCATTGGGGGTTTCCTGAGACAGAGCTCCATCTTGAACTCCCCCGCTCTCCTCCTACACTCCTCACAAACCCATTTCATTCCAAAGCACATCTAACACATTTTCAGTTGGATTTTGAGCCTTGATAAGTGTATCATACACAGTACATTAAAAAGTATAAATCATATCAATGTTTCTGGACATTAAATTACCTATTGATTTTGCTTTGAGCATGAAGAGTGAAATGCTGATGTCGCTCTCTCCAAGCTGATTGTGGATGTCGTAGCATGTCCGTAGAATGTCCTCTCTCCTATGATGCTTTTTTAGCCTCTCTTACTCTGAAATGTAATTTAATGTAATGTATTGCTTTATAAATGTTTTTAGCCGGTAGACAAACATACTCCTGGAGCTTGCTCGATCGCCTTGTTGAGAGGGGTCAGGGAAGAATTTTTACAGCTCACTTATCTGGCCCCCGGGTGATTATGTTTTTTTGCTTCCCTCTGGAATATGTAGAGAGTGGGTTGTATGCCCACCTCCCTTGTTCTCTGTAAAGCGCATTGTGTTGCCTCTGGGTATGAAATGCGCTATACAAATAAAGCTTTGATTGATTGATTTGATTGATTGATTGTTGGAGCTCAGTGGAGCCCCTGGTGTCTCTCCTAAGAATAAGAATGATGGACAATTACAGAAATCAACAATCCGATTATCCAATTCCTTTCTTCTTGCTCTTTACATGTATAATGCCCAAAGTGATTCCCTTTACCTGTTTGTAAAGATTATGTTCTACACATCATGTGGCATGGCAGTCATGCCATTTTGGTCCCCCACCTATCTCTTGTGGTTTAAATGTAACAGCATGGCTCCATGCCATAATAATAACATTCACATTTCTAAATATTTATGCACTTGACCAAAGAGATCTTTGTCAGAGTACCGTATGTACTCTCAAGTTCCAGTGAACTTTACCTGTACTGCAGGGAAGTGGAGAGTTCCACTAATGTTGTGTGTACCATCGTTGACCTTTAGCCACCTGGTCTGGGGTCTGGGGATCCCATCTGCTGTGCAGTCGAGAGTCAGAGGTGAGCCCTCTGACAACTGCTTAGAGTTCTGCCCCACAGCACCAGAGAGGCTCCTCACAGTCACAGCTCTAGGCCCAACTACGACGGAACGACAGAATAGCACATTAGATGTCTCAATTTCAGCATAACTAGGCTGATACACATACAACATTTCCGTCAATGAGGACTGTAAACTCACAGCTGATTGTCTAGCCTACTGCCCTCCCCTGTGGCCAGCTCTGATGTGACACGTTATCGGTACACACGCGGAAGGGGTTCCCTGCTTCGGGGGCGAAGAGGAAGCAGCTGCTCAGAGAGAAGGGGCCATCTCCACTGCGGTTCGTGTCTGTGGTGACTTGGTCAATAGGTACAGGTTCATCCCCACAGGACCAGAGAACCCGTGCCTCTCCAGGGTAGAACCCAGTAGCACTGCAGACCAGTTGCCCTGGCATCCCTGGAACCAAAACCTGCAGAAACAGCACAATTCACTCAGAGCTGGACTCCACTGTAATTAAAAAAACAAAACAACATATCTGGTTACATATAAGTAGCTTCTGAGAAAAACAAATATTGTGTTGTTTTGCTATCTACTGTATAATCAATCTGCTCTTTCAATAATAATTTTCTGGTAAATGGCTGTGGCCATGTGGCCATAAGGCTCCTTAAATCAACTTACGGTATGGTAGAACTGTAGTTCCATTTCCCTTAAATCTTATAGAAGAGTGAGGCTTTGGTGATTTAGCCTCACAGTAAAAAAAAAAAAACGTTGCTATGCTCAGGACGCAGGCTCTTGATGGTGTATGAAAATGTAGAGACAGAATGTTGTGTTGCAACAGCATGAGTGGTGCAGTTGAAAGGATTAGTCCCATGTATGTCCCTTCTGGGTGGTGATGAGTAGAATTTCTTGAAAATATTAATCTCTCCAGTGTAGTTGAATTGACAGACCAAAGTAACAGAGGCTCCAATTCTAGCTTTGATATATGCAGGTTGATATGCGTTAAAGATCCTATCTTTCTGACCTGAAATGATACAGTTCAAAGTGGGAAAACCCTAAAACATTACCAGCCCCAATAGGGATAGTATCAATGTTAATTATTGGCTGGAATTTCTGACTACCCTAGATGAGTGCACATACTTTGCTTTTCCTACTCTGTGTGTACTATTGTTTACATCAGTAGGTGCCAACCTGATAACATCAAACCAGAAACTGACAGAATAACCTGCTATAGCAAATAAGGACTTACCAACACATGTACATGTTCCCAGAAGGCAGAGGACACAGTGACAATGCCAGAGAACGCTACTTGCTTCACTCATGGTTTCGGTGGAGGGAAATTGCACAAAAAAAGGTTCTTTAGTTGCTCTCTACCCAACATTTCATGGGATGAGGTTAAAAAAAAAAGTGAGAGGCTGACCAAAGGAAAACAGACCTATAGTTGTTCCTTACATTACCCTACTTTTGATTTACTTGTAATAGCCTGCTTACTTATTGGAATAATATAGTCTGAAGAGACACTGGGGACTGAGCAGCCCCACATGTTCTGTTGTTTGTTCATACTACAGGAAGTCTCACCTCTCCTTCATAGACCACGCCAGACCACATCTGACTTCTGGCCTACATCAACACATCCACAGGAAACCCTAGATAAAGACAAGAGAGGTGAATCTACTGTGGAAATGACTTTGTTGAGACAGTGCACATGTATGCACCAGAAAATATCATAGTACAATTAGTTTAATGTAATCTCATCAAACTTGTGAAAATTGCCTAATACAGCAGGCCTACAATTTTGTTGTAACTGAATGTCATCATAGTAATTGAGAGAGGCATTTGCCTATCCCCTATAAATTTGTAATTATGATAATAATTAGATGACATATATGCTTTTGACAGTTGAACGTGAGGTTGGGACTTTGCCTGCTTGCATAACAAAATTATAAATCAATGTGTGCTGCTCATCGGTTAGAATGATATACATTCCGTTTATGCCATCTACTGGCTGGATACCGGACCATGCCTGCTGTAGCCTATAATAAACATGATGGCAGAACAGAGGGATTTTATGATTTTCAAACAAGCAATGTGTAATGATTATGGGTTACCATCTAGGTTACTTCATTTCCAATAATAATTTAATTCAAGTGCACAGTAAACCTGTCGTCCCCCACCCATGATGCATGTGATCAGGTAGGCTACAGTTGTTTAATGTTCAGCCTTTCTAGTTTAGATGTATCTATAGAACAGGCATATAGGCCCATTATATTAGTCTAAAATGTAAGCATTTAGTCGAAAGTATCCTAAGTAGGGAATTCAAATATAAGTCATTAAAATAGTTAATATAAAAAGAACCTCAAGCAATTTTACATTTCTGTAGGACAAAAAATATGTAATGAAAACAACTATTTGTAACGTGGAGTCATCGTCAAGAAGTGAAACTCACTCCCTTAGTCTAAAGGATGTGCTAACGACCCTGCCGAGCGGGATTTCTCTCTTGGAATAGTTATTAGCACATCTGACTTGCAAGCAGCACGTTGCAGGTTTGCATCCCGCCTGGACAATCCCTCAACATGGACAATCCATCAACATGGACAATCCCTCAACATGGACAATCCCTCAACATGCACAATCCCTCAACATGGACAATCCCTTAACATGGATCAAACGAACAAGTGACACAGAAATCACAAAGCAGATTGAAATGAAGTCATTTCGTATATGTCAAAAAACATGAGAAAAAGACCATATAAAAAGACCAATAAAATGGCATGATGATCTATAGTTCATTATAGTGATAATGTTGCTATTACAGATGCTACTAGCTCTAGTGGTACACGATAACTTTCTGATGCATTTTAGCTTATAGTCCATCTTTAAAGGTGCAGTATGAGGTTTGTGATTTTGCTCTTAGACTGATTCTCAATATGCAGTTAGGTAGGTTGACAGGGAGGTAAGCCATCCAATCATTTCAAGTTGGCAACTCAAAATGAATGGACACACTTATTGTCCTGTGACTTCCACAGATTACGGATTTATTTCATTTTAGTGTCAGCACGTTATTAGGGGCCGGGCAGCATCAGCTTGTATTTCCCAATATTCTGAATCCTCTTCTTCTTCTTCCTAGGAAGTCTGACTACCCCTGCATGAAAACCAAACTTTGCACATACTGTAGTGCCAATACTATGCCAAAAATCCTCAACTGGCATTGTGGGCCAATAGTCCTGATGGTGGCGCTACAGCAACAGTCTAAAGTTTAAAACTTAAAAATACTCTAAACAAATCAGCCGTACCTGCTATCACTTTGCAAACACCACCAAAATGTAGGCCCAAGTGAGTATAAACTTCCATATGCTTCGAGCTGACAGGAATTATGAAGCCCATCACTGTTTTTCTCAAAAACTGTAAAACCTATCAAACCCTACTTCTCCTTCATTTTTTGCTCAATTGACACCCCAAGTGCTACACTGTATCTTCAGACTGTCCTCCATAAACAATCTTCACAGATTTTTGAAATATCAAAAACAGCCCACAGCACATCAAAATGTTTTATTGTAAACAGTACTGTATGCAGCTACTGCAAATACTCACTCTATAAACCTCCAATGTTCATGAAAAAATGTCAACATTTTCATGACTTGGTAGACAACATTTTCATTTAGTGTGACATTTTTCAGAATTTTGTCTCAAAAATTGATCTTTATTTTTTTTTATTTTTTTTTTTACAGTATTTTGAAGTCTTATCATTTTGCAACAGCAATGTCTCCACCAATCAGATATGTTGTTGTTGGCAACCCTGCCCCAATAGTGGACCCTACAACTGGCTAAATTGACTGATTGAGAGGACACATGTGCCACTGATTGTTTGATTAGTTTCCACCTGTCTTGTTAGTCTGTGTATACAGTAGGCCTTTATAGCCTACATGCTCTTGTTCTATGTTCATTATTTGCTGTAGCTGTGCATTGCCCCTGGTGTTGTCCTGTGCCAATTTGTAAGTCTGTAAGCCTTGTCTTTTGTTCTCCACTTGTTGAGTGTATACCTTGGTTTTATTGTTTAGTCTTTGGTTTTGTTTTTTGCCCCTTGTGGTGCCTTTATTTTAACAAACATTTTGTGGAAACTGCTGAAACCTCCATGCTACACCTACCGGTTACATTCACATGCAACCCTTGTGATTGATGTTTAAGTCAGTGTGAAACCATCTATGGCTTCTAACATGGCAGGTAGCTTTCAAGTCCAGGGGGGATGCAGAATAAAAATACTAATGCATACTCAGCCATTGTGCTGTGTGACATGATTTTTTTCAACAATATTTTGAATTTGTAGCTGTTACTTTTTCTTCATCTTGTTGGCATCTCTTCATCTGACCAGTCTTTTGTCTGCTTGCATCTCAATCAGTTCCACGTGTGTTCAATCAAATCAATCAGTGAATCCATGCTCAGTCCAGAGTCCCACAACTCATTCCAATCACAGTATGGACCTTCTATGTTCATGCAGGAGTCCTACGGTGTAAATATCTACTGTAGCTGTGAAATGTATAGGTCAAACTGCCAGCTTCTTACTTGGCTCAACAAGAACATGACCTTCCCTGACGCCCGGCTCACACGCTTGCGTTTGATGCGTCAACATTGACGGATGGCGGAAGGCGTTTCTGCCGCACGCAACAACAACCAATCACATTGTCCAAAACTGCGCTCGCAACAGCCGAGTATATTCTCCGAACCTGCTAGCGCGAACTATTTTGAAAACCCACCCGGCTTTTCGTTTAGTGCCGTCATGGATGCTAATCTGGTCGAACGTGTGGCGATCGTTTATGCATTGTGGTTGAGGCAACGTGAACGTGGTGCCCGCAGGTATTGGGTACATCCTATCCTGAAAACAAACAATTCAAACAGCGATTGTCCTCCATCTTGGTATCGAAAAATGTGAAATCCCGCCTTGCGATGACGTCTTTCTCCGTCAAGACATCTGATTGGTCGGCAGCTCCGGCAACGCATCTGAAAGTTGAAAATGTTTTAACTTTCGACGCTAGCAACGCAGGCAACGCAACGCACCGGGACAACAACGGAACCAGAATGCCATTCGGCTGCGGCCATTGAAAGTGAATGGCATCCGTCAAAGTTGACGCATCAAACGCAAGCGTGTGAGCCGGGCGTTAGTGTCTATGGTTGTGAGTTCAAGTCCCGGGTGACACATGCTAATGCCTACTCGGGAATTGTACTGTTTGAATTTCAGACATGAGTTTAAAGATATTTTAATTTTAAAATAATTCCTCTTCCTCCTCAAAACGCCCGGCCCGACGCAGTGCTGCACAGTAACTGTAATTTATTTATTGCTATTGGAATGTATGAGACATAACAAGTGCTTCTAAGCCAAACCGCATAGGGCCTACTGCAGCTTTAACACGTCAGACTTCTCATGTGTTTTTAAGGTTGCATATAATTCGAAACATCTGCAATTAGCATATTTATGTGTATAGCAGATGACTAACCAAAATTGGAAGCTATAGGCTAGATTTGCATATTTGCCTATAGCCTAATGTCATACGGTTCTGCATAATGCATAATCTCCGACCTGAGAGGTTCAGCATATAGTATCCTCCCCGACTGAATGAGAAAATTAGTTGAGGCGAGCGCCTCCGGTGGGCTCTGGTTGCCTGCATGTGCGACGGACGAACAAACTAGGCTACGCACGCCAAACGATGTACAGGGGTCCAATAGCTTCCCCCTATCGATTTCATCGGGTGGATGACAATTAATATCTAATTCTCAATGAATAAAAGCAAATGGCTTAGCCTGCTTGCGTGACAGTTATTCGACCATGGGTGTATAGAATAGAATGTGTCTTCGACACACAACCATGTGATGTAGTACAACCAAAAGGTATGGAATGCCAAGAGGGGACACTCCATTCAGTCTGCTATGGCACCAAAACGCCCAGGGGCTGAGCCTGGCCCCCGCCATTTTGGACTGTCAAGTTGATTGTGCAACCTGTGCTGCACTGTTAGATGCCAGTGTCATGCACTCACTTTTTCATGTTGGCACTTGCGTTTACTAAATTCGAAATAAACAGGAATTCCCACTATTACGATCTCATTCTTTTTATTTTTTCTTCATTGAAAATATACAAACCACTATTTCTACATAGACTGATACAGCTACATCAAAGGTTTACAAAAAAACTGGACACAAGGTTTTCAATTTTTTCTCTAAATTTAATTTCATGTTCATACCCATTACAAGCTATAACTTGGCTAGACTAGCGATCTTCAGTAATACCAAGGAGCTGTGTCTGGGAGGTAGGATGGGAGCAGCATAGGGCCTGCCTTTTGGCCTGCTATCATGAAGGGGCAGGAAGTGGAACAGGCCACTCACTTTAATACCTGGAAACAATTATTCTTGTCTCTCTCTCCTCAACAAAGCTACACTAATGTTTGTTTTACTAATGACTTATTTTTAGAAATTTTCTGTTTCTCTTCTGGTTTGGCTGAGAGATATGTTGGTTTTCCTCCCACAGGATGTGATGGATTCGTAACAATAACCTGACCATGTAGATGAGTGCCTCTTGGCACGTCTTCCTGTTACACACCACTCTGTTGCACTCACTCAGAGCCTTCATACTACTGGTAAATAACCCCCCTCCCCCCCACCCAAGCCATCTGTGTATATAACTGAGGTGATGCTTTTGCAAAAGTTATTTTCCAGGGCTATGATTAGATCAACCTGTGCCATGCTGGGCACTTTAAGGCCTTTTCTCCTAGGTTGAGATCAGTGTAGTGTTTGTAACTAAGAAATGTGTACCGTGGATCATCAGGGACATCTCTGGTCAAGATATTACACTTTTCACAATGACTATACGTTTCTACAAATTTACTACCCAGCTATGCAAACTAGTACATTGCCATCATGGTCAATTCTGTTTACAGGCGCTGATATCAGTGGCGTCATCACACTCTGCAGGTCGAGCAGACGTTGTGGAAGGACAATGTACAACCACCACAGTGTACAACATTATTCTTTCTCATATGACTTCCGTTCAGCACCTAATTCAGATTATTGTGTGTAAATAACAGTATTTCTGACACTGACATGTCGATAACTAGTCTGTTATTGACATGGCTACCTAGCTAGTTATTGTCATGGCTAGTGTAACCACTGTAAACTAGCATAAATTGCTCTGAGACTTGCTTCAGGTAGATCTGTCCTGTACATAGAAAGGCATCACAGCACAGTTAGCCTAGGACAAGATGGTCCCAGACAAGCAGTGTTGCCTGGGGCCGGGCACAGATGCCTTTCTGTGTACAGGTAAGATAAAAACCATGTCAACCCGAAGCAAGTCTCAGAGCCATTCCTTCTAGTTTACAATGGTTAACTTTAACTAGCAGGACATGTAAACTGTCTTACAGTGGTTACACTAGCCAACTAGTTAGCTAGCACTGACAGGTCCAGTAAAATTCTATTTCTACACTTTTGCTTTTTCGGCAGCTGCTTTGTAGTCTTCATGTTGACCTGACTGGATGAATTCAGCTGCAGATGACAGTCCATAATGGCGGAAAAGCTACATGAGCACCCTCTTTAGGCGGGTGCCAAAAATGCACCTAAATCAACGCTGTGGAACGCCTCTTTACCGTGGTTACTACATGAATGGCAACACCATAGTCCAATCAGGGCGAAAAGTAAAGCAGCAGTTCCTGTTGCGGCGTGTAACTCCGAGTCTGAACACTGATCAGTTAGAGGGCAGCGGGTCTCGCAAGTAGGTAGGCTACCAGCCGCGTTGGCTATTCCCCATTTAAACATTTACTTTACTAATATGCAACAGTTTTATTAAATCATACAGTGCACTATCTGGACAAATTATTGGCCATCGGAAATGGCGTAGCTTCGAGAATGAAGATGCGGATTTTCAGTTCCGCGTAGGCTAGTGACTTTACCAGCTGTGATTGATGGAGATGTATGATGCATGGGACTTTGCAGTAGGCTATTGTTTTTATTTATATGGGGTACCTGTTATTATTTTAGTAAGAAAATGCTGATTGTTTCGACAGAGATTCTGCATGCATAGTCTATCTGACAATTATTTTTGATACAATTCCAACCTTTAGGCTAATTGAACACTAGGCAAACTAAGTGTCGGTTTGATGGTCTGGAGGCATTCCATCCCGACATGTGTCTTGGTGGTCAGTTTTGCTGCCAAGGTTAAAGACTTTGTGAGGCAGCTGATTGAAGTTTGAAAATGATTTACTACTGGAGACCAAATGAACCAGATGTCCTTGCTTAGAGCCATACTAGGCTATTTGTCTGTAAGTGTATCCCTTGATAGCACCCGGGAGACCAGACCACAGGTCTGTGGAAATTGCTTTGTACCTGTATGAATTAGCCTATGTTAAAATAATGGTTGGCATTGAACTATGCACACAGGGTTGATGTTATAACAAAGGTTGTCATTGTTCTATGCACACAGAGTTGATATTCCTGATGAAGGCTGTTGAGGATTTTTCATTTCAAAGTGGCAGAGCTAATCTGAACACTAAACATGTGTTATTATATCTCCCTTTCCAGGCATTGGTGTGAGGTTCCCCTCTTATGCTTCCCTGGTTCTACCAGAATCTCCACCAATCTCACAGTGCTTAAAAGGAACTGGCCTGAGTGAAGAGCAGAACACAGATTCCAGTAACATCGACAGGGCACAATACAATCCCTAGACCAGATAGAATCAGATTTATACCAATAGTACCAGCATATTTCTATAAGACCAACAGAGACAGCTCCAAATCTATCTACCTCCACCTGGGCAAGATTGAATCAGCATTATCAACCTCATCATGCCATCTCTTCATTGTTCTAGTGTAAACATGAACATTGGAGTGTGTACTCTACTGAAATGTTTTGCCTGAGATGAGAAGAATTGAAGAATTAGGATTTGCACCATTTGGAAGAACGGGACTGCAAAAAATACAGAAAACACATTTTTTGTTTATTTTTTATTATTACAATCATTCTCTAACTTTAAAATCATGGGAGCCACAGGTTATGGATACTACCGCACGGTCATCTTCTGCTCCATGTTCATTGGCTACTCCCTGTACTACTTCAACAGGAAGACCTTTGCCTTTGTCATGCCCTCTGTGATGGAGGAGATAGAACTGGACAAAGATGACCTGGGTAAGACAGTGCTATGCTACCTGGTTAACTGTTGAAGAAAATGACACCTACTGTAATTCAATAATTTTTGTTAAGGCCTATCTTTTTTGTGTTGTCCTGATAAAAGTGTGTGCACACCTTCTCTCATGTCTCTGTAGGCCTGATCACCAGTAGCCAGACCATGGCTTATGCCATTAGTAAGTTCATAAGTGGCGTGCTGTCAGACCAGATCAGCGCTCGCTGGCTATTCTCCATTGGCCTCTTTGTGGTGGGAGGCATCAACGTGGCCTTCTCGTGGTCCTCCACTGTGGCCATGTTCTCCATGCTGTGGTTCATTAACGGCCTGGGCCAGGGTCTGGGATGGCCACCATGTGGGAAAGTCCTGCGCAAGGTAAGATTGCTGCTGGTGTAGGCAAAAGCCTTGGAAACCATATAGTAGAGTTAAATATAACAGCATTCGAGCATGTAGGCTACATATTTGAGATAAGGAAAACTAATATACTCTCAAGCAACAGCCAGCAAAGCCTTAGAAAATGCACACATACATTTTGGGAAGGTGTTTATGTTGTATGTAGAGGGGAGGCTCCTGCATTGGCCCCTAGGAATTGTCCCCTACACCATTTTGTATTTAAGTGCATGACCCTTGCCATTAGAGAAAGAGTGCAGCTGTCATTCACCAGTTGACATGGTACAAAAGTGGCTTGGAATCCTAACCTTTGCCTTCACACATAGTCCTGTCCTTATGGACCTGAGACGACGGTAATCTCGGCATTGAGCAAGGCTGAGGAGTCTTGCTCAGTGCTGGAAGATAATAATGTAGAGGGAGATAATAATGTTCTTAAAATATATTATTTTAATTTACTGTATTGTAGCTTATGTTTTCTGGCACATGCTTTTAAATGGTCCACATCACATGCAGGTTGTTCCTTTGTGTTTTTTGTGAATTATTTTAATTTAATTTAGATGGATCTATCTTGAACTGAGAAAAACTTCCAAGGATGGAAAAACTTACTGTCTGTATTGGCCCTTGACTTCCAATTAATATAACCATTGTGCAAACCCTCACTTCCTGCTACAATGCAAACTGAGACAACTGGAGGCCATAAGAAGCTGCTGTGAAAGTGCCAGTGTTCAAAGAGAGGAGAATAAATAGGCTTTGGCATGTGCTCTGAGAGAGGGATTAGGTTTCACTTAATAGTATTTATAGAGACTCCTGACTATGGCTTTCACCAAAAACACACAGGTGTATTTCTTTAGGTCAAAAAAAGGAACAACAACGACTATCGCCTCAGCCTGACTGTTTCAACATAGTGTTGTGAGTTACTGGTGAACTTAGTGCTTCATCCACTGGGATAAAGTATTAAATACCAGTGTGTTCTCGGGTTAGCGGTTTTATTTCTTGGTCAAGTTTGTAGTGGTCATCATGAGGTTTGGGTTTCTTTATCACCGAAGAACCTTTAAGGACTTGAGCTGTATTGCACCATTTCTAGGCATGCACATCTTCAGACGATTGTTACTGAAACTGATGATATAAATGAGACAATGATATTCAGAAACTTTTAAAATTTACACAAATTCCCAGTGGTTTAATTGAGTAGTTCTAATTGCCCGAATCTCATGCTCAGAGTGCACTGTTTAATCTGCCATATCACTGAATATAGCAGAATCACTCCTTCAGTCAACTCTCTTCTCAATAATATGAACAGCGACTAATGTAGCATAAGACATGAATATGAAGTGATAACATTAACATCTTCTCATGCTGTTCTCTCTCCCTATCCTCAGTGGTTTGAGCCGTCCCAGTTTGGGACATGGTGGTCGGTGTTGTCCTGCAGTATGAACCTGGCGGGGGGCATGGGGCCACTCCTGGCTACAATCCTGCTGCAGTACTATGACTGGAGGACCATCCTGTCTGTGTCTGGCATCCTCTGTGCTGCCTTTTCACTCGTCTGCTTGGTGTTTGTAAAGAACGAGCCCAACGACGTGGGTCTGCCCAGTGTTGAGGCCGTGGCCAAGAAGGGGTGCAAGGGAGGTGAGATGAGAGAGAGCGCTTTGTGCCATGACCTGTTTGTCAATTTAAAACATACATGTTACTCATGTTACTCATCTCTGTTAACTTGCAAGTTGGCTAGTATTAGCTAGCTGACATTACACTTGTTTAACACTCACCAAAACCTTGAAAAGCCGGTCTTGCATGCCAGCTATTACAGAACTAACTCTCCTTTCGCATAGCTGCAGCTCTCAAAATGGCCAGACTTATAGTGATTTTCACCTCTTTTAATAATTTTTCCCTCGTTCTGGAATAATTTCTTTACAGTGTTACGGCAATGACTTGCAAAATTATGTTTTAAATTGACAAAATCATATTGTGTATGGTCATGGCACAATTTAAACGGGAGCAAGAATTTATTTCTCTCGCCATTGAGTACCGTACATATTTATTCAGAAATAAGGTCCCATTGGACAGCTCTTCCTGCTTCTGCTTAGGCACTGTTTGTCTTTACAATTATTCCTCTGGATAGCACATTCACCCCAGGGAACATGTTTGAGGGAGGAAATTAGTGTCTGATGTTGACTTTTACTTTCTGCCCCTCGCTTCTCCCCTGTAGCCAACAGTGACAGCACCTTGAGTGAGTTCCTGCTGTCTCCCTACCTGTGGGTTCTTTCCCTTGGCTACCTAGTGGTGTTCGGGGTGAAGACAGCCGCCACCGACTGGGGACAGCTTTTCCTCATCCAAGAGAAGGGCCAGTCTGCCCTCATGAGTAAGAGTTGACCTGAGAAACACCTTTTTTTGTGGAAATGATTCAGATGTACCTCTTTTATTCAAAACCCATAGATGTAACTACAGTAAATGCTTGTCACTCACAGGCAGCACCTACATGAGTGCCCTGGAGGTGGGAGGCCTGGTAGGCAGCCTCGCAGCTGGCCTCCTGTCTGACAGGGCTGTTGCTAGGGTGAGTGACCACACACAAAACACACTGAACTCTATGTTGTTCTCTTTGTATTGGAACTGATTTATCCCTCAAACTATTTTCTCTCTAATTCTGTCTAATGAATATCCTGGCTGTCTATTCCACAGCAAGGTTTGAGTACCCATGGCAACCCTCGCCACAGCCTGCTGCTGTTCATGATGGCTGGCATGTTTGTGTCCATGTATCTGTTCAGGATCACCATCACAGCGGAGGTCCCACAGGTAACATGTCAAATAGATTTGAGATATCTGTCAACATTCCAATATGGAAAAATGAATGCATTTCAAAATTATTATATTTTGCTTTCACTTTGAGACTTGGTTTGACATTATTGGCTGTGAAATGTTTATTTTGCTTATGATGCAAATGTCAAATTTCTTCATTCCCACAGGAAACTCCTATATGGGTCCAGGTTCTTCATCCTATCTCTGTGCTCATTGGCCAGTCAGAGAAAGAGGTAGACATTTTTGATACATTTACTTGTTGTGCACTTTGTGTACAAATTCCTGTCAAAATTGAGGATGTGGACTGAATGTCCCAGTCTTGACTCAGTGTTTGGAGGAATTATCTTTGAAACAATGTGCAGATATTTCCAACTCTCATTTATAGATCTGGATCCTTTCCTTGGGTGCTATGTTTGGATTCTCTTGTTACGGACCAATTGCCTTGTTTGGTGTTATAGCCAATGAGAGTGCTCCATCAAACTACTGCGGTACCTCACATGCCATTGTGGCTCTGATGGCCAATGGTAAGTCTTTAGCTTGGCTCCTTTTATGTCTAAATCAATGCATACAACTTCTATAATTAACTGATTGACATATTCAGTAACAACAAGCTGTGTTTCTTTTGGTCACAGTTGGAGCTTTCCTCGCGGGACTACCTTTCAGCACCATTGCCAAGCTCCACAGCTGGAGCATGGCCTTCTGGGTAGCCGAGGTGATCTGTGGCGTGACAACTGTCTGCTTCTTCTTGCTGCGCAACATGCGTACCAAAATGGGCCGGATCCCTGAGAAAATAGACTGATTTGTGTCACCTGAGACAATGGGTGCGTTAAGTAGCTGAGCGCTCAGTCAGCGATCAGTGATCAGAATTCACTTAACGGTACGCTCAGACTGATCTGCTCAGAGCACAAGTGATCAGTTTTGAACTATGATGTTTGAGCCAAACACCACGTCATAATCATCATCATCACCTGAGCAAAAAAAAACAATGGCGCGTTTTGGCTTGGGAATCGTTGGGACGCTGCTTGCTAATCACACATTGACAACAGAACAACAGAATTTGAAAGCAGCCCAGGTGAAAAGTTCTCGTCTCCTAGCCACTCAGCGCTCGGTTAGAGCAGACCGTTAAGTGGTTTTAAAAAACGCTCAGCGCTCAGTGAGCATTCACTCACTGAGCTCTCAGCTACTTAATGCACCCAATGTACTAGTGCCCTGCTGTGGGGCTGTTGAATGTTCACCTCATACAGTAGGCCTACTATACTGTACAGAACACCTCTTTTTCCATTTTTGTCCTCATCTAAATACATTTTTGGTACACTTCATGGTACAAGAAGTAACTGGTGACTTTCCGATCACTAATTTTCCATTTTGAATCATGTTTGAACTTCAGTCTACACCACAGTTTTATTCAGAAGTCACAAGTCAATGATGTCTTTGTTTTTGCATACTGTAGCATGTTAGCTGGGAAGGATACAGATTTAAGCTTTTAGAAAATAAGCTACATTATTGCTGCTTTAGTTGATGCTTGAATAGAGTATGCTTTTGTCTTTGATCATTGACAAGATAATTGTGAATATTTGTTTGATAAGGATCATGTTCATGTCCAACTGTCATTTTCCAACTGTCCAGCTGTCTCTTACCTCCTTTAATTTTACTCATTATGTGTTAATCATGAGATATCTGGAATAACTCATGAATTTTACAGGGGTGTGAATGATTTACACAGTGAATGTACTGCTCATTGCCTTGCAATGGAGCCCAAATGTCTTGAAATGTATGTCTCATCAATGGGCTGGCATAGTCATGGTTATGGACCCAGGAAATTGCACAGAATGTGTGTTCATACTATAGTACCCAATTACTATGTGAAGGAGCCAAAGTATAAAAGTAGCTAGTTTTTTTTTTTGATTGCTTTTGTTTGGGTTGTCTTGTATCCTTTTTTTGTTAGGCAATATTTTCAGACCTGCTGTCATACAGTAGCACTAGCATAGCATTTACAGCTAAAAACACATGCTTACTCATTCATCCTGAAGCACCAACAAATCAAGAAGAAGCAGTCCACTACCTTGAGTAACACAATGCAAGGTTAAATGAAGTGAAGGTTGAATTAAAGTGAATTTGGTTATAACACTCTTGGTGATAGATAACGGCCCGATGTGATAGGAAAGGAAATTATACTATGCACACTTCACTCATTCTTACCAATAAAGGAACTAAAATAGCCTATTTTGTTAAATGAAGAACAACAATATTACCACTCTATGGATATTTATCTTTTATTTTTTTGTGTGTTTATTTAGTTTCTTCTGAATGTCAACCTACAATCTCAGTTTTGAATGTGAGGGATTATGCATTGTTTGCCTCTTAATACCATTCTGTTTCTAACTATATGTTACTAGATCATTTTGACTTCAACTGGAATCTAGGTTTTTGTCTGAAAAACCAACACAACTTTCTGAATTAATCTTTAATAGTAATCTCATTCTTACAATGAATTGTCATTCAGGCATGTTTTAATGTACAATAATTATCCTAGGCGAAGTATGAATAGGACTCCTAATAAAGGGTAATTAATTTATTATGAATGTCACAGTAATTTCTTCTGAAAACCTGAGAAATCAAAATCTATTGAGTTTCGTCAGTAGGAAATTCTAGCATACACATTGTAGTAGTAGGCTAGTGTACTTTATTGATCCCCGGGGGGAATTTGCACTGTTACAGCATCAAATGGCCCAGCAAAACCAATACAAATGTACAGTATAGGCCTATACAAAATATTAGATACAAATTTACAGATACCAGAGAACACATTCAGAGCTTCATGATAGCCTCGACGGGTGAGAGCTGTTTTGGCGGCACGAGGGGGGCCTACACAATATAAGGAGGGCTAATCATGGGCATAGAATTAGGTGGGGACGCTGCATGTTCCCATTGTAGTATATTTTTATACTGTACTATACTGTATACATCAATCATACTGTATTACTCTCATGTAGTAATCATTTTATTACGAATAATGAATAAACTTCACTTTAGGTGGAACTGTGTTAACTTAAGGAGTTTAACAGGTGGGTACAACAGATGTCTTTTGTCCTGAGTAAACATTCCTCTGTCTCTGAGTCAATAAGCCTACAGTTGTAACATGATCCTAGGACCCAGGATCGAAGGACACAAATAGCCCCATGTCCGAGGGGGTCAGAACATCATTTGACCGTTTGTGACCATGTATGTATGCAAATTTGTTTGTCATGTGATTCCTGGCCTGAAGCCAGATATAAGCTCGGCGCCTCGTGTGAGAAAGTTATTTGCCTAGAGATTCGGCCCTGTGTAGGCATGCTCAATAAAGTGATGATTCGAAGTTGTTGGCCTCCTTGAAGTTCTGTTCCACACTAAGATGATGCTTTTGAAATACACTGCACCATCAATATTCAGAGACTACTGAATGGTCTCCAGCAATAATTTGGTACACAAACGCTTAAAATAGTCTACTTGTTAGCCCAGGCCAGTCTACTGGTGACATAAATAAAATCATCCAATGAAAAGTAATGGGTAGCTGATTGCCAATGTGACAATTAGATGACGTTCTAACTAGTCAACTAGCCTATTTAAACAAGAGCGACAGTCATGAAATCGCAGCAATGGCGGACCTGGCACTGTTAGAGGAGTTTTACACGCCCTAAGACGCGAGAGGGTTTTCAGGGACCGCAATGATCTCTTCATGGAGAGTGACAACTGTCAGCCGCTTTCGTCTCCCAAGGCATGTCCTTTTGGACTTATGCCATAATTTGGAGCCCCATTTAAAGAGGGAAACCCGGCGGTCTCATGCAGTACCTGTGCCAGTGCAGGTGCTCTCCACCTTCGGGTTTTTGGCCACCGGGTCCTTTCAGCGGGAGATGGGGGATCGGTCTGGCATCTCACAGTCAACCATCAGCAGGACCATGCCGGCAGTGTTGGAGGCTATCAAGTCTCTCACTCGCCGGTACATCACATTCCCGTACAATGATGCCCAGCAAACCGTGATTAAGAGAGAACTACTAAGGCTACTTGTCTGGGGGAAAAAAGAACGGGAAAGGACATATGTCTTCACCAAATCTAGCTGCTATACCTCCAACAAAGGAAGAGTTCACTGAAAATGTAGAGGGCCCACTTCCAAGCGTACCTGTGACGAAATCTCAATAACAATCTGCCACCTGCAATGAACCCAGAGGAATTTGGATGGAAAAAGGACACCAGTAACAGGGCACTGATCCCAATCCACCTACCAGAAGATGTCAAACTGGTTTCAGACTACATCCTGAAGATGATCCGGTGTGGCTGCAAGAGTGAAACTCCTTGTAGCTCCAAGAAATGCAGCTGTAAAGTGCATGGTTTGCCATGAACAATGTTCTGTACATGTTTCAGGGTAGGATGCTCAAGACCCTAATACGTAATATTATTACCATAACTTGGGCATAAATTGTGCTTCGTTGCCCACCCATTTTTTTGCCTCCGCCCACCCACCAGATGATTTCTGGCTATGCCTCTGCAGTATTTGTTTAGAATACATGACCTCCTTTATTAATAGTCATTGTAGATGATCCATTTGATGCATCCTATAATGCATGCAATATCATAAGTCTCTATTTTTGTGTGATTTTGGCATTTTCGGGCATGAAGGGGTTAAAATGCTCAAGGGATATCACCGAGCACCCTCCTGTATTTTGAAGAGATACCCCCAATATCTTTCTACTGAGGTGAACCCTACTAACACAGTACGTAAAGCTGACGGGACACATTGGTCGCAGTTTGGTAAATTCGACGGTACCAAAAGCGGACCTAGCTGACACCTAGCTGACACTTGCCTATACAGTCGCAAAATAACCAAAATAACCGACCTCAAGGAGACTGTAAGGCAACGTAGCCGTCACTGCTGCTTAAATCCGTAACTACGATGTAATTAAATGACGTGACAATGCTGTTACATTACAGTCCCTCCCTGACTTTATTGGAAATGTACATTTGTCACAGTGGGTCAGAACATTTGAAAATTACTAAGGTTTTAAAATAAATGTTGAAGTCATACAGTTACAGAATTGTAATAATGAGGAGAAATCATGCATGTCTGTTTTGTGTGTAATTTCTAATTTAATGTTAATATTAACACTAAAGATTTGCAGTGTAGGCCTAATACACGTAAAAATAATGATTAAAAATATGCCTACGAATAAAGTCCTAATGTTGCAACCTAAATGTATATTGGAACATTTTGACAGAATTAGATTATTGAATAGAGAATAGAGAATATTATTTTAAAAGAAAAGGGCGGGAGTTCTAAGGAGCCTCTACGCCCTAGCGGCATATCTCAATAAATACTTTTTAACTTTTGGCAGTTGCTTTATTTTGAACGAGAGAATATTATTATAATATTAACGCCAAATCCAGGATACTCGTGAAGGCGCCTTCGTTGTTATGAACGGAACGCTGCTAGGCTGCTAGAATCGGCTGCTAGAATAAGCCAGCTAATTTATGGCAACAAAGCCTTTATTAAGATATGCCGCTAGACGCGTGGGTAGGCTCCCCAGCTCAGTCTTTTGTTGTTCCGACCATGGTTTCATTTGCAATAGCACCTTCATCACACCTGTCTGAAAGTGTCAGATTGATATCTCCTCCTCTCTCTCTGTCTCTCTGGACAGAGAGGGGGGGGGGAGATGTCAAGATGATATCTCCTTCTCCTCTCTCTCTCTCTGGACCACTGAGAGAGAGTCAGGGAGAGAGAGAGAGATGTCCTCTTCTCTCTCTCTCCTCTTCCCTGGCTCGGAGGAGGAGGCGGAGGAGGTGGCAAATTATAAAAATAAATAAAAAATGATTTTAATAATAAAAAATGATTCTGATTCTAATTGTAAGCTTTAGTGTTGCTATTAAGATATCCATGTTAGCATATAGGAGTACTGTTACTATAGTTAGGCTACTGTTACCACTTCAAACTTCCACTGTGTCATCAGCTGCTGGCCCCTCTTCCCAGAGCAACCGACGTATTTTCAACCGGAGGTTTCGCGTCGCCCTGATTCAACCAGGTGTTATGCGGAATTCTGTGACCATCAGTGACCAGATCCGGTGGTCACTGATTTCCGCATGTTAATACACCGACATCTGTAATCACCGAAATGTGTGACCACCGGTCACAAAATCCGATGGTCACACATTTCGGTGCGTTAATACACAGAATACAAAGTGTTAATACACTTTGAAGCTTCAAAGCACCGCCACCACCACAGAAGAAGACTACCTCGGAAAAATAATTTCACTCGGACAGAATCAGTTATTTAATGGTAGCGCCAAAACCCAGCATTTGTTAAAAATAGACCCTTTTGCTTAAGTAAGTGACGTTTCATGTTTATCTGACACTTGGAAATATGAGCGCCTCTCCTAAATAGGCCGACACCGACTTATTTTGACGGAGCAGCAAAGGACTGTTGTCTGGCATGAGCGAGCGGAATGTGACAACGGGACTGAGAAGCACTAGAGTAGGCCTACATACATGGTAATTATAGCCTACCAGTGGAATTAGTGACTTTCAATATCGCGTTCAGACTTGGTTGAGATAGAACCCAGCTAGCCTAAACACTGATTAGTGAAGTAGGGGAGTAGGCTATTGTGTGCTGTGCCCTAAGGGGGTGTATTTTATCGTCCTGTCATTCCTCTTCGTGGTGCTTGACCATTGTTGTCATATGGCTTTGTAGTTTATTTAGTGTGTCCCTAAAAGCTTGGTTGTTTCGGCCTAAATATTGCCCTCTTATTCGCTCGCTCTCAAATGATTGGCCTTTGTTGATGCATGCGTGCATGCTTCGTTGGTCCTGGCTTAGGCCTAAACGATAACATATCAGATATTCTGACGCACACGTTTACAATGGAAATTATGGTTATGATTAGGACACGTTATTGGGAATTGGCCCAATGGGCCTCATTCACCAACAAAGTAAAGAAGTTCTTAAGAACCATTTCTTCTTAAACTGTATTTACGCCGTTTCTAAGAAAATTCTGGCATTCACCAATGGTTTCTCATCTGGGATTTGTTCTCAGCTAATCATTTGGAATGCAATACATTTCCCATCACCCCTTGTATGAAAAAAACATTAGAGAATGTAAATTGGATGCATTTAATTTATATATTTACCATGGAATATCATAAGTCTCTATTTTTGTGTGATTTCGGCATTTTCGGGCATGAAGGGGTTAATACCTGAAAATGCTCAAGGGATATCACCGAGCACCCTCTTGTATTTTTGAAGAGCTACCCCCAAGCTACAAGAAACAGCAAAGAAAAAAATTCCACCCGACAAAACAAGGTTCAACCCCATGGCTCCTGGACTTCTTTCTTTTATGTGCATGTTAATTTCGTTTTGTGGGGCGAAGTGTTTGTTGTCTTCCTGATATTGTGACACGCAAAATGCGTTACTTCCGTTTCCACCACAAGATGTCCCACCAGTGTACTAGCCAGTACACCGAAATTCTAGAATACAACAGGGTCTCATGCAGTCTCATGTCACAAGAATGATTTTTGGAGTCTTGCTAAGGTCAATTCATAAACTAATAGCAAGTAAAGGTGAATATTGAGCTATAATAAAATTATCATTGAGCTTTAAATAGCCTACAGTTCAAGTTCATTATCCGCTTGACTGTTGTTCTTTTGCGTGACTCCTGTTATTCTCATTTCCAAATTAATATATAGCCATTGTTTTGTTGTTGAACTCCGGGCTCCCTACGTCACTTCCAGTTTTGCGATTTTTTTAGATGCCTCCAGAAGTCACTGAGGTGTATATTTTATAAATTGTTTATGAAAATCGAATTCCTACATCCTTTCCTTACACATTGACTCACTGGGGTCTACGACCTGCTCTTTAATACGTATTTCGTAGACAGTAGCCAAACCATTGCCACTGATAATACATCCATGGTCGTTACACATGTTATTCCTGACAAATACAGCAGAGGGAGTAGTAACACTTTCCCTGAGGATTACATTCCTTATGCATTCGAGCTTTGGCACTCATTAAAGGACATCCAGTATCAATAAAAATGTTAACAGGAAGGTTTCACCCACGTTAGCTGACCAGCATAACAAGCAGTTTGTTGGCTTTTCGTTTTGACAACTGATACATTCTATTACACAGGAAACACTTTTTTTCAGAATGTGATGATTGACCG
Source organism: Borostomias antarcticus (assembly GCF_949987555.1). Classification (NCBI taxonomy): domain Eukaryota; kingdom Metazoa; phylum Chordata; class Actinopteri; order Stomiiformes; family Stomiidae; genus Borostomias; species Borostomias antarcticus. Next base: position 10,302,479 of record NC_140248.1, read on the forward strand.
ACAGGTATTTAGCAACATGATATGACGTCGTTATGCATTGCTTCCTTGGAAGTCCGTCTCAATTCAAACTCCTTTCCAGGCAAATTCAGACAAAAACACTGCCTCCAAAGGATACTGCCTCGCTGGACAGTACCGTTTGAGACAGCCTCTATTTTTGCGAATTGTTGGCAGCATGGCAGGTGAACTGCAAACTCAATTTCCCAGAATCACTGGCGATATCTCCCGGAAATGAAACGTGCGCATGAAGGAAGAGTTCTCTCTGAACCAGATCTTGCGGCCTAAACATGGTAAGAGCGCGTGGGACTGACAATTTGTCTTTTTCTTCCCAAAACTTCAGTAATTTGTGATCAAAAGGTGTGCGATATAAGACTTGGAATAATTTATGTTAACGTCTCACTACTGTGAAAGCCTTCAAATGCTTCAAAACTTGTTCACATTTATCCTTTGTGCTGCGGTGACGTGCGGCCTGGGCTCAATGCATGTCCATAGACCTAGGAACCTACTCATGATAATCAGTGGTTCTCTTACAGCCGCCCAAGACTGATAAGAAGAAGGATTCGGGGAAGGCCAAGAAGGACAAGGACCCCGCCAACAAGTCTGGAGGCAAAGCCAAGAAGAAGGTAACGTAACACTAACGTTAGCTTGGTTACATTTAGCAAGGTGTCCGTAGCTGCCAGGTTAGCTAACGTTATTTAGACCGTTTTCACTTGGGGTAACGTTACCTGCTATATCTCTCTCCTGCCCCAAATGTGACCAGGGCTGCTTTCCGGGTCGCGTACATCCATACTATATAGTATGCCAAAAATGTATGTCCCAATACATAGTATGCCACTTGCATTGTGGCAAAAATTCCAGGTTGTCCAACTATATCCAGTCATATTTTGCAGTATACAAGCCAGCAGACTTTTCCCATAATCCTGTGCTCAGCGGAAATTGTCACATGTGTGAGTCGCGCCGGAGGAGTTTTGATGAATCCCGGCTGTTGATGACTGTCGCTTTGCGGACAGCGACGGATGTGGTCAAATTTCAAGGCACAATGTTATGTCAAAGTAGTATGTCCCAATTGGATGCATCCTGCGTGCAAAGTACTACTTTCTAGGGACGGCTGTTGTACATACTGGTAGTAAAAAGTAGAATTATGCAATTTGGAATGCAGCCCTGAGGTTATGGCAGGTCACTGTTTCCCTAACCCTCTAGTTAACTATCATATCCATGCTCTCTGTCTTGAGTAGAAGTGGTCCAAAGGAAAGGTGAGGGACAAGCTCAACAACCTGGTCCTCTTCGACAAGGCCACCTACGACAAGCTGTACAAGGAGGTGCCGAACTACAAACTTATCACACCTGCAGTTGTCTCTGAGAGGCTAAAGATCAGAGGCTCTCTTGCCAGGGCGGCGCTCCAGGAGCTGCTTTCTAAAGGTACAAAACGCTATAATTCGGAACCATGTAAACATCACACAGCTAGGTGCTGAATGCAAAAGCCAGTGTGCATGGCTGATCACTTGTAATTGTTCATCCCGCCCCCAACAGGTATGATCAAGCTGGTGTCCAAGCACAGAGCACAGGTCATCTACACACGTAACACCAAGGGCCCTGAGGAGGGTGCACCAGACGAGGTGAAGGCATGAGAAGGTAAGACCTTGCTTGGTTATGAGATATCGGACCCTGTAGTAAATAAATAAGTCTGGCCTCCTACTTGTTCCTCAGAAATTTAGATGAGAGCGGTAATGGGCTTAAGTCGCCCAGTATCTGTTGGTAGACATTTGTACTGTTAGGCATGTAGAATCAGCATATGCTTCTCCACCAGACCTATCTGCATCCATCCTGCACAATGTCTATTGTTGCACTTTTTGAGCTTGAGAGTTCAACATTTGTACTTGACTTAAGATAATTCTTTCTCTCATATTCCTGCCACCTTTTTGGTCATAATTCCATTTGGTTCATAATTATGCTTCCTTTCTTCCATTGTTCTACTTCCCCTTGGGAAAGGGTGCACTCACAAGTTGTTTCCAGTGTCCCAAACCATTTAATCCTGGCTAATTTGTCACACTGAGTTATAGATTTAATGGGAGAGCTGTGAATGTTGAGCAGACTCTGCGAAATGCAATTCAATATATGAAATCATTTGAGAAATTCTGGATTTTCAGTAGCATTTCCCTTTAAAGGACAATGCTCGTTTTTGACAACCTGGACCTTATTTACGACATATTATAAGACGTTTGACTCACCGAGATCACTTTGGTGTAGTTCAGAGGCCTGTAGAAGAAATTTAAAATCCAGCGCGAGCCAGTATATCCATGTAATGGCGGTGGTGGGGGCAACGAGAATGCAGCTTCTAAAAAATCTATTTTCTGCCGCGAAACGGTTATTTTCATCAATCTGTCTTGATGAATCGCTAGTTGTGCTTACATAGAGCATAACTGTTGTGGTTTTCACATGCCATGATCTTTAGAAACGTCTTTCGAAACGAAATAGCTTCCTCACTTGCTCCAGCACTAATGCGCACAGCGCACAATCGTTGCTCCAGCACGCTGTGCGCATGCGTGCTGGAGCAAGTGAGGAAGCTATTTCGTGTCTAAAGATGTTTCTAAAGATCACAGAGGCATGTGAAATACCACAACAGGCCTATGCTTTCTATGTAAGCACAACTAGCGATTCATCAAGACAGATTGATGAAAACAACCGTTATGCGGCAGAAAATAGATTTTCAGAAGCTGCATTCTCGTTGCCCCCACCACCGCCATTACATGGATATACTGGCTCGCGCTGGATTTTAAATTTCTTCTACAGGCCTCCGAACTACACCAAAGTGATCTCGGTGAGTCAAACGTCTTATATGTCGTAAATAAGGTCCAGGTTGTCAAAAACAAGCGCTGTCCTTTAAACTGATGATTTACTGTTAGCTTTAGTAACACTATAGTTACATGGGAACATCTGTAACTTGATCTAAATCTCTTGTTTTGTATTTTAAGTTTTCCTTATACCACATCTACTTACCCCTGGAGAGCACCCCCACCCCAAAACGTGTTCCACTTATGTACAATCCTATGTTGCTAAGATGCAGTTTTATTATCTATCAAGTTATGTAGCAGTTCCTATGTAGTTACAATGTTGTTAATGATGTATTGCGGTGTAGTTACCTAGTCAATTCAACAAGTTATTTTTCCAGGCACCCTCTCCTGACACTCAGACTGAATATCCATTTTGTTTCATTTCATTCTTCAGGCTGAACCAGTTCCCATTGCAGCCATTTTCTGAGATGGGTATTGTCGAAGAGGGAGTCATCAGCGATTAGTTCATCCCTTAACCAATCACAACATTTGAAATCGCATTCAAAGGACGCTGATTGGCCTGGTTGGAATTCCAACTGAGAAATCACTCTGGACATGTGATGTGATGTGATTCAGGGGCTGGAGCCAGGCTACTGGCACCTCTCCTTTTAAGATCTGTTTGTATAATAAAAAGAGTAAAAAATGACTTATTTCGTTTTTTAATAATTATTTAGCACTTGTCAGTGTTTGATGAGATAAAGAAAAGCTATTTGAACATACTGTTTAGTGAAAGCTTTTAATGTAGGCTAAGTCTACTTGTGCATAAAATGCATAGAAGCATAATGTAGGCTTATTCCCTAATGTCGATTTGCCTGCTACGTTTATATCATGTGGAATATGCTTTTACCATAGAATGTGGATATTACCTGTAGTTGGTTTAAGGCTACTAGGCTACTATATCTATGCCAATTAGATTTGCATAACTGGGTACCTTTGGGGCCCTCTATAGAAATCCCATTTTCAAGACTCAAGATCTGCTGCCATGTACATGATTCACACATACTAGGAATTTGACTAAAGTTAAGGCATATGCTGTTGTAGACGACATAGGACAGTGCAAACAGTACCAGCAACTGCAAATAAAATACAGTGCAACAAAATGCAGTGCAATGTACAAAATACAGTTAAAAAAATAAATAAATGGGGAGGCACTTGAACCTGTAGGCGGACTTGTTGTCCTCAGAGATGAGATCGATGAGGGTGGTGTAGTCTGCAAACTTCAGGACCTTAACAGACTGGTGGCTCGAGGTGCAGCTGTTCGTGTACAAGAGTAGGGAAAGAACACAGCCTTGGGGGGAGCCTGTGCTGATGGTCCTGGAGTCAGACATGCTTGCCCAGTTTCATGTGCTGCTTCCTGTCAGACAGGAAATATGTGATCCACCTTCAATTATGAATTGTGTTTGGTTCTTTCAACACCAAAGGAAACCTAAATCAACATGTGAGGTAAATCATGCTGAGTTGACAGAGATTGTGAACTCATTATGCAGGAAAGTCACAAACTGAGAGGCGGTTTATATATATAATATATATATATATATATTTTTTTTTTTAATTAAAGCAATACATCGCTATATTTGGACCTTTACAAACATGTCTGGTGCTAATTCTCCAATTAGATTTACTAAAAGTAAGCTGAATCGTCCAAATAGTACTCGAGTAGGACAGTGCACTTACTCGCAGAGCCTGTGGGGGTGCAAATCCAAGAAAACGCTATGTATTGCTTTAAGGACATATTTGATACTAACACGTTCCACATTAACAATAAGTGCAGCCAGGCTGCCATAAGGAGGGAAAGTAATCTCATCGCCCCATAGTGGTAGCGTTCCTAATGCCGAGAGAATTAATGCGATTTCTAATAGACACGTCTTTTGAAAAATGATATCTTGGTCGACACCTAAAAGTTAGTAGAATGCCTTAAACGGGAAATACTTGGAGACAAACTTTATTGATTCTGGTGATCATAGTTGATTTTGAATCACAATCCGAATTATGAAAATATTTTTCTTAAATTCCATTGACTTTGACTGGAGGAATGGAGCAATTTCGAAAATTTGAAAGAAGGCGAAATACTGTTTGAAATTCTCACAGTTGGTAGATTATTAATGTAAAGACACTCAAGTTTTTGTTTTGATAACTTCACCGAAATGGCTTCGTAGTAGCCTAATTACTGTATTAGAAAATCCGGTCTATGGGAGTTTATAGCCTATTGAAACTCCTCTCCGACATGAATAAATCCGCTAGGGGCGCGCGTTTTCACTTTCCCTCCCTATAGCAGCTCTGCGGAACGGTAAGTAGAGGCGCACTGACCGTGTATGCGGAATGAGTGAGAAAGTCTTTTCGACTTTTTACCGAGCAGAAACGGATAGGCCAGCCAACAGCAAATTAACACCGAGAGCCAGTTGCATTAAACGGATAGGCCTATGTTGTCTATATAATTTACCTTTTGCCAATTCCTGACTGCGCTGATTTTCTACCATTCTGCAAAAAAGTTTTAGACAAAGGGTAATGATCTGGTTTGTCACCCTCTGTGGATACCTTTATTATAGCCCATAAGTCATGCTGAACAAGGAGAGAGGGATGCAGAGGCGCTTGGCCTGTGTGATGTAGCCTAGGAGAGAAATAAGGAAAGATGCCAAGCCTCACTCAGCATCGATGCAGAGCGGTGTTCATCTTGATGTAAATGCCATAGGGAGGTCCAAGGCTTAACAACACAAGCGCCACTGGAAGGAAACACTCTTAAGACTTACTGTAGGTAAGACATGACAACTTTGTTGTTCATTTGCGACTAAGTGCTGTCTGTGAACATGTGATTTACCTTCATGGATGTGATTTTATTCAATTATTCATTGCGCATAGTTTGCATTTGACCATTTTCAATTAATTTGTTCAGTCGGAGATACAATTCGATAGTTTCATCACGCATTAAAGCCATATAGCTAAATAAGGGTTTTTGTAAATTTCTTGAATGGTCCATAAGATATTTCTCTCTTTTGCTTGCTGAAATTCAGAACAGATTGAAATAGAAGTGGATGGTGAGATTTGGAAAGGAACTTAAATTTTACTATTTACCATTTAAACCTCTCGGTTCTAAGTTCTTCAAATCAAGATATTTAATTACAATCCGAGAACATTTTGTAATGGAACGTCTTATTTCCCCCCATTCCCTTCTCATCCCCTGTAGATTGTGTAGATTGAAAGTGCACAGATATCACACATTTGATGTTCAGCCTCAGTGTCCATGCCCTCTATGCATTAGCTGATGGTCCAGAAAAAATACCCCCAACCAGCAGATGGCGCTGAGGACCAGGACACAGAGGAGCAGTATGTCTATAGGATAGGAATCTATGGCTGGAGGAAGCGTTGCCTCTACCTGTTGGTGCTTCTGCTGCTCTCCATCATGGTCATCAACTTTTCCCTGACAGTGTGGATCCTCAAAGTCACCTGCCTCAACTCTGTGAGTATATGTCACTATCTCTGCATCCTCATTATACATCCTTTCTCCAGAAGTGTGCACGTATTCCCTCCCTCTGTAAATATCCAAGTTAGAAGGATATGATTGGTGTAAATATAATCCATACATTTCAGCATGCCCAGGGTGGGATTAGAATCCAGGTTTCCCATACTTGGGAGGCAGACATGAGGATTGTTTTCTCATGCACATCCAACAATGCTTTTATCTATAATGAAACACTCTGGAAATATTTTTGTTTGTAATACCTTTGTATAATTAAAAGGCCGTCATACTCACAAAACATTACTAAAGGATAATAATGAGACATTAATTTTACTCGAGGAGTATCATTATAATGTGAAGAAAGAAAACAATGGCAGAGCAGGGTTAATAGACATAACACCTGGTGATTTATCTCGCAGGAAGGAATGGGTCATCTGAGAATAAGGGCAGGCAGGGTGAGACTTGAGGGGGTGTCCGAGTTTCTCTTCCCTCTCTTCGCTCAAGAGATACGCTCCCAACAGGTAATCTGTGAACAGTGCATTGCCTTTGGGCCCTCTATGCTTGAATAGCCCATGCTGTTTAATTGCTTTATCTGCTGACTAATGAGAGTGATGTTTGCTGGCTTTGTAGGAGACCTCCTTGTTTCTCCGTTCGGAGTCTCAGAATGTCTCAATACTATGCAGTGATGGGAGAGGTGGTGTGTCGGGCAGCCTTATTCTTGGTAGGACTCCATTTCTGCCTCATTTTGAAGTGAATCTGTAATAGTCAACACCTCTTAAAATTATTAGGTTTTTGAATATATATCATGTAATTTAAATATCAACCCATTTTAAGTATCAATCTGGCTCTGTTAAGAGCAGCTGGACTCATACATGTAGATTTATGAGTAATGGTGTTCAATGAGGCTAGGGTTGACCCTGCAAAAAATTGAGGTCTGCATTGACAGCTGCTGCAATGTATATTTATTGCTTGAGGACAAAAGACATAGGATTAGGCTAGGGTTGACCCTCCCTGAATAATCTGAATGGATGGATTTAATAAAAAAGGGCTCAAATCAAAGTCCTATGGAATGCCTCTGTAAGAGCCTGACAATAGATGTATTTTCTGTTTATGGCTCTGTAATTGATATGCATTTGATGATGCTTATCACTCCCTCGTGTGGGTCAAACATCTTTCATGAACACTCAGTAAGTCTGACACAATGCAATACAATAATGAGGGCGAGAGCAGATGCCAATATGTTATCGTCCAGACTAATATATTAATATGCCTCCTAAGATCTGAATTAAATCTAACTGTACTGTGGTAATGGCCCACATAAGCAAACTCTGGGTTATGGTAACACCTTTAGCTTCAGTGTCTTAATGTTCCACAGTTTTGGGGGTTCAATTGCAAACCAATTTACAAAACAACACAGCCACACAGTAAGAATCAATTATTACTGTGGATGCCCAGTATCCGAATGCCCTCTGCATATCTATTATCTAATCTAATCTAAGTCATATTAACAATTATTTTTTTCCTTTATTACTATTCCTTAGGTTCGCGGTCTATAGAAACCACAGGAAAACACTTTGAAGTTATATCAAAATCTGGGACAATGCTATTTTCTGCTGGTCTGGACAGAGTAGTGGTTGGAGCAGAGAAGTTAACTGTTACAGGTAGCTACATATCTATACATGTCTGCAAATTCAGGTCTTGTTTTGTATTTGTTGAATATGAAGTGTTCTAATCGTTATTTATAAGGGTCTGACGGTGCTGAGTGTGACCATTCCATAGAGACACCACTGGTCAGGGCAGAGGCTTCCAAAGACCTCAGGTAAACAAACAACCTAATGACCATTTATGCTGACTGAGTACTCAGTGGAGAGCGCGGACATCCATGTCATTGGCTCATATTATGTCGTTGAAAAACCCTGGTGAGTTTGCATGTATGCCAGTAGATGCCAGTTTTCATGTAATATAATTAGAAAATGTTTGAAGTAAACACAATCCCCTCTGAATGCTATAATTGTTTGAAGTAAACACAATCCCCTCTGAATGCTATATATATATATCTATTGGCACCAACAAGCTAATGAATGAATGCAGATGATTTGTATTGATATATAGCTGTTTTTGTCTAATCCCACACTGCTCCTGTCTGGTCCAGGCTAGAAGCCCCAACTCGCCCCCTCTACATGGATGCTCCTAAGGGTGTCCACATCACAGCTGTGTCTGGTAGAACTGAGGCTATGTCCAACAAGGACATCTCACTACTGTCTATGGATGGAGTGGTATGGAAAGCCTGTAATTTTTTGATCACTTATATGTAATTTTGTATTTACTTATAATCTTTATCTAACCAGGAAGAACCCATTGAGACACAGCGTCTCTTTTTCAAGGGTGACCCGGCCAAGAAGGCAGCTGTCTAGACTGTAATGTAGTAGGCCTACTACAAAATACTGAATGGATAGAATTAATTTATCATTGTTAGCCGTCATTTAATCTTAATGTAGCAGTTTTCTTTACATTTATTTTGTCATGAACAGAACATAGTGTATATTGGCCAGCTAATTTCGCTGAGGTAATTGTTTATGCCTTACGCTTCCTTCCAACAGTTAATTCTGGATGCTGAATGGGTGCGCCTGCCCAGGTTACCCCTGAGTGGAGAGGGAGAGGGGACCGTGCCTCAGGAGTGGCTGCTCTACGAAGTCTGCGCTTGCCCTGATGGGAGACTGTACCTTTCCAAGGCTGGAATCACCTCCACCTGCCACGAATACAGTCTGGAGTGTTAGTTAGTTAGTTAGTTAGTTAGTTAGTAGGCTACTGTGGACTACGCTGGTACCTCTACTTGGGATCACTTTTTACTCTCCTCTGACTCATTACATGAACCCAGTTCATGGATTGTGAATGCTTAAAAAAAATAAAAGTTAAAAGAATACGAATACGTTTAATGAAAATGTTTTACTAATGAAGTGATGTGTTGGATATCTACCTTTTTACTAGCATGACGTAATCTGGTTATAACTTGTGTGTTACATGCTACTGCTATGCATGTGAATAGTTTTACATGCCGAAAAACGTGTCTGCGGACTTTATACTTTTTGGGAGGATTGGTGCTATGAAGCCCTCCCGTTATGGTGACGTCAAAGATCTAGCTTTTCCCCCTGGCATGAAAGTAATTTGTGCGACAAATTGTATGCACTTCGGCGTCGAGAGTATTTGGTAAGGGGATGCGGTATTCCCAGGCAAGACGTCAGAGAATCGCTAGTGTATAGTTTGGAGCTTTATAGATAGTTGGCAAACTCATAACGTGCGAATTTACAAAAGATTCAACATTTGATACTGTAGCCTATAGTTGTATGCGGGAGTTATCTGAACATTTTCATTGTTTTTTTATTGCAATAGTTGAGGTATGACTGTCAAAAGTGTCACTATCGCTTGCGGGTAATGTTGCACCACTTTACTTGACTCTAGCCTATCTCTAACACAGTTGACTAATCTCAGCACTCAGTAGACACAATGGAGTTGCAACCCTGGAATCTTCGTGACCATTTACTGGAGCTGACCGTTTTGTGGTACTTCTTTATGGTAAGTTTCTAGATGTTATGCACTTAGCTATATTAGCATACTATTTCCAGTGTCACTGGGCATGTCAAGCATTGCATTGTAGAGGAGTGTGATTTATAACCAAATGTTTCAGTTTTTTTGTCTGTCTTTGGTCAGATTATTAGTGCAGCAAAAGAGGCCAGAGAATGCAGGGAGCAGGAGTACAGGACTCCATCTGGGAACTGTCTACCCTGCATACATTGTGGTCCTGGACAGGAGTTATCCATGGTGAGTAGTAGATGGTGAGTCCATCCGTTGCAGTATTTTTTCAGTATTCTTGTTTGCCAAACATATGCACACTTTTTGTATTGAGCCTAAAACCATGGTGTTTATTTTTGTTGCAGCTTCAAGTCAGTGTTTGAATTCTGAGTTGGTAGGCTTAGTTCTCAAGTAGCAGAGATATGGATGTTTTGGACGGAACAGGTGACACTTATCTTAATGAAAAATTTGATTTATTCCAGTCAGTGATGTCCACTGCTCTTCTGTCACAGATGACTAGCTTTCCGTGATGCAGGCACAGGGGCTGAGACCCAGTATTAAGTGTTAAGATAGCCTACTGCAAATCATATTTGATTCCTTGTTTGATTGCTATCAATCTGAATTAGGTTACACCTGAGGCCCAGTAAGACTATTTTGCACTAATTGCCTAAGCATTACATAGTCTGGAAAGAAGCCTTTATTTAGACTGGAAGAACATACTTAGACCCTGCTTACAGACAACATAGTAATTCAAGTACAGTTATTCAGTGGCAGAGTACAGAAAAATACAAGAACAGGCTAACGTTATAACACAAAGTGAAAAAACAGTATTTGATTTGGGGACAGTGAGGTTGCAGTGTATTTCAAAAGCATAATCTTCGTGTGGAACAGAACTTCAAGGAGGCCAAAAATGTCGCATCATCAATTTATTGAGCAAGCCTAACACATGGGTCAAATCTCTAGGCAATACTGTCGTTCTCATGAGGTGCCGAGCTTATATCCTGGCTTCAGGCCAGGAATCACATGACAAACAAATTTGCATACAAGGAATGTTCATTAACACAGATATGTGCTCAAACGGTTCAACTGAGCTTCTGACTGGTCAAGGTGTCAGCTGGTCTCTGGCCCCCCTCCTGACAAAGGGGCTGCTTGGGTCCTTCCTGTGTCCTCCTAGGATCGCGTTAAAAACTGTAGGCTAACTGACTTCACAGGTGAACTTTAGGTCACGCTGACTCAGAGACAGGACAAAGGAATGATGACTTTAGGACATCTGCTTTGCTCACATGTTCACACAACACAGTTCCACCTAAAGTGGAACCCCCAACACCATAGCCCCTGTAGCCCATCATCTTTTGGGCCTCCTGTGTTAATCCCCCCAGGAATGTGGCTTTGGCTTTGGAGAGGGTGCCCGCTGTGTGCCCTGCAGACATGGGCGCTACAAGGAGGACTCTGGCGTGCAGAAATGTAAACTCTGCTTGGCATGTGTCAGTGTCAGCCGCCTCCAGAGGTCCAATTGTACTGCCACCAACAATGCTGTATGTAGCGACTGTCTGCCCGGGTGAGTTGCCGATAGTGCCAACCTGTCAGTGCTACTGTAAACTGGTTTAATCTCTGATGCACTTCAGGTTATGCCTTGGTTACTTCATACTGATAGGGTCCTGGGTGATCCAGAATCTAAGAATTGTACTCCCTTATACCTGTACAATGGATGTAACAATAAAGGAATATGAATCTGAATTGTCCTTATGTTACAGGTTCTATAGGAGAACCAGGCTGAGTGGGTTTCAGGACATGGAGTGTGTTCCCTGTGGAGACCCTGCCCCTGCTCATGAGCCTCAGTGTGAGTCCTCTGTTGGATCAATACTCACTCATATGTTCAGTCCATTTACTTTCTACTCAGTATTCAGGTGAGAGTGTGCCAAGGTCTATGAAACCATGTTTTAATGTAGTTAATATTATAGTGATATATTTATTTACCTGAAAGACCTGTATGATAAATTCAGGTCCTTGGCTGTTTGGTAATGGCAATTTAACTTCTGTCTATATGTAACTTGGCAATCACGGTAACTTTACTTGGGAAAATAAACCCATTTCCCAAATCTTATAACATAGTGTTAGGCACTGATACGTATTATGTGTATTAAAGCAGCGATTCATACCTCAGTTTCAGTGGCATATTTTGACTACAATGTTGTCTTCACAGTAGATTCATGAAAAGCATAATTTAACACATTTTCCTTCATGAATGCAATGATACATATCATCAAGACTGCAGAACACAGATTTTGGTATATTGCCCATTGTGCTTTTGCAGTTGAAATGTGAAATTCTTATAAAACAAATAGGTTGTTGTACCCCAGAGCTGAGGGTGCTTCCAAGTGCAGTCTCACTACCTCTCTCTACATACCTTCGGTCAGTTATGAAGGGCATTTAATTCATAGTGGCAAATATGGAAAAGTCTTGAGAGCATCTAATTTCTTTCAGCTGAATGAAAGCCATTCAGCCATGGAGAGCCATGGTTTGCACTTCCAAGCTACGTTAGGAAGGACTGCATTTCAGAGAATGGTTTGAATTAAAACATGCTGGTGCTTGTATTTGATACACATACTGAACCCACACACTGTGAAGAGTTACCGTACATTCTGATGATGGAGCAATTTACCTGTTAAAGTAATTTGTGTTTGGGTGTGTTGTGCACTATTGAACCTGAGGAAGTGCAGCAGCCAGAGAAGCAGACAGGGAGGACAAAGCCTTTCTGGCTCACCAATAACACAACATGTTTCACAAAATGTGAAATGACATCAGAATCAGATTTATTCTGGCCAGGTAGGTTTTCACACATACAGTACAAGGAATTTGCTTTGAGCTGTTGGTGCATAACAATAAATAGAAAACAAATAGACAAGATGCAAGGACAAGACAGGACAGTGCAAAATACAATAGCGCAAAACGAGTCTGTCAGTGGGGGACACGGGCCTTGTTGATTAGGTCGGTTGCAGTCTGGAAGAAGACTTTTGTGCCGAGAGGTTTTGGTCCTGGTGGACTGCAGCCTCCTGCCGGAGGGGAGTGGTTCAAAGAGTTTGTGTCCAGAGTGGGAGGTGTCGGCCACAATCTTTCTTGCTCACTTCAGAGCCCTGGAGGTGTGCAGATCCTGAAGGGATGGCAGGTTGCAGCCAATCATCCTCTCAACAGAACGGGTGACACTGCAGTCTGGCCATGTCCTTTGCTGTGGCAACAGCGTACCAGATGGTGATGGAGGAGGTGAGGATGGACTCAAAGATGGAGGTGTAGAAGTGTACCATCATTGGCTTTGGTTGAACTTCTTCAACTGCCTCAGGAAGTACATCCTCTGCAGTGCCTTCTTGGTGAGGGAGCTGATGTTCAGTTCCCACTTGAGGTCCTGGGAGATGATGGTCCTGGGAGATTCCACGGAGTCGACTGGGGAGTCACCCAGGGTTATGGGGGGAAGGCGGTGCTGGGTTCTTCCTGAAGTCCACAACCATCTCCACCGTCTTTAGAGTGTTGAGCTCCAGGTTGTTTTGGCTGTACTAGGACAACAGATGGTCAATCTCCCGCAAACTCATCCTCCTCAGAGATGAGCCCAATGAGGGTAGTGTCAACAAATTTCAGGAGCTTCACAGACTGGTGACTGGAGGTGCAGCAGTTCATGTACAGGGAGAAGAGAGGGGAAAGGAGACAGCCTTGGGGAGAACTGGTGGTGATGGTCTTATCTATCCTATCCCATTGTGTTGGTGTCCATGTTTGCTTATGTGGTTGTGTGTATTTGTGTGTGTTATGTTTGCATGCGTGTGTGTGTGTAGGCAGTAGCAGGGTGAACCTGGTCCCCCTCTCGTCTGTGGTGTCCAGCCCTCACGACACTGCCCTTGCGGCGGTCATCTGCAGTGCCCTGGCTTCAGTCCTGCTGGCCCTGCTGCTGCTGTGTGCCATATACTGCAAGAGACACCTGGAGAGGAAACCTAATGGTACTTCCTGCCCCAATAGCCTTGCTCTCAGTCAGGTGTGGCTAGTGAGAAGGATGCTGGAGTGAAACATTTTGTTGCTGTGTGCAACTTTGTCTTTTTGCATCAGAACCTTGCCAGGAAGGAAGTCGCTATGATGCAGAGTTCTCTTGCTTTGACCACATCCAGGTCCAGCACGGTACGGACACCTGTCACCAGAACATCTGCAGTGGCTATCAGGTCTGGGGCCACACCTCTGGTAAGATCATTCTCCTTCCTGAACAAATTTCCTTGTTCATCAATAAACAACAATTTCATGGATCACACTATGCAGCAGCACAGTCACTTTGATTTGGTTTAATGTATTCCAAAACGTTCACACACTCCAGGTATGTTTCTTTACTCTTCTCCTTAGGGCTGTTACATGCTCAATGCTGTGAGGGGCCTTGCAGTTTGGGGCCCATGAATGGTTACTGTCTCTGCTATTCTCAGATCCGCTATAACAGGTGAGAGCTCATCTGTCTGCACTGTGTATTTCATGTAAAATGTTGTTTTTTAGATATATCAGCTACCTTGTACTCACACCACAATCTTGTCTTAAGCCTCTTAAATCCAACAACTGGATGTCAGGGATGCTCTGCCTGGGAACTGCAGACTGGCCCACTGGAGAATACAATGCGTAGTGAGGGGAATCGGGACCTTGCCCAAGATGATTCTGCAGAAGTATCTGGAGAGGAAATAAAACTAGATGGCATGACAACTGGTGAAGCATTTTAGCAGTTTTTTCAGCATTTTAATAAAAAGATTAAGTGCTGTGGATGTACAGATGTGTCATTAAGCAGAGACCAAAATGTCAGGTGGAAGAATGCGTTCCAATCAAATCCTTGCGCAAATGTCACTGCACTCAGCAGTAATCACAGTAATCTGTATGGTGAATTAGATGTGTACATAAATAAATAATCTAACAAACTGTCTGTATGTGATTGTAAAGCATTGCTAGTGATAAGGTCAAGTACGACCTGTAATAATTTGTGCATACTTCATTATTGTAAAAAAGCATACTTGCTCTTATTTACGTTACTTTACTCTTACTCTTTTTCTTGATACGTCGTTCTATTCTAGCAATATCCTGGACTTGCTGCCCAAACTAACATCTTTAAATCTCTTTGCCCACTATCTTTAACCTCAGGGGATTTATTTGAATTATGGTGTGAAGTAACAGTGAAGCTAAATAAAATTCAGGATGGGTTGCCAGGTTAACCCAATGCAGGCCCACCCATAGTGCTGCATTCAATTATGGCCTTTAGAATTCAGGGAATTAAAAAGACTGGATAGTGAAGTATAATTGGATCCCACCAGAGTGAAGCCTTTTCAGAGGCTAGTCCAGACCCAGACTGCTCCCTCTCTCATCTCTCTGCTCCAGTGAGTATTGATGATCTCCTGTCTCTTCACGATCCCGAGTCAGACACAACACAGACTCCAGCTCCTTATCCCCCATATCAAAACACTGGCTGGGTGTCAGCCAGCCAAGGCACTGCTTCTTCGCATACACTCGACTCCTGTGTGTCTCAAAGCACCAGAGGCTTTGTGTCGAGTGTTGTGGATTCAGTCAAAATCATGAGAGAAAGTAAGGAAACTTTAGGATAGCTACACAACAACAGGAAATGCACTTTATTTAGGTTCATCATATTCACATTCTAGGGAGGAGCACCACAAGTTATATAATACAAAACTATGGTATTCACACTTCATGATACTGTAGTCTCATACTCTTGAGGATAATGCAGATATTTTTTTACTTTAAAAAATGTCTATATATGAAACAATTGTGGCCTACCACATACAGTTTGTACAGTAGGTTAAAAGCAGTAATGCAAGCACTCCATCCTAATTATTCAGTCTCACAACTCACCAGATGTCCGCATTAAAAGTGCATTGAGGGGTAGGAGTGTTTGATGAGGTAAGAGAGGACTAATTTCAGGCCCCAACTCCCAAGAGGTAAAAAAAAAAAAAATCCAATGCTGATCCCATTGGTGGGATCTGGTCATGTGGAATCTGTATGGGTTGCAGCAGTGTCCAAATCAGCTACTAAAGCATCCACCATCTCCTCTATGGTAGGAGAGCTCTGCAGCATGCCTGGGAAGGGGAGAGATAGGAAGGCAAAGAGAGATCCGGAAACAAAAACAAAGCAAATTAACTTCAGTTTTAACTTCAGGTTCTACAAACTATTTTGGAGGCAGTCAAACTCTACAAAGAACATCCTGAAAAGCAGGTGGCTATATTTGCCAATCTTGCTTTGAATTTACTTATCCAAATCTTTGCATAGTCTATGTCAACCATTTGATGGACAAGGCATACACGTTAAATAGACCTGACTACAGTGGTTGTAAGTGGACTACATTCTTTGCACTCAGTTGGAACCGCTTCAATCCGAGTTTGATCCAAACTCTTTATGTTTACAGTTATGAAAAAGGTTCATCCTCAAGGATGCATATCAAGAGTCTTAACGTTTCTCATGGACAACTGAACAAGAATGCCCTGTTACACAGCACCTCATTCTAGTATTGTGAGAGAGCACTGGTAAATGTTTGATCTTTTTCAAAGACAGACAGATCACAAACCATATCCAACTCTAATGCCACTTCTTCCACTGTTGAAACTTGGGAAGCCTTGCATCCAAAACAAGAGCTTCTCCCCAAACTGTGACTGACTCCAAGGAATGTTAATGAAAAGGGGTTAAGAGAGGCCATTTGGCTGAGGGAATATAGAACCTTAACCTACTAATTAAACAATGCATTAAAAACATTAATCATTCCTGTCACCCAATACAAACACTAAATGTAGGGGGGTGGCTTCTTGCTCTGATCAGTGACCTCCGGATGACCTGGAATGAACCTGATCAGAAGCATAAGCGCCAGAGCAACAGCCATCATAACCCATTCATTACGGATTCGAAGTACCTGAGACCTGTACCTCAGTCAAACGCAAAAGCAAAACAATCGCTCTGCATCAAGGTGATTAACACATTCTTGCCCCCACTGGTGAGGTGACTAGGTGACACGCACACTGCTGTGGTACACAGCCAGTGCCTCAGCCAGGCTCTGTTGTTTTAGCTAGGCTAAGGTGATCTGAGAGGGGACCTAATAATGTTCAGTGGATCATCTCATTGGAGAGAAAAAAAAGTGAGTAGGAGCTCTCACGAGAGAAGGGAGTGGTTGATCGACAACTTTGTTTAGATAGGAGATGCACTTGTGAGTTCTGCCGAGTAGTAGTACATTGACTACCTATGTTAAATGCAATTATTCTAAGTCGCTTTGGATAAAAGCATCTGCTAAATGATTGTGATGTAATGGGAGCAAGCATAGCAGTCGGGGGGGGGGGGGGGGAGTATGAGTGTGTTACCTTGCACCATGAGCAGGGGCTCCTTGTTGCCTCCATGAGCCAGCATTTCCCTTCGGTAGCGCTCTCCCATCTCCCTTGAGGTACAAAGAGAGGTAAAGAGAAAAAGAGCGTTATTGAGGACAGATAAGACAATTCTTCAGTGACTCCTGTACTGATTCAGTTCAGCAGTGAGGCTTGAACTGTGTATTCACTTCCACTCAACAGGCTCTGGCAACAAAACTAAAGTAGAGAGAACAAACATGCCACTGGGACAGACATAACACCCCAGGCAAAACAATCCTGGATTTCTAATCAGGAATCTGCTGAAGTAGAATCTACAGGCGTCACAATATCTTAAGGTGATTTGTGTGTGCTGGCATTCCTGTAGTCTAATGTAGTGTTCTTGGTGTGATTTTAGACTACAGAGGACTAAGTAAAAACAGTGGATGCAGCAAAGGCTTCAGCATGTACTAATATACTATTATACCACCATACTATAAGCTACTAATATGATGTCATCTAGGCTCACCAAACAGAACTTTAAAAAGTGAATCAATTAGTCCCAGAATGTCTGTGTTCAAAGGCATACAGGTCAATTGATGTAATTAAAGTATGCCCAGTCACAGGGAGGGACAAAATGTGATTAATCTGTAACATTGGTACACCGTTCCCTCCGTCTCACCTGTTGAAGGGGTCCTTGCTGAAGCATTGCCTCCACAACATTGAAGCCACAGCTCGGGACATGAGGTATGAGTAGTATTTAGCTCCATAACCAATCAAGTGGCTGAATCTCAGCTGCCAGGCCTGGGGATACAATATATTGCACAAATACATATTGTATAGAAATACACTTTAATATAGTTTGTACAGCAAAAGAGACATTGCTATGTGGAAAACATCTACCCACTCAAAGGACTACAAGAAGACTTTCTAAGGGAAGGCCTTCCCTCACACATTGGCAACAGAGGACTTTTAATTATTACCTCCGCCCCAGCGACAGCAGACTATGATTACGCAAAAACTACCAAACCGATTTTTATGAAACTCGGTGGTTGCTGGGGGGGGGGATATCATGGGCCACTTTAGGACCCATTGAATTTTAGAGCAGATCTGAATCATGGGTCGGATCCACGAATGAAAACAACAAAGCCAGCTCCCTGTGTGGGGGTACAGAGAGACACAGGGTTTTGGACTGGACACAGGGTCCAGTGTGCGAGCGGCCCAGTGTGCAAGCGGCCCAGTGTGCGAGCGGCCCAGTGTGTGAACTTCAGCCTTACCTTTGTTTCAGTGTGTATACTTTAATCAACAAACATCTTTTCACATGGGCCTTTACATTTACCACACATTCAGTGTTTTATGATGAAACAGATTATGACCTCTTATCCTGCACCCTGGTGACTGACTTAGTGAATTTGTTGTTGTTTGAGTTGTTGCTAATTAGCTCAGTGAGATAGAGGATGTTGCTTGGTGTCAGAGGTTACAAGTTCAATCCTCAACTGATGCAAAATGAACATTGGAATGCCAACTTTCTTGTTGCTCCTAAACTTGTCTGAAATTGCCTGGCCTTGCCTAATCGCTGCGTAGCAGCTTTAATTTTAAATTGTTCCCTCGTTGCGCTGACAAACTCGCCCCAGTTAGTTTCAAATAGTTTTCCGTCGTTTTTATTTTATATTATTTTAGTTTTAATCTATTGAACTCCTGCGCTATATTCTCTAATCCACCTAGTCTCGATTCTCTACCCAGCGTTCCTAGCAACGGCTACCATGTAAACAGGAAGACAGACCGTTGGCGTAGGCTGTGCAAAGAGGGTTAAAACAAAAACAACAACTACTCAAAATGATTTGAAACTAACCGGGGCGAGTTTGTCAACCCAACGAGGGAACAATTTTAAAATAGGTTTTGAAGCCATCACAATCAACTTTTGAAATGAAAGTAAAACGCAAAAATGCAAATATCTTTTTAACATTCAACTTTACTTCAGAAAACGGATGCGGTAATGTGATATACGTTGGGTGAGTAGTTTTAGGAGATAAAATCATACTTAGACCGGTATGGTCCTTTAAGTCACTGTTCACTTGTTCACTGGTTCACCCGGTGGAAAACAAACTCTAAAGTATCAAAAAAAAATCTAAAGTATACCCTTCAGAGATCTTTGGCTTTGCATCCTGGCAGTGAATGGATGGAAATGGACTAGAACATCTTGTCCTATAGGACTATTTAGTTGGTTTAAACCATTTCAAGGGACAAAATAAGTATTTTCAAATCAAAATGGTAATAATGACAGAGAAAAAACATATCTTCACTGCTAGAAACTTACAGTGTTTGGAACATATGGAAGTCCATAGAATTTCTCTTGCACCTCTTTCAGAATGTCTGTCGTAGACCGATGTTGGGGTTTTCCATGATAGACCTGATCCAAAGCAGCATAGAACACCTAAAAGACAACAAAGTCCACTTCACCTTAGGATTTATGTTAGCATCTCCTATTTGCTGTAGTCAGTGGCTAATGTTTCTCATTGACACAGTAACTGACCCTACAGTTACCTGAAGCTGAGTGTCAGCAGCCCTACAGACTCTCTTGGACTCACAGAGGCGGGACACCATGTTTTTGGGCAGAGGCTGGAAGAAACATCAAACACATGACATGTAGTGACTGTCAACAGCAGCAGTGTGTGTGTGTACACGACACACTACCCCACAGGTGGGAGAATGGATGTGAGATGACTGCCCATGCCTCTCATCACACAGCTGTTTGTGGTCTGTCTAATCAGCAGGCCTTCAGTCTGATTCGCAGCCATGACAAGACTTCATACCCAAGCCAATGTCTTCCAATGCTGCTGAATGTGCTTGGTTCTTAGTTGATGCAGAGCAAGTGGTGCATTTCAGCATTGCTATCATGCCACAGGTGAAACAGAACAACTGCCAAACTCTAGACAGACAGCACAGCAAAGAACAAACAAGGACACACTTACTCGCGCGCACGCACGTGTGGGAAAGATAGACAGTATTCAGAAGAGAAGGCGATTATGAACCTGTCTAACCTGTCCAGTTTGATAGTGACATGCAAACTGATTCACCACACGATAGTCTGTGGCAAAGAACTCCATGAGGATAGAGGGAACCTCTGCAAAGTCAGTGGCACATCTGGTTCCTGGAAGAAGTGGGGAAAAACGAAACCAGTCTCTCACATAAGAACTTTGATAACACACTGTTACATGAATAATCATAACCCTTCATAAATTAGCACGTTTCTAAAGGTTTTACAGTAGGGCTGGGTTAAAGAAAATCGATTAATGAATCCCAAAATCGATCTTTTATTTAATGAATGAAAGAATAAATGAAGGAATGAATAGTTAATTAATTAATTAATTCATTCAATGATTCATTCATTCATTTTGGGAAATCAGTATCGATACCCAGACACACAACTTGGCAGTCATGTAATTAAGGTTACAGCTAAAAAAAACAGGTTTTAGTAACACTAACCGAATCAATATTGAATCGAATCGAATTGAATCGTGATAATCGATTCTGTACCTTGTGAATCGGAATCGAATCGATTCTTGAAATTCGAATCGATACCCAGCCCTATTTTACAGTACCCAAATATATGCCACAAGAGCATGTCTAACACTTGGCTAGCACTGTTGTGTAAATAAATAAATAAGTCATAAATTCCAACATTAAGAGGCAACTGGGATTCCTGACCTGTGACGTGCTGGTAGCGTGTGCGTCCCAACATGGAGTGCATGGCATGGCCCATCTCGTGAAACAGGTTCTCCATCATGCCAGGGGTGAGCAGGGTGGGGGTGTTGTGGGTGGGAGGGGGCAAGCTCAGCATCAGTACTACCACAGGCAGCTGGTACTGACCATCCTCCTTCAACCGCCCCCCTCGGATGGTGAAGTGGCAGTCCTAGAGGAACAACACAGGAGTGGAACGGGAAAAGGGAGAGTGGGATGGCATGAAGGAAGGAGAGGGAAACAGGTTTGGAGCAAGAGAGATTTGATATGTCCACACAATCACAGGTTCTTTAAGGGAGCTTTGGTACATCTATGTCAGTTGAAGTGTCTTACCTGGTGTGGTTTATCAGGCCTCCTGAAGAAGTCACAGTAGATGTATCCCAGGAGGCCCTCTGTCTGATGAACCACTGCCTGTACGTATGATGGGAAAATAGATCATGGAACCGCTTTTGAAATCTACAAATACAACAGATACCTACAAACAGACGCCTAGAAACAAAATGTACACATTCACAACTGGTTCTCTCTAAAAAAGAACCATGCAGGCAGTGGCAGTGAGTGTGATTGCAGACGGAGGTATGGTCTCACCAGCTTGCGGACATCCTCGCTCCACACCTCACCATTCATGGGCTGCTCAGTCTGGAAGGAGACCCCTAGCAGCTGGCTGAACAGGTTGTTGAGACCCTCCATACAGGCCCCCAAAGAGAAGTAGGGGCTATATTCACTTGGCTCTATCTTATACCTGTACGTGTGCATGCACGCACGCACACACACACACACACACACACACACACACACACACACACACACACACACACAAAGAGCATGATGCAGGCTCATAGATTATTGCCTAACAGACATTTCAGACAATAACAGACAGTGAAAGAGAGGGTTGCTACAAAGTAGTAACAACACAGCAGGGTTAAAGCAATGCACAAGCCCCCCCTAGAGGACTTTCAGTTCAATAGTACATGGCTTTAATGCCCTAGTCACTGTTGCCTTACCTCTCAGCTCGCACAGCACCACTGAAGTAGGGGTGGTCCCATGGCATCAGCTCCTGAGAGAAACCATAATTGAACAATAACTTGATTATCCAACGTCATCCCAGGACTTGACCATCAGACCAGGGAGCTGCTTGATCATGAGTTACATTCTCCCAAAACAAATAGAAAGGGACCTAACAAATGTGTAGTACTCACCGTACTTCTGGTCTTCATTTTCATCTTCATGTCCCTCATCATGCTGAAGTCTTTGGCAACTCTGCAGAAGTAAACATTCATTCTTCACATGTGAATGCATGCATGTCATTGCCAAAACATTGTTTTCAGTGAGATTGTTTCAGTGGTTCTAAGGGACTGGCTAAGATACCTGTCTGAGAGTTTGTCTGTAAGCAGTTCAAGGAATTTCATGACAGTTTCTGCAAACAAACACAAAAAAACATACTGGTCAGCAGAGTAATATCCATGATGTATGTACCCATACAGTATATATCCAAATATATACAGTATATAGGTGACAGAACCTTCGGAAACATGCCCTGTATCCTGCAAAGGTTCCTTTACCTGGATTCATAGCCATGGTTCCCTTTAAAGCCCTGTGTGCAAATGACTCATAGCCCACTAGTTTGGCAAGCTCATCTCTACAAGCTAGCAATTTGTCCAGGCAAAGCAGCAGGCTGGGGTTGGGGTACAGAAAGACCTTATAAGCAGCTTCCCGCACCTATTAAAAAAGACAAGCACAGACAGAGCAAGTATAGTAGATAAATGAGCGACTACACGTTAACCAAAGGAGGAGGACATAAACCACGAGTTTGCACTGAGTTCAGACTATAATTGGCCTGTAACACATTCCACAGAACATGGCAACATTCAAGTCAATCCTACATGCAGAACTTGCAGCAATAGCAACCAGATAGTTGGGAGACCAATGATAATGGATGGGGACAGAGAGACATGCCAGTTCGTCAGGAGAGTCTGCACGGAGTCCTCCTATCTGGATACAGTTGCCGTCTATGGAGAAGCAGTGGCGGATGTGCTCTGGCAGGGCCCTCTTCTCTACCCTGTTCGGCAGCTGAGAGCCATTCAGAAACTCATTGTTCAGGTCCAGGAGGTTGACACTGAGGCTGACTGCCTTCCCCCTCTGTAAGATCCAAATGGGCTTTAGCGAGTTCCTCATCAGCAGAACAAGGATATTCACTGGGATAGTGCTGCTGCTGTATATCCATGAGTAATGAAACTGTTACTATGGTATGGGGCTTATTGTATTACAAACCTTTGATTCATCCAGGTGAATTCCACTAATCTCAAAATCAAACAGGAACAGCTCTGCTACTCTCCTACAAAGACAACAGACACTGATCAATCAACATTAGGTTGAAGCTTGTACACCAACTAAACAATTTACTGTTTGTTTGTTTTTATGTAGGCCATTTCTGCCTATCATCACACAAGAAATGATTGACAGGACAGGACTAACAATGAGGACAACATAATAAAATACAGCACACACCTTGTATCTGGATCCAAAGTCTTTAGAATATCTTTGTTATCTAATAGATTCTTGAGACTCCTACACAGTTCAACATTAGTGTTCAGCCTATCAGGAACAAAGAGAGGAAACATTGAAGCACGTCAAGTCAACAACTTGTTTAAGAATTGTCAGTCTAATTACTGAGGAGGCTTATACCTTTCTACTACTGTGCCAATGCTTATGCATGCTTTCTCAGCAGCATCTCGAAACGCAGGAACCGGATGCCCAACTTTGACAAAATCTGCCTGCAATGAAACCAAAAACGTCAGGTTGTGTAGCATTACACAAGGTCTTAATTGGGGCATGTTTGTGTTGGTGGAACTGGGTTACATTTTGAAGCTGGAGTGGGGACTCTTGAATTTACCAAGTCTGCCACTTTGCACAAGCTGTCAGACAGTAGGTCGAAGGTCTCCACGATCAGTGCATCTGCTGGGCTGCTGCAGGCTCGGTCTACCAGTTGTTCCGTTTCCTTGAGCGCTCGCTGCTGTGCCACCTGGAAACCTTCTGGAGTACTCAACTCTGGCACACCAAACAATCCCTGCGCCAACGAGAAATGTCATGCACGTCAAAATAGTGATGATCAGGGGTGTAGTGAGTAAAGAAGTGTAGCGGGTATACTCTGACTACATAAGTGGGTAAACTGTAGCAGAAATGTTAGTTTTTTATATTAGTGGTGTTTAAATAAATGGTATACTGTGGTTCAAAGAAGTGGGTATACCTCCGTATACACTACACACCACTAGTGATGATTGATTCATTATTTTGGCCAATGACAACATTCACGGTCGACCTTATGTGCTGGGTTCTACGGCAGAGACTGCTGTGATATGTGATCTGCAACGGGCTGGGGCGAGAGCAGAAAAACTTGTGTCCTTGTGTTTCTCCTCAGAATACTCACTAACCGTTGACAAACCAACATATTAAAAATAGCTTTTCCAACTGAAAGTGTCCTCTTATAGAATGGGAAATAGTTAGAGGTCTCGAGAGAAATCCTGTGGGGGCGTGATCGTGCAAGTAACGCTAGCTATCATGCACCCTTTCGTCTGGTGCTGTATTCTTCCCCTACTACTAATTACTTATGACTGACATAATCATGTTCTGTTGTGTTTAAATGTAACGTTATTCTCCACTGGGCATGCCTGTGAGTGAGTTAGCTAACACCGGCCACTAGTTGTATGTTATGTGATAATTTGTTTACAGTCCACGTAAATATATGTCATATTGCCTGTCCGCACTTTCGCAACTCAACTAGCAGCATTAACCTGATCAAACATATTAAAGACAATACGAAGGACTATGAAGACACATTAAAGTAAAATACTAAGAGGAGGTTTACAAACAAACATTTAAATATGTGTATCTTATTATACATTAAATACAATAGACTACGAAACTGCTGACGCTGCTATGTGAATACATGCATTCATCTTTGTTTTAAAAGGGAGGGAAGCCCAAATTAATATGCACAAGCAAACCGAATCGTTGAGGACGGTTTAGGATAGTTGCTGGCTAGGTTTGTTCTCTTTGTTTCATTCAAGTGCATTAGTAGGCTACTACTACTTTTACTTAACCACAGAATTGAACGGATGAAGCGGAGCTGTCCATGGTTCTGATATCAGTGGGTCACTAGAGGGATGGTCGCGCTACATGAAAGCTAACGTTACTTTTCAGGCCTCTTTTTAACATTTAAAATAGTGTGTAGAGGACAAATAACCGGATCCTAGATCTTAGGGATACGATGTTTCCCCACCCTCCAGTAACGTTACTGTTGTATGATATAATACATCAAGTTTGGGGCTGATTAATTTAATGTCTTCTTAAAGGAATATTTCATCAATCATACAATCTAAAAATGCGATAAGGTCCGCTTTTTGATAAAAACGAACCCCCCTTCCACAAGGCTGGCTACAGGTGTATATTCATGTAATGGGCTACTTGAGTGGACCACAGCTACCTTTGTGGACAACACATTAACCATCCCTAACACACGAGTAAACAATTACAACCATTTTTTTTTTATTGGTGTGTTTATACCAATCATTACACAGAGATACATCTATAAACAAAAGAAAACTGTACACTTGTACTTGATACCTAAACCTAAAAACCCACATGAATATTGCTACTGCTGGTATGTGTATTTGACAGCTCAGGTGGATGTACCATTTGTCTCTTGGAATCCCAAGGAACCCATGGTATATTTCACACTGTAGCCTACATCATTAGCTTGGCTAAAAACACAGATATTCCATTTTTACCATCCTCACAATGTACCATTACACACTGCATATAGAAAGTTTGAAAACCCTTCTCACAGCAGCTATACAAATCTTTTGCAATGCTATCACAGAACAGAGACAAAACCAATACACGCAATGCACAGGCCTGATAGGGAGAACTCCAATACTAGGGAATAGGTTTATTTAGCAGAATGGTTAAGAAAAACTGCGTAAGTACAAGAGTTAACATAATGGAACACAGATTACAAACATTCTAAAACGCTTATTTTCCTCATTATAAACAATAAAACAATGTGTTGTCCATTGAGTAATTCACCCCCACAGAATACAGGTTACCATCCCTCATAGCCTATGGAATGTTAGTCTCTCAGGCAAGCTCTCTCAGTTGTTTGACCGACTCCTGTAAACGACGCACTTGCATGTTCTTGTTCAGCAACCTGTCCTCCCCTCCCCTCACATCGAAAATAAAAACCGTTGACATTTACAATGACCGTAATTGTTCCGGAGATGTACAAATGTGGGATGCGATGAAATCCCCGACTCCAGATGTATTTTTTTTCCATAAAAAAATGTGTTTCTACAATCAAACTACTAAAAAACCTGCATTTAGAAAATAGTCGATAAAAATATTCCCCTGAATTGTACAAGAAAAAGAGGTACAGGGAGCACTGATAAAAGATGTGGTTGGAGAGATGTTATTCTGCTGCATCCTCATCTTCTTCTTTCTTTTCAGCCTCTTCTGTGGCTGGTGCCTGAAATTATAATATGTGAAACATCAATTAACTTGATACAACAATTAAGACACACTGTAATCCAACTATAGCTCACTAAAATTGATTGTTGAAATTATCTTTCAAGACAAAAACTACTTTGATATGTTCTTTCCTATCAGATACCAAACCCCCAAAAACCTTACCTCATCCTCAGCTTTGGCTTCCCCATTCTCAGCGGGCACTTCCTCCTTCTCTTCAGGCTTGGCTTTCTCCACCTCTTTAGCCTTCTTGGGCTTAGCAAGTGCCTTCTGCAAATGCACAACAAGAGGTTGAGACTTAGAAAACTTAAATGTCCTCCAAGAGGCAATTTTTGGTACAGCACAGAACATAGACACATTAATATGCAACCAACATGGACACATTCATATACAACCAACTGTTCTGAAGAAATAATTTGAACACTTTTACCTTTGGCTTTGCCTCTGCCTTTGGAGTTGTGGGTTTCTGAGATAAAAATAATTTGTTTTAGTGTACAATTGTAAGACGAAACAGTCATATTTATGAATCTTTAATAGGTGTCTGTAATATACTCACGTTTACCAATCTCTCAGATCTTCTTTTGGGCTACAAAATGCATCAAAAGAAAGATATATGAACATTTTGTATCAAGTCATCTAGTGACAGCAGTTTGATCAAGATGGATCGATGCTGACCTCTAGTGGAGCAGTTGAATTGTCTTTAGTTAAACCCCCCTTGGTAACAGTCAGAGCCCACCCTTAGTCAACCTATACAAACAATGACATATCTAACAAACATGTTTATCACTCACCTCTGCTGCCTCAGCATCACTGTTAGCCTATGATGAAAAAAGAAAGATAGGAACAGTTAAGACCCTATGGCTCAGCAAGTGAATGTTTAGGAAGGGGCAGTCTAAATGCCATGGCCTAGTTATGTAAGGCTATATTATACCCAAAGTAGGCTGGGGGATACATTGTAATCTGTAAAAATGCAGGATATATTGATCCACTGACATAACTACTGTACTATTAAAACTGAATTAAGCCCTTCCTGCTTTTTTTTTTTTTTTTAAACGGGGGGGGACACTGGCTCCGCCCCCTTGCGACGCATTCATTCACTGGTGATAAATGGGATTTATTTGCCAGGCTGCCGCTACGCCGACCAGTGCGATATGTGTTCCCGCCATTCATTCGAATTTCTAACTCCGACATCCTCAGCGATTCCCCGAATGGTTACAGAATCTACTAGAATCCCCAGCAACAAGAGCGGCGCTGTGATGTCGGAGAATCGCCATTGCTTAACCCTGAGCTGGCACGGGCAAACAACAACACGAAAGGGGACATAAATAGCGAAAAAACAGAATATAATTAGTTAATATAAATGCAAAATACTGCATGAGTGCACCCACATCCTTGAATCGATGGGACACGGAAAATAGCAATTGCTGTAGGCAACCTAAAAATAAAGCGTCGTCGATGTTCATCTTGCTCATGGGTAGCCATGACACACAGACTTCGTGCCCTTTTAGCATTCTTCTGCATGTGCCTAGTGCATCGAGCACAGGCACTCCCTAGCAATTATTACATTTTAAACGACTATTCCAAATTTCAGGCTATAATGGTCGTGCAGTTTGCTATACAAAAAAGCACGAATACATACATGCAAGCTTTTTTTCACTAAAGGATCGATGCCTCCAACTTTCCCTGCAGAAATGCAATCTCACGACGCAGCTACGCCTCTTTGTCTGGTTATACGCTAAAGTCTTATTTGTAAACAACTATCATGATACTGCAGCAGCTGGTATTGGACATAGCGTGCAGTAAAGTTAACTTAATATAAATGATACTATAAGTTTTATGCTACAGTTATCGAGGGGTAAAATCACTGCATGAACAAGAACCCGCCACTTCCCGAATCAAAACAGAGGGATACGTTAAAAACTGATGCCTGCGCAGGGCAGTACAACAATGTTGCCATTGCGAGACAGAACACATTCATGGCTAAACAACATTTTAACAACTGAAGGACTAAATAAAAACGATGCAATGCGACTGTTAGTTATATATGGTTAGATGCATTAATTTATGTATAATTTTCAACTCACTTTGCTCCTTTTAGGCATGGCTGGCTTGCGTTTGTGTTAAAAGAAAAAGAGAAATGTTCAAAATGGAGAAGCAGGAAAATACCGTTCTATGCTCAGTAAAAGATTCAAACAGTACGTTCTATTACGGCGTAGCAAGACGTTAATGTTCCAATGGAACAAAAACTAGCTGAAACCGGATTGGATTCTCCCCCTCCCTCCCTATTCAATTCATTATAACCCCAACCTGACGGACAAGGCACTCTCCGCCCCTGGGCAGCCATTGATTGGTCTAAACAGTCGTCAACTCATTTTCAAATCATAGCGAGAAACCTGTGTGGGTATTCCTACATGCCAATCAGATCTATATTTATTTGTCTTTTTCTCTGCAACCATTGGTGGGGGGATCACCATAATAATTTTCAGACATGTCCATTCTCTTGATTCTCTTACATGCAATTGCTTGGTCTAAAATATTTTTTTTTCGTTAGATTTCTTAACAACAATACAGAGGAAGTCACACACTGACATAATGTGCGACACAAATAATTATGATAGGTTGTGCGGGTTTCAAGCGAAGAACATGCAATTGAATTTTAAGAAAAGGCAATGCAATAATTTCTGGTAGGGAAGGGGGTGTGCTTCCCTAGCGACAGTAAATAATCAAGGGAAAATGGCGACGGGGTATGTGTGGTTGCTGGTTTTAGGATCTGTGATCTTGTGCAACCTCGTCAAAATGTTGTTGCCGTCCATTTCCTCCCATGTGAGTAGCATATATTTACGCGGAAACAGTTTGTGTAGTATATGGTTGTCTATGTTAATCTGTTTATGTGTGCACAGACCTGTAGCGAGAGCTTCTGGGTACTCGACCAGTCAGTAGGAGGACATGATGTTCATGTTTCTGATCAGGGATTAGACCTCCAATGCAGAATGTATCACTCTACCCATTGTCATTCATTGCAAGCATTGTCGCCATTATGGCAGCGCTCGTGCCTATCACCCCAAAATAACTGGAACGCTATCAGCCATATTGTGGGCGGTACAATTTAAGAATTTGTAGAAAAACAAAAAATTCACTTGGGCCGCTGATATTGTTGCTGCTTAAATCAAGTCATTAGGTAGTATTATTCTGTAATCCACTAGGAAGTATTACTCTGTAATCCACTCTCCTAACCTAACAGGCTGCCAGTGGTGCTTCTAGAAGGTATGTTCTGGGATTTGTATAGATTAGGTTATTTACTGTCCATAGAAACAAAAGTTGCCTACCATCTGCTGCCCCGGTGTCAATGACTATAGGAAATGCTTTAATCCCTCTTAATCATTCCCGTACGTACCAGACTCCCATATAGTTCAAGGCCCCAGTTTGCCCTATTATAGGCCTACCTCTGTCATTCACTGTTCAAGTAGGTTGACCTGTTGAGGCGTCTGTCATTTAAAAGAAAGTATAAGATTCAATGTGTTTTGCCTTTTTTTCATTCCCTATGTCAGCTGTCTAAAGTCTTCCATAAGCATGTGGAGCCGGAGGTGGAGATGAGGGCTGAGATTCAGGACATGAAAAAAGAACTTGCTTCCATCAACATGATGGACGAATTCGCTAGGTATGCACGATTGGAACGCAAGATAAACAAGATGACCGAAAAGTTGAAGACATTTGGTAAGAATGCTGCTTCTAAATGCACACCCAAAACTCATGTTTTCTTTGCCTTCTCTGATGTTGGACCCCCCCCCCCCCCCACTCTCGATCTCTTCATGTAACACATTATTCAACACTAGCAGTGAATGGCCAACCCAGCACACCATTATGTCATTTAATAGTCAGACATCTGACTAGGCTCTGTATCTGTTAGCCCCAACCAAAAGTTCAGTTTGCCCACACACTATGTTTTCACTCCACCCAACCTACTGTAAAGGACAAGCGATTACAAGAATTCCAATGTACCCGTACCTGTGCTTGTTACGCATGGCAAATACACTTTCTATTCTATTCTAGAATCTACTCTTGGATTTGAAAGTGTTACCTTGGAGAATGTTAATTCACTTTTAGAAACACTAGTGTTCAACATCGCAGTTAAATGTGAATATTGCCCCCCACTCTCCTAGCTGGGTTTGTGTAAGCGTATAAACTCTGGGGATGCAAGTATACATGTGTCTTCATCTCACTAGGGGGGCTAAGCTCAGGGCTAGGCAACACATGTATGTCAAAGGAAGGAGGGAAGAAAATAAGAAAGAAGGGGGGTGGGAGTGGTGGTCTCAGATAACAGCCCTGAATGTTGACTTGGGGGGTGCTTCACCATCACAGCCCTGAATGTTGACTTGGGGGGGTGCTTCACCATCACAGCTGCAGCCCTCTGCTGGCCTTCCTCTCCCTCTCTCTCTTTCCCGCCATTCCTCTTGGGCCCTGACAGTAGCAGATGGAGGAAGAAACAGGGTCTCCCATTTCAGGAACGTGCCATTTTGCACACCTTATCTACCCTGTCCTACCTACCCACAGGTCAGTGCTGTGACCAGACCAAATCCACAGGCAGCTATTACAGACAGTACACACTCACTGGCCTTTAACTGGTGAATATGTGTAACCGAGTGACTGTTCTCGTGAGTCCCGGTAGTGGTAGCGAGTAGTTGTTTAAACTCACTCTTCATAGGAGTGCTAACAGCCCCTCCAAGAGGGACGTCCCTATTGGCGCATCCGCCTCACAAGTGGGAGTTTGTGGGGTTATTATCCCGCCCTGGGCAAGCCCTTAACATGGGTTACTAATGGATATGGTAGAAAGCAGAAATCTGGGGTGCCAAGTTGCCATTTTTTCTCACAACAGGTAGTAGTACTATCAACATTGCTGATAAATGTAAAAATCGTAGTAGGTGTGAAGTTTTCTTGTCTTCAGTGATTGCATTCTCAGCTATGTGACAAGTGAAGGGAGTGTTCAGTTGGCATTCATGGAGGGTATTGAACGTCCATAATCCTCAGAGTAGAGCTGCAGGAGGATGAAGGTAAAGGTGACCTTTGCATGACACATTTCCTGTGGCTCGACCAAAGCTTCTTTGAGGTGGAGCAAACTTCTCTCTGTCTGTCTGTCTCTCTCTCTCTCTCTCTCTCTCTCTCTCTCTCTCTGTCCATACCCCACTCTCTCAGCCAGCTATCATTCAGTCTCACCTGTTGGTCCACCAACTCTGGTGATGTGTGTGTGTGTGTGTGTGTGTGTGTGTGTGTGTGTGTGTGTGTGTGTGTGTGTGTGTGTGTGTGTGTGTGTGTGTGTGTGTGTGTGTGTGTGTGAGAGAGAGAGAGAGAGACTGACAGTTGAGTACCAACAACACTCTAATATTGGCCTTTTCCCTTTTTTCACAGTGAAGTCTAGAACAGCACAACAAGCAAAAATCAAATGGGTGGTCAACATAGTGTACTATGTCCTTCAGGTATGAGATGTAAATCTGAAATATACAGAACATGAACAGTAAACACGTTTGTTTACATATCTTAACATTTATTTAGCATTTTTGTGAACAGGGCCCTTCTTCTTCCCACTTCTCTGCTTACCATAACCCCACTGATGACGACGACGGAGAATGGAGAGGTATGCAGGTGAATGGGGGACAGAGGAGTGTGACTGATCCTGTCTTTCTCTCCCAGGCTGGGCTGATGATCTCTCTGATTTGGCGGTACTATGCTGACCCAGTAACGGTGCTGCCCAGTAAGTGGATTTCTCCTCTGGAGCGAATGGTGGCCTTCCCATCTGGAGTGGCAGGTAAGCCAGATTACTGCCTGCCTGAGAGGGGCTCTAACACCGCTAGGGGTTGGTGCTCAGAGGGCACACAGAAGGACACAATAGTATTACGCTGCAGACTGTAAGCTTTATTGAAATGCGCATATGAAGAATTATCATTGGTAGAAATGGAATGTTATTCACTCCACTCACTTCAGTTCAATATGCTTTATGTTAAAAAAGGGTCCGTCCCTGGTCAAGGATTTTCAACCCTTTAAGTGAGGATTTACAAATGCTTAGGAGGGTTAGAATTAATACATGCTCTAACTGCTTTAAAGGGAGAGATTTTGGGAGCAGATGTTTCTGAATATCCCTCTCACTTCCGGTTTCTCTCTAAAACAATGAAACAGACAGGATATTCCAAACTCTCTATGTTAATATTCTTGGCGTAGTTAATTAATTAATTAATTTTATTTTTTTATTTGTCTACCTCTGTAACATTTAGTACTTCTGTGATTTAAAGTGTTGCTTTCATGTGGCTGTTATATTAATCTCCACTCATGTCTTCAGGTGGTGTTGGGATCACCTGCTGGCTCATTGTTTGTAACAAGGTGGTCGCCATAACGCTTCAAGCTGTAGGTTGATGACCTTACGTCCTGTGGATATATTTGAGGCGATAGTGACCAAATTATGCAATTGAATTACTCTTGCCATTTTGCTCATGTATGTCAGTTTAATAAGTGTACATAATTTCATATGTTGGTCTAGGTATCTTTTTAAAATGTATTTGGTAGTAATTTATTTTTAAAGTAATTTATTTTTTTGTAATTTTGCACTGATTTGAATAAACCAGCAAGTATGTTATATGTTAGGGTTACTTCTCAATCAGAATTCCTTCCACTCATCGCTTAATGCTTTTTATAATGACTAAACTGAACATTTATCAAAGCAGGTTATAGTTGTCATTATGGCATGTTCCAGTGTGTTGTTTGGCTACTGTATTTTCTTAACTTATAGTTGTATCAATAAAAAAAGTGTAAAACATTTCCTTTCACAGTCACATTTCTCCTCTGTTAGTTGTCCCCCACCCGATGAAATCGGAGGGTGGGCTATTAATAAGGGCTAAGTCCGTCGGTCTGAGTCCAGGATGTACCAGACCCCACCACTGGAGGGTGGAAGCCAAAGTTAATTTTTCCAGTTGGCATTTTGGTCTGCGACCGTCGATAACGCCCCTTCGAAATCGAAAATAAACTAAGCAGCCTCTCACTCAGACCCATTGCATTTTTGTGAAATGCAACAGTTCCAGTTGCCTAGGAAGTAGGAATTTGGAGTTGGGATTGACGTCTCACCTGAGTTGACTGCATTCCAGAAACAACTAGATGAAAACCCCTCTTTAGCCTGACCATTGTAGTTACCTCCACCATAGCAACAGCGCAGGGCGAGAGGTAATGTTTTCAGTGGTGTGTGATTGTATGTTTGGTTGTCCATCTGTTAGCAGGATTATGCAAAAACTACTGTATCAGACCAATTTTCATGAAACTCAGTGGAAGGGTGTAGCATGGTCCAACTTAGAACCCATGAAATTTGGGAGTGGATCCAATCAGAGATGTCAAAGGTTCGCCGAAACATGACCCTTCACCTCCATTCATTTTTTGGACTAAGATTACTCAAAAACTACCACAGAGCCACCTAAACATGGCTGCCCATTCACCTCCAGTCATTTTTTGGAGGTGGGCTCAAAATTGCTTGTTATTCCAGGGTAAAAATAAGTGGGGGAACTCCACGCATTTATTTCCCCGCAGGATTACGCAAAAACTACCTGACTGATTTGCATGAAACTCAGTGGAGGGTTGTATCATGGGACGACTTAGAAACCATTACATTTTTGAGCGGATCCGAATCACGGGCCGAATCCACAAATGAAAATAAAAATTAGAACAAAGCCAGCTCCCTGTGTGGGGGCGCTAGAGACACGGGGTGTGCGGGGGGAGGGCCCGGAGTGCACCGCACTTGTGTTGCAACCCGAGGGGCGCACCACCGAGCTGGCCAAACACGGCCGCCCATTCACCTTCAGTTTTGGACTTAGGCTCAGGACCACTTATTTCTCCAGGGTAAAATAAGAGGGGGAACCCCGTCGCCGGGCTCAAGTCCAAACCTTGTGTCTTTGTCATCTTCCCACGTTGAGATATGGTGAGGAGGGGGGGGGGGGGGGGGGGGGTTGAAATGGCCAAATCTCAACGAAGTCACAGGTTTTGGACTGGCATAAAGCTCACAACCTAATGAATGCAGCAATACCAACCATGTCCTGTGTCTGTGTGCACAGAGCCACGAAATGCATTCATGGGCGGAGGTCTGTGCTCTTCAATCACTTCAGATTTGGTCCCCCCCAACGTTGACTCCATGGTTACGGCCTTGTGTATGTATTTCTATTTGTTGACTGCAAGTTTGTTGTTGACTGTAAAAGGGACCTGGTCTCAGTTTGTTCCTACCTGTCATAATAAAGGCTTCTATCTTCTATCTAATAATCCACCAAGACATACCTTGGGACACTTTAATGAGAAACTGATGCATGATAATGGAACCGAGATGCCTATTAAAACCGGCAGAACCTGAGCATTCCTAGAACTACAGTATTAGTCTAGTAGGAAGGAGGGGTTCCCATGCACCCGAGATACCTGTTTTTTTAGGACCCTAAAGGTGTCTAGTTAAGATTTTTGCTTGTTGCCCGGGTCAACTAATGTCCAATGGAGTCTGTTTGGTGGCCATCTTGAATTGATGTCCACGCAAATGGCGAAAACGCCAATTTTCATAACTCCTAAACCAGACAACACACAGAGACAAATTAACACACTTTTTCATGTTATTTTGACACCAGGAATCAAATGGAAAGGTCACTGAAAAGGTAGGACCACTCTTTACTGCTGAAAAATGAGCTCTGAACTCTGAGTAGATGGCATCATATAATACTAGCTAATTAAAGGCTGGTCATCATCTCCGTCCATCTCATCATCAATCTGAGTTCAAAGTGATCACAATGGTTTCTTTTGAAATATCAAATATGAAAAAAAAAGAAATATAACAAAAAAATTGTGACAAAGAAGTACCAATCACTCTATCACAGAAAAATAAGAGTTGTAGAAATTATTTGGAACTGGAAACTCAATTATTCGTACTGGAAACTCAAGACTGTCATGACATACATGTTTTTTACAAGTGTATGTAATTGACCACAACACTAATTACGTGTGTGAAATGAGTGAAAATCTGTTGAAAAAGTAATGCCATTATGTGTGTTGTAATCAGTGAATTACTACAGGTTACTGGAAAACAATGAGGTATAAAAAGCCTTCATATACCAGAGTGATGGCAGAAGTCTTCTGATAAAGCATACATTTATTATGTCAATGTAGATGCTATGCTATGCAGTTTCGACCTACTAGTAGGCTGTTATAAACCATATTTTAAAACTTGTCAAAAGGTTAGATTCTCACGCTATTTCTGAATGTCTCCATATTGGACTTGATTAACAGCTGTTGTTATTGGAAACTGTTGGTGCATGAATTACACAAAATGACTGAGAGAATCCAATACTTGCAGTTCAATTAACCTGGGACATCCAACCTCTATAGGGAGCAGAAAAACAAATTGGCTCATAAGCTCAACAGTGTGAAGGATACTCAGCAGAGCCATAGTAATATTCCAACTATTGATTAGCTTGATGAGTAGTAATAAACCTCCAACTATTGATTAGCTCAACCAGTATTACAATGAAATGGAATCATACAATAAACAAGACAG
Organism: Borostomias antarcticus; assembly: GCF_949987555.1. Classification (NCBI taxonomy): domain Eukaryota; kingdom Metazoa; phylum Chordata; class Actinopteri; order Stomiiformes; family Stomiidae; genus Borostomias; species Borostomias antarcticus. The sequence goes on from NC_140248.1 coordinate 10,338,488, forward strand.
TAGCACTGCTTGATTAGCATTTCTTTGTCATGGAAAGTATTGTGTGGCAGTGGGGCCAGTCTTGTTGCCTCGTTAGCCCATTTCAATGAGGGGCAATGGAGTGTAAGTGATCTATGACAAACTCAATAGAGTTAATATAATGGTAAAAGTCAACCATAGGAGACAATAGAAAAGCAACCCTTTAACAGTTATAACTTATGATCTCTATGACACAGGAGCTCCAATGGCGGAAAGGACTCATTATTCCTCTGCACATATTAAGGAGACTCCCAGTGCCCCTCCCCCACTATCTATTTCCTGTTTTTCATGGTTGTCTGCTTTCCTCTCCCATACAATACCAGCTGTGTCTGGAGACATTCCAGCCCCTCTATATGTCAGCCCTTTTAAGGACCAGACTGGCTGTGGGCTTAGCCTCGCCTCCATGTAAGTCACTGCTGTCCTTTTTGAAAATGTTCTCCCTTCTGGTCTAGTGACATCATAGTGGGGTATACTGTAGCCTACTGTATGTCAGTGTGACAATGCCTATCCAGACCTATTCAACAAACAGAATTTCAATTAGTAGGGATTGACATTTCACTGACATTTTAAGCATTTGAACCTAATTTCTTTTGTTCAGACTGCTGGCTTGTAAGCTCAGCTAGAATTTCAATTAAGCCCCCACATGAAGAGGGGGGAATGATTGACTAAGTTTAGCTCTGCCATGCAGATATAGTTATGGCTTATTCTAAAATGGAGAAATCACAGATAGAAAGGGGGAATATGAAAGACCACAGATCATTAATCTTATTCATTCTTCTCTGTTGCAATTCACTTTGATGCCAAAGTGTGGTGCTAGAGATTATCTATGATGTGTTTTTTTTTTTTTGTGCGTGTCTGTAAGCCAGCACATAGGATAACGTTTGTCTGGTTGTCACTCCCTACTTCCGGTCAATGTTGACCTGCACTTCTCTGTTGGCACCACAAGAGGCAGTCCCAGCACACCAAAATAAAGGACACCAAAATCATCCAGCCAATGTCCACTGCACAAGTAGAGTAGCAGTGAAAGTATTGGACTCTCACCCAGGAAATCAGGGTTCAGGACCCGATGGGGATGATTTTATGGGACTTTACCCCAAACCTCCACACATTCATCCTTTCACTCCAACCTTTTCCCAGATAGCACACAGATATCGGTCCTCCATCGGAATCAGAGCGACAATCCCCTGGATTGTTTCTACTGGGGGGTGTCTAGGGGGGGACCGTTGTTAAACAGCAGGAGAATTTCTGCTGGTAAGTCGGTTGCGGTCTCTGAGTGGAATTCCACTCGCATTCGCACATGCTGACGCCCCACCCTGTCGCCCTGCCCTGTCGCCCTGCCCTGTCGCCTTGCCCTGTCGCCCTGCCCTGTCGCCCTGCCCTGTCGCCCTGCCCTGTCGCCCTGCCCTGTCGCTTTTCTGATGGTAAAACTGTCACCTGCCCTGTCGCTTTTCTGATGGTAAAACTCATGTGTACCTCTGTTGGGATACTGTCGGAATTCCGCTTGCATGTCACGCCCTCCCCTGTCCCTTTTCCCATGGTGGAAATTGGTTGGGATACCGTCAAAATTCCTCTTGAAACTGTCACTGGAAGGTAGTCTTGAACAACCTCGTCACTGACGACTAGCTCAACACGACGCCCTGGACAGGTCAGATAAATTCTGGTTCAAAATGTAAAGCTGTATACAAACATCACATAAAACATGTTTTTAAAAATGTCCTGTGTATTGAGGGAACATTTGCTACTCAAATGTTATTGCTACTGCATGTTACGACAGCTATCTTAGCTAGCTGACAAATTTAGGTAAGCTAACGCGCAAGCTAGCGTTAATGTTAACTAGCTAACGTAACGTTAGCCTAGCTGCCAGCTTCTGTGTTGTAGCTCTTTAGTTGTAAGTCTATTATTAGTATAGAGATGGATAACAGTGTGAGGGATAATTATATTTGAACAAGGTGATGAAAGTGTACTGGTTCAATCCCTTAATGGTGAGATTCTACCACAATGTTTTATCATTGCTTAGAAATGCCTGGTAGATTAGTGTTAGCCCTATGTTGCTAGCTATGGCTTCGGTAGGGATTTTGATAGCTTTTTCATACTATTATCATGTAATCTCTAGTTATAGGCTATTGGTAGCTAATAGTAACTGTACATAGACTTTGATTCTTATGTTCATTACGTTCTGTTGTCCAAGTATGATTTAGTCCACGTTCTTGTTAGTTGGCTACAAACGTGTATTACCAGTGATAGACTGCAATTCAATGAGTATTTGAGTTAGGCTATTTAGTTATTTGTGTAAGTATTTCTGTTAGTTATATATTATATTTCTATATTATTTCAGAGACCACACACTCACTGTCTGTTTATGTAGGTGAAGAGAATTGAAAGGTCAAAGAATGCTTATTAAGGGTTTAAAAAGTATTGTCACAATACTGAGGAAAGCTTGCGTGCAGCATGCACAAGTACTGTATGCTCTCCTCTCACTTAAGAAACTGGGCTCAGCATCATGATCATGATCACAAGTTTATACAGTTTAAATATTTTTAAGAAATAGTGTCTACTTTGCATGTCAGTGAGTCTAACAAAATTGATAATGCATGGGTTTTGTCTTTTGTCTTTTCCCACATGTGACCTTCATTCATGTCTGGGCTGATCATCGACCACTATGTTCCTGTGATCTGGAATAAAACAAGTGCAGAGGTAGTGTTTTTTTCTCTTTCAATGTCTAGTTAATGGAGTAAACTGTGAAACACCAAGGGGTGTATCAGGATCTGCTTCAATTAGGTCCTCAGAATTTTAACAATCAGAAGTTGGCCTTCCAAAAGGTTGAGAATCCCTGGTGAAATGTAATAGTCTGTTGTAAATAAATCATGTTTAGAATTGAAAGCATGCCCCGAATTAATGGGTACCTCGGAGCATGAAGGTGTCAGTCCCCTCCTCTCCCAACTTTTCTGTCCTTTTCTACTGTCGCTGTGCCAATAAAGCAGAAATTTGTTTCTGAGCTAATATCTGCTTTATCCCTCTTAGGGGCTACGTGGAAAAACCCAGTCACGAGGGGAACCACTGAGGAGGCACTGCAGCAGGAGGCTACCAAGTACCTGAAGGGGGCGTCAGACAGGGAGGGTGGCTGGAGGCAGTGCAAGAGGCTAGCAGAATAACTCCTAGCCCCACAGCAACTCAAAATACTGAACTGCTTAGGAGCACCTGGTTCCATGGCCCCAGACACTGGGCTGACTATGATGTAAAACAAGTCTGCAAGTTTTTCTTTTCTTTTTTTTTAAGGAAATGTACAGTCTGTTTTGCAGATGAATTAACTGTGTCAAACTGATTGCAGAAACTGGGTGACCAATTATGTGACCAATTACAAGTCCCATTGATATACCAGACTTGTGCTTACTGTTATGTTTCTCTGTGTATGCAACTCTGTTTTCTGCTCCCTCTGTTCTCAGTCCCACTCCCAGATTCCTGAGTGGATCCGGTTATAATTAATATAATTCAAAGCATTTTAATAAATATGAGCATTTTGATTAGTTATTTGTGTTTGTCGCTGGATGTTATAGAAGTTATGTAAAAATGTGGTTACCTGATGGTGCTATGTCAGTTATTGAATTTATGTGCAGTAATTGAACATTTGAAATACTCCTGTTTTGAAATTATACCTACAGTAGAGGTGTCTCAGTAATTACCGATTATATATTAGGCTATACTTTGCATGTATTTACCAGGTAAATGTTTAGTAATTGGGGGACTATGAAAGGAAGGGTTACCCAAAAAAAATTGGTGGAGTAAGTTAATTTAGCAATAGAAATCCATAAGCCTAGAGCCAATGGGCCTAGGATATAGACAATAAACTGCCGGTGGAATGGTGGTGGAGCAATAGCGGGAGCATTAAGGAAGCTGCTGCTAGTTGTTGTGAGCTCATGAGCTAACTATCCCGCTCTTATTGTGCAGGATTAGCATTGGAAGCATTGGAACTGATGTGTCCAGATGACGAGACCTATCTTAATTTATCAGACATTATTTCATGTCATTTCAATTCACAGCTATTTCAGTGGACCTTCCGTCCTACCAGTCCTGAACAGAAACAAGCCAGTCACGCACATAAGCCAGGCTGGACCTGGCCTGGTTTATCCACACTAGGGACAAAGTCCACCGGACCTCACCCTATTCAGCAGTGAGATATGTGTGCTGGATTTAGTCACAGATGCAGGATCATTTAAACCAGGGGTCTCAAACTCAAATTGGCTTGGGGCCACTGCTGGTATCGTCAACTCATAGGAGGGCCACTTCAATGTCAACTTCAACTACTACTAACTATAAGAAAGTGCAATTTTTCCTAAAATGTCATTTTTCATTTCCATAACTAGACTCACAACTCAGTCTCTAAATGTTGCAAGACTATTCCATAACTAACATTTTCATCATACAAATTCAAACCGGTTTCCATTCATTTTAATATATTTTAACATATAAATTAGTGCTGCAAATCATTTTTCCTGACTTTTATTTTATCTTGAATAGCCTACATTTGTACTTTATTCTGTTTTAGCTGCAAGATGCATCACTACTGTAAGCCTGCCCTGGACCTGTACTTGCATTTATTAAAGTTCAAGTTTGTTTCCATTTCTTACCAGACACTTGAATACATTTGTAGGCTACAACTCTGTTTCTTGCCAGACACTTATCTTGAAAGACTGCTGAGACATTAGCCCTCTCAGCTGTGTGGCTCGTTTTTTCCTCTGGTCTCCTTATGACACTCCATGTTTAGTAATGGATAGCTCTTGACATTATATTCCTTTAGAACGGCGACTTTGTTCTTGCATATCAAGCAGGTAGCATTTCCATTGGACACCACAAAAAATACTGCAATGTCCATATTTCTTGAAACTGTCTGTGTTCTTAACGTTAGTTAACCATGAAAACAGCCTCTCGGTGGCGAGCTGCATTCCGTTCATAGTTCATAGTCGTGTGTGGATTGATTGCACCTGTGACTATGCAGCGTTCACCTCACGCGCTGCGCACAATAACAGCATTCCGCCCCACGTTTGAGCGACTTGAATTTACATTGTAGGCCTGCCTACTGGCGCCGTTTACAATAAATTATTTTGCGGGCCAGATTATATTATATTTCTGACATCATGTCGCGGGCCGGTTGGAGTGGTGTGGCGGGCCGCAAATGGCCCGCGGGCCGCGAGTTTGAGACCCCTGATTTAAACATTTGAGTTTATTTGGAGAAAATGAATGTCTTTCAAAATGTTTGCTCAGAATTTTATAAGGAATTCTTATGATAACATGATAATTTCCCTATATAAACATTTTATCACAACAAAAAAAACATTACCCTATAGCTATTTGCAGATTATAGTTGTATCTGAATCAAGTACCAGAAGTCCAGAGTCCTCTAGTGGTGAAAAAGTAGAAATACCCAATATTATCCAATATTATTTCCATCCTTTAAAATGTTTTGTGTCTTTTTTGTGTGTATATTGTGTGTTTAATTAGTCTAATACCGACATACTTATATGCTAAGATTACTCTGACCAAAGTTCCAGTGCCTTTGGACAATGTGTAATTGACCTTGGTGAGGAACTTGACAAGGGCCTCCCATCAACATTTATAAAGCCTGCATCACAGCTCCACAGGGCACCATAGTAGAGGTGTGAACTCTTCTGACGAACACTAGTGAGAAGGATGACACCGGGTCTGTGTCCACACCTGTCCACTGTGATAACACCCTGCTTCTGCCAAGGGCCTTTCATTTTCTGTTGTAGCAATTCACTTTGCCATAGATTGTAGTTACATTGCCAATTTGCATTTGGGATGGTACTGAAGAAACTGTTGAACAAACTTCCAGGAAACTGCAGGTCTGCTGCAACTCTCAGTTCTTTTAAATCAAGACTGAAGACTTTTCTTTTTGCCGCTGCTTTTATTAAATCAAATAATTATTCATTCATACACTGCATTGTAACTTTTATTCCTGTATTTAATTTTTCCTGCATTTTGTTTTAATATATTTATTATTATTATTTATTTAATATATTTAATATTTTTGCATTTTTGTTGGGACCTTTTATGTGTTTCTTGCACTTTGTCTTGATGCTTTTAATGTCTCATGTTGTGAATTGCCTTGTTGCTGAAATGTGCCATACAAATAAACTTGCCTTGCCTTACTGTGATCACATACATGTGCTTTTTGAATGAAATGTTTTGATAAGAGTCCTAAGATTTGTGACTGACACCAAGCTTTAGGCAACATAGTATACAGTAGATACACTCACCTTTGTGGGAATCACCACATTCAAACTATCTTTAACTATAATCCGACATGGGTGTCTACATTTATCGGGGCGGCTGTGGCTCAGGAGGTAGAGTGAGTCATCCAATGATCGTAGGGTCGGCAGTTCAAATCCTGACTCCTCCTGTACACATGTCGAAGTGTCCTTAGGCAAGACACTGAACCCCAAATTGCTCCCAATGAGCTGGCTAGCACCTTGCATGGCAGCTGTCGCCATTGGTGTGTGAATGTGTGTGTGAATGAAAGAGCATTGTAAAGCGCTTTGGATGAAAGCGCTATATAAGGGCAATCAATTTACCATTTTACCATTTAATTGCCATTTTAAAGTGAGCGTGTGCAGACAGAGGCACATCTTAGTACACAGATGTGTCATGGGGTCACAGCCCCCCAAATAATTGTTTGGGTAGATGGCACACTTCAGTTGATTTTAATAACCTTTCAGATTAGTTTAACCACATACACACACAAACACACACACACACACACACATTCGGCCACACACACTCAACACGCACTCCTTCAAACGCTTCCGGACTAACACCTGCATGTTTGACTGATAAGAGAACTTAACTGCGAACCTTGCCCTCTATATGGAGACAGACGTAGTAAGGAAGTCAAACTGTGTGTCTGACTCTCACAGGTGGAGTCCTGTTTATCAGGTGTAAATCAACAGGAAATGCAGCTTGGATCCATTTTAGACATTCACCCAGGAAGTCTTCAACAAGTAAGTTGAAGGTTTTTTATTTATTCATACTGGAATATACCTGGAAAGGATATAGTCAATTATTGTATGATTAGAGAGACTTAATCACGGATTACCCGTGAATGGTGAATTCTTTGGAGGGTATGTATTTATTGTAAGATTAATTACTGGACTATACAGGACCAAACCGTGTGTGTGTGTGTGTGTGTGTGTGTGTGTGTGTCATGGATAGAGGAGCATATGAAATGTTTCCAGAACTCATATGGTATTGCTTTGCTCTGGGGAATAACCACCATTAAATTTAAATTGGTTGTGTTTGTGTTTCAGGCTGCAAGCAATAGCATGACCTTTAGCTAACGTTTGTTGACCTTTGGCATGGACATTTCGTATATTTTATTCACATTTCTTCTGCTCAGTGTGACTGAGGGTGAGTGCATCTAATTATTTTCAATACTAACATCATGTTTGCGCTGAAATATCAGCACCATCCAAGTGCAGTTCATTGGGTGGTGCTGAGTTAGGAGTTCAACTTATAGGGTAATTAATTCCTGCCTTTTATAACTGATGTTTTCACTTCATCTTTCTTTGATCAGACTGTCCTTGTTTGTGAGAGATTAAGGTTGTGAATTTGACTCAGAGATCTTATGTTCATTACAGTCGAAAAGGATCTCCAATTCAGTTTGCCTGGAAAGAAAGTTACCCTGCAAACAATTTCTTAACCAGTCTCAGACCCCATCTTAAATCAATTAGCCTGGTCATGTACATATTACAGATTGAATTGTATAAAAACATTGAATAAGATGCCATTTTTCAGCATTATTTACAAGTACGATCATGTAGAAAACAAACTCCACAATATTCTACCTGTGAAACATTGAGAATGCTCTTCTTAAGTTAAAATAGAGTTAACCTTCATAATAAGTGATCTCTCTTCAGAAGGCACTCTTATTCCAAACACCTGGGTCTCTTTGTGGAACATGTGCTGGTTGACAGAACAAAGAGTCAAGAGAACTGTGTTTACTCTTCTGGGGGTGTGGTGGTGGCAGCAAACAGCCCAAGAATGCAGCAAAATGTTCTAGATGTTTACATGTAGGTTTGAAGTTACAGCTTTGTTTGAGTTTCACTCTCCATTCTTCAAACCTTAAATATTTTTCAAACCACTTTTCCATGACGCCTCATAATTATAGTGGATGTCTTTGATGTGAATCAAAGCTTGCAACATATTTTATTTTTTAAACAAGCAATTCACAGATCTCACACACACAAGATGTCACACAGAAACACATCAGTGCTGACTTGGGAGAAACCTGTGGCAATTACTTGATTATTATGTGTTAAAATGTACATGCATTCTACTGAACCATATTATGACAAACTTACAGCACAGGCATTGCAGCAGCTGAATGTATAGATTATGAACAGCCTGTCTATGTAAGCACCATCTCCATGTCCCCCAGAGGTCTCGGGGCGTGTCCGTCTGGAGCCCTTGAATAACGTGGCTCTGCTGGGCAACGCCGCCCGCTTCAACTGCAGCCTGGAGGGTGAATGGGTGGTCATGGGCTGGATGCTCAACAACAGAAACGTCCTCACCATCAGCAAGAAGGACGGTGCCATTGAGAACTCACCACTCTTCGCCACCACCAACTGCTCCAGCGGCGTCACGCACTGTTGGGAGTTTGTCGTTTTAAATGTCCAGCGCAACGAATCTGGTCCTGTCACCTGTGACGTCCAGAACATTCAGGCCCAGACGGCCCAGCTCTCTGTCCAAGGTGAGACCCATTCTCTACTGCGTTCTACTGCCCTCTACTGCTCTCTGCCCCCCCCCCCCCCCCCCCATGTCACACACTGTACCCGAGGCTTCAAATATCAGACTGATATTCGGGTACAGGGGATACAGAGGGTAGACCAGCTTGATCATCCCATCTCACATTCAGCCTGAATCATGCAGTGATTGAATGCATGTAATGAAGTTCCTAAGAGCATTGGTCTGGTTCGCTGGTTAGCGGGATGGTAGTGCACTAAAAGAGCAGCCCCTCAACAGTGAAAACTGTAGCACTGATGTACCACTGTGCTGTGTGCCTTAGAAGTGTACAGGCCTGTGTGTGTATCATAGATGAGAGTGGTGTAATGACTCCACCGGGCACTGGGGAGCAGTAGTACACACTGGAACACGCCTCCGAAGGTCTCATCAGATGCACAGGAGCAGGAATCCACCTGCTACCTTCCATCCACTTGCAGATGGAACATGCACATTGGCACCGCCGACATAAGTGTTACCAAGCCTGAGTTCTCATTGATATGTTTCCAGGAAGAGGCTATTCATATTCAGAATGTGATGTTTTATTATGCTGGTTTCATACTTTTTCATTTCATTTCAAACCTTGCTCGAGAGGCACTGAGGTTGCCCTCATTTACAGTGACGATGAGCGAACAAAACATAAACAACAACAGCAACAACGAAAGGACAGACACACAGGAAGGTATATAAAAACAGTAACTAAATGGATAAACTCAATATAAAAATAGTAAAAAAATGTTAAGATATACTAAAATAATTACAGACATGTGTACAATGGTGCATAATCATGGACTTGAACTTTAAAAATGATGGCATTGAGTCCAGTTTTAAAAAGCGTTGGAGGGCATTCCAGGAGTGAGGGGCATTAAAAGAAAAAGCAGATTTTCCAATGTCAGTGTAAGCCCGGGGAACCTTGAATAAAAGCAGTTCACTTGATCGTGTGGAATAGGTCCCATAGTTCCATGATAAAAAGCAGTGAGAGGTAAAAAGGGTGTTTTCCAGTGAGGGTTTTAAAAATAAATAAATACCAGTGATAGTTTCGTCTCTCAGTGAGAGAAGGCCATCCTACCATGTCATAAAGTGCACAGTGATGAGTGTCACACACATACTGGTTCCTAATCAAGATTTCCCAAAGAATGTTGCATCTTAGCTCTTTGGAGCATCATAAATAACGTATGAACCAAGTCTACAGTACATTGATGGACACAAGCAACTATTGACTTTTCCACAAATCCTGGATTTGATATACTCATTACCACTAGTGGTCATTACACAGCCCTGGTCTGCCGATGGCAGAAACTGCACAGATATACTTTTCTAAGTGAATTGCGCATACTGGCATCTATTGGCTACGATCAGCAAATACACTGGGCTCTTAGCTAAGGGTACAGCGTCCAACATATAGTACTGGTGGGTGAAGTATGCTTGCATATTGCTCCTCCTGCTTAAATCCCTTTAAACACCTTATGCACTGTATCACGTGGACTGTAGTTCCTTTCATATGTTATCACGGTCTTCCAGGGACGGGTCTTGAGCAGCTGAAAACAGCGTTTCTTTTTGAAGGCAGTATGTGAGTTGGACAGGAACTCAACAGAGAGCTGTTGCTGTCGAGGCAGATACAGTTGAGTGTGTGTGGAAGCATAATTATAGGAATAACTGTAGATACTGTATGATGCCTTGTAGTGCTCAGCAGTTAGGCCCATTGCTCACAGCTCTGGGCAATGTTCAGAGCCACAGTGGGTCTAGGCTTTCCTCATGTGTTTAAGGGGGAGACGCTTATTGATTGATCTCTCTCTAAAAAAAAAACCTCACTGTCCAATGTAGGAAAACCTGGTTATTTTTGCCTTTATTGAGTATTTGAGTGAGCCAGTGTGTCCTCCCTGCTCTACTAGCTATGGTGATGGCATCACATTACATACTGATCTGACAGGGACCAGGGAGAGGATCCACAGTGATTCTCCATCTGCACCTGAGTGGTCACCACCAACCAGCCAGTCCACCCACAGAGCCCTTGTTAACAGTGATAACCCACCCAGTCAAAACCTGGTCTCTCATACCTGCTCTATACACCACCATTCTTCCCCCGGCACTGCTCTTCATGTACAGTGTGATAAACCAGGCAGTAATCTGCTAGTGGAACACCAAGCCCTATTGGATTGCGTTGATTGGATATTGATTCGGTCTTGGTCCTGCAGTTCAGGGACCTTATCTCACTCCACTTATTGGGACCTCCCCGATTATAAACATATTCTCCTTCCATGTGTGGGTTCCTCTAGGGGCCGGGGGTGAACGCTCCACTGAATGATCAGATTGAGGTCACATCGATTGTTTACATTTCAGCCAAGAGTAGGGGAGGCTTAAGTAAGGACACTGGTGCTCAAAGAGTAGGAGCTCTAGTAGCTTTAGTGTTTGGTGTGGCATTAACTCCTAGGTTAATGGTGGCTAAAAAACAAAACAAGAGAAGATAATATTCATTATGACAGGGGTTCCCCAAATCTCATGTGCTGTATGCAGACTTCTCTACCAACTAGCCTGCAGTGACTTGTATCTTCATTACTTCTGCATGTGCCTCTGAAATCCCCTATTATGTTACTATGACAGTAGCATTCATAATGTTCAATGTTATTGTCTCCATACCCTCTTGTGTCGCCCCAGAGAGTGGCTCGGTGGCCATTGTGGGAGGGAATGTGACGGTGCCACAGGGACGCCAGGTGGAGCTCCAGTGCGTGGCGTCTGGTTGGTTCCCGGAGCCCACGATGAGCTGGGCCATGAACGAGAGCACGGTGGACGCCAGCCACTACAACACCAGCGGTCAGCACCTGGGCGGCCTGTTCAACGCCACCAGTGTCCTGAGAGTCCCTGCAGATGTCAGCACTACGGTGGAGTGTCTGGCTAGCATACCTGCCCTGGCAACCCCTCTGTTCAGCAGTATATACCTGGTAGTCGGTAAGAAACCCTATGTCTGTCTGTCATCCATGTAGATAATCTAGCATAGAACAGTCAAGCGTGGAGAGGACTTTCATTACACTACAATCATTTAGCACACTTTTATCCACAGCTTTTATCCCCACTTTCATGATCAAAAGAAGTGTTTTGAAAGTGTATGAAAAACAACTATTTTGAGTTAGTGATGTTGTATTTGATGAGCTCCTGGCTCGATTTTAAGCGTTTTGGAGCCCCCCCGTTTGCCAAGGCGCTCCAGATGGGCAGGGGAGGGACTTCAGCACCTTGGACAGCGACTGAGACTAGACGAGGTGGTGGACGGTCAGTTTTATCATTCCCAGCTGCTGCAGACCTGGAGATGAGCCACAGCTGGAGCCTATTGGTTGACTGACCACCTCACCTACGTATCAGCTTGTCGAGTCTCTCTCTCTGGCCCCCCAGGATGACTTCCTCTCCTCAGGAGAAAGGTTGCTTTGAGCAGACCAGTAGGGCCGAGAACCCTACTCAGTGGGGCTGTACGATTGGATTATTGCCCCCTGGTAGCTCCAGCCTGACTCCCCATTTACCCTGTTCTGACTTGAAGGAGATACAGTAATACCACGGGAGGGGAAGAGTTTATGTTCTCCCCACCCCCTCTCCCCACACTTTTAATAAATTGCTTTTTGTGTTGAATGCTAAACCTGACTGCGGTTCTATTGCCCTCCTCAAGTGCACTTCACGCTCGCCCGGTTTCCCAAAGTGTTAAGATTCAACAAAAAAACAAAACACTTTTTGAGGTAGAGGAAGGACTGCCTCTCTTTCTATATGCCTTTACTTAGTCCCCTGGGCTTCTATAATCACATACTACTTTAACAAATGATTTAATGAAGTCTCTGTTTATGCAGGTTGGTGCTTCCTTATCGATGCATGTTGTGTGTTCAACCCAAGGGCACATTGGCTCTGTATGCATAAGAAACAATCAAGCATGGTCATCCACCAATATCATCCACCACAGTCAAATATTTTGGATGCACATTTGACTAATGTACAACTGCACAGGATTGGAATATAAACCTGCCAAATGAGTTTGTGCACCTTCACTGAAAACAAATAGAGGGTCTTGAATTTGAGAGTAGAACTTCACTTTGACGTCGTCTCCTCTCCCTCACAGAGCCTCGGGTTCCACCGCCCACAGACTGGACCGTGCTAATAGCTGTGGTTGTGTCCGTTGGGGGATTCGCTCTGTTGGTGCTACTCATTCTTGGAATTATCTTTTGCTGCAAACGCAGAAAAGAAGCAAGTAAGCCCTTCTTTAGCCTAGCAGTGGTTATAGTATTATGTGACATGACAACCAACTCAACCATGGTACATGAAGCAGGTGTCTAGGCCAAAATAACTAGTGCTGGCCAGCGTGCCTTTATCTCTTGTCGGACTTGAGAAAATAGAGAACAAGTTATGACAGGACAGGATAGAGGGATAGAGGCCCGAAATATGCATGAGTCCTCGTTTTAATACACCTCAGTCAGCAACAATAATGACTTTAGAGCCACTTGTGCTCTGGCTGTCCCTCAACAACCCAGTGCCTAGATGCCTAGACAAACAACGGATTTCAAGGAGATGTCAGGTCCAGACTGACTCTCAGTTCATGTTTGCAATTCTAAATGGGCGTGAAGGTTAATGTATGGTAATTTGTGGATGTAAATAAATCAGTGTTTAAAAAGGGTTTGCGGTCTTAATAAGCAGAAAACTCTGACCAGGAGGTTCCTTCCATGCACAAAGTCATGTCCTTAATACTTTGAATATATTAAATATTCTAGAACATGTTGGACAAGCATTAGGATTTGTGCATCTGTTTCCATGCCAAAAGGATAAGAAAAAGGTTATTACTGACTCTGCCTTTTTCCCTGCTCCATTCCAGAATCAGGCTATGACGAGGAAATGAGGTAAGACAGATTGGGTGCCACTTATGTGTGCATATGTGTATACTGTATGTATGTATGTATGTATGTATGTATGTATGTATGTATGTATGTATGTATGTATGTATGTATGTATGTATGTATGTATGTACGTACGTATGTATGTATGTATGTATGTACATTTGTGAAAGAATGTGTCGTACTAAATAGCTCACTGAATTCCAGCGTGGTACTGTAATAGGATGCCACCATTGCAACAAGTAAGTTTGTGAAATTTCTTCCATCTTAGATATTCCACGATCAACTGTAAGTGGTATTATTACAAAGTGAAAGTGTTTAAGAACCACAGCAACTCAGCCATGAAGTGGCAGACCACATAAAGTTACAGAGCGGGGTCGCTGAATTCTGAGGCACATAGTGCGTAAAAATCACCAACTCTCTGCTGACTCCTGAGTTCCAAACCTCCTCTGGCGTTAATATCAGCACAAAAACTGTGCACCGGGAGCTTAATGACACGGGTTTCCATGGCTGAGCAGCTGCATGCAAGCCTCACATCACCAAGCGCAATGCCAAGCGTCGGATGGAGTGGTGTAAAGCACGTCGCCAATGGACTCTGAAGCAGTGGAAACGTGTTCTGTGGAGTGACGAATCACGCTTCTCTATCTGTCAGTCTGATGGACAGGTCTGGGTTCGGCGAATGCCAGGAGAATGTTACCTGCCTGACTGCATTGTGCCAACTGTAAAGTTTGGTAGAGGAGGGATAATGGTCTGGGGTTGTCTTTCTGTGGTTGGCCTAGGCCCTTAGTTCCAGTGAAAGGAAATGTTAATGCTTCTGCTTACCAAGACATTATGGACAATTCAATGCTTCCAACTTTGTGGGAACCGTTTTCTGTTCCAGCATGACTGTGCTCCATTGCACAAAGCAAGGACCATAAAGGCATGGTTGGGTGAGGTTGGTGTGGAAGAACTTGAATGGCGAGCCCTCTCCTCAACCCCATCGAACACTTTTGGGATGAACTAGAACGGAGATTGCAAGCTAGGCCCTCTCGTCCAACATCAGTGTCTGACCTCACAAATGCTCTTCTGGATGAATGGGCAAAATTCCCATAGAGACACTCCAAAATCTTGTAGAAAGCCTTGAAAGAGTGGAAGCTGTTATAGCTGCAAAGGGGGTACCAACTCCATATTATTGCCTATGAATTTAGGGATGTCATAAAAGCTCCTGTAAGTGTAATGTGTAGGTGGCCCAATACTCTTGTCCATGTAGTGTATATGAACTAAGTGTCTGGGTATAGGGATCTGAAGTATACAGAGCAATCTGTTGCTTTCTTGGTGTGCACAGTGACTCCAAACCTGGCCATCGGTGCGGATATGTGTTTGTGTGGTTAGATGCAAAGGTGATATGCTACGCCTACGGGGCAGAATGATTCAAATGCCAGAAGATAGGATCACTTTAAGTGTACAACTGGGATATCACTCACAATTATCAGCAGGCTAGAGAAATGTCTATTTTTCATGCAAGTGATCTTCAGTATGTGTTCAGAAACAGACTATATATTTTATATAAAACTGGCCTTTTGTGTTGCAGGAGAGTAAGGACACACAGTCAGTTAAGTACTGTTAGCAGAAGTGGACAGAAGCTTGACCAAGTTAACCTAGGATATGCAACAGAAGATCAAATGAGTAAGTACACACATGCAGACCCACCGCGCGCGCGTGCACACACACACACACACACACACACACACACACACACACACACACACACACACACACACACACACACAATCATGCATGCATAAATCCAAATTACATTTTCCATTAACAAAGCAAATGTTTGATCATGTTTACCAGCAATGGCTACATCATGTCATGCCATGTTGATATAGCACTCATGTGATGTTGATATATTGTAGGCATCAAGTTATACTGTCCTGTGCCTTGTGACACATTCTCAAACTGCTTTTCCTGAAGAAAAAAACCCCATACATTTTCCTCTTTTACTGCAGGTGTATCTCCCAGTCAGTTCAACGACAGTGGATACAGCCAGACAAACGATTCTAACCATTTTGAAGTATGTAATAAGCACTGACACATGAGCTAGCTGCAATGGTCTATTAGGTCTATTAGAAGATTTGGTATATTCAGTCATTAAGATGCAGGGGACCCCAAAAGTTATCTGAAAAGTTACCTTATCACTAATTAGAGGGTAGATCATGTAATGTATTCTTTTTTTGCTTTTGTTTATCAGATTCCTGATGATGTAAACAGTAACCAGGCAGCAAATAGACATCCCAGTGAATACCACACTACTGACGGATCTGGTTTCAAGAAACACCGGCATGCTACCATAGTCTGAAGAGACTGTACTCTGGCAGAATCAAGACTTGACGATACAGCAGATGTCACAAGTCATAGGCTTTTGCTTCCCCCGTGACTTTTACAGTATATTACATCTTTCATTACTGAAACACTTCCTAACCATTTTGACTACACATCCCATTTTTTGGACACCGTCTTGCTGAGGTTTAGGATAGGAAATCTAGCGTGCAGAATCCTGTCAAAAGCTGTTTGTCTCCACTCAAGCCACAGGGGCATCGAGGTTATCTGATATCAACCACACAACTCCGTTCTCCGTTCAGGACTGAGGTAGACCACTTCTATGAATGGTGCACGACAAACTCACTTATTCTAAATATTTCAAAAACAAAAGAAATCGTGATGGATTTTAGAAGAAGCCCCCCCCTCCCTGCAACCGGTTACCCTACAAGGTATATCGATTGAGACGGTGGAGGAATATAAGTACCTGGGCTCTATCATTGACTCCAAACTCACCTGGACTGCAAACACAGTGGCAAGATACACAAAAGCACAACAGAGACTTTATTTTTTAAGGAAGCTACGCAGCTTCAAGGCAGACGTAACAACACTGAGACTGTTCTACCTGACGTTCATTCAGAGCGTGGTGACCTTCGCCATCCAGTGCTGGGGTGGAAGTCTGTCCATCCAGAACAGAAACATGCTGGACAAGGTTACTAAGGCGGGGAGGAAAATCACTGGCTCAGATATTCAGTGTATCTCTCAGCTCTCTGATCAGTATACCATCAACCTTGCCAGACGAATACTGGACGATCCTTCCCATCCACTCTTCTCAGAGTTCCCCCTACTCCCCTCTGGACGCAGGTTTAGAATGCCCAAAACAAGGACAAAACGAGCCAGCACTTCTTTTGTGCCAAGAAGCATTAAATTATTGAACAGCTGTTGATGCCTGTTGCAGTGATGATGATGTTGATGTGATGATGTTGGTGAGGATGGTGATGACGATGATGGTGGTTGGTGACATTGTGGTGTTGGGCGTACATTTTAATATTTTCTGTATGCTTGACGTGTGCTAAACAAATTCCCCTCTGGGGCAATAAAGGTTTCAATTCAATTAAATTCAATTCTTAGTTTTGGAGCAGCTTACAGGGGTGAAGGACATCATCTGAATTCTCTCTGGGGAGTAACCCTTTGTAGTAAAGGGATGTACTGTATGTAGCCTAATAAACATTTATGGGATTTAGTGTGAATACAGTGACTGAAGGACCTTCTATATCTCCTCCATTGGGTTTCTAGTTTGACAGATTCTTCAAGAGAGAGAGAGATTTTTTTTGGGGGGGGGGACAGGACTGAGTGTAAATGAGTGTTAATGGCATGGACCCACCTGATCTTGGATCTTTTCAAGGTAGTCTAGTGGAAACTGGTGATTGATGCTGCAAGGTCCTCTATAGGCTCCATATAACTTTGTTAGGTTAAAAGCTTGTCCAACCATAGCCGCATATCTATCTACACTAGTCCCCAGCGCTGTGGCTCGTAAAATCAGTCTGATTGAATAAGGCCTTTATGACGGTGAGCTGAAGTGTTCAAAGAAGTGTTCTTCCTTCAGGCTATAAAGCTGCATCTGACTCCATTGAAAGTCTTCATTCTCTCTCTCTCCCTCTGAGAATATTTACGTTGATATATGTCCTGCCCTGGAAAGTTGTCAGGGTCCTTTTTGGTAATCCAATGGAATGGAATACCATGCCAGGAATAGGACTGAGAAGTGGTATTATCCATTCATACTTATTAGACTGTGCACCAATGCCTGAAAAGTCTACCATAATTGTGCTTAGTAATGAGCCTTCTTATGAACACTGTTAATACTTTCTGAATGTTATGTCAGTGTAGAGATTTGAATATAACAAGACATGCTTTATTTATGAGACAATAACATCTCACTAGCCTCCTTTTTTATATCCTGTCAGATACGGACTACATTAGCTATGTTGCATGCACAACCATTACACAACCATATCTCCAGGCGATATGATACCAGTGATATCATCAATAAGCTATTTCGGACGTCATCAGTACTGATGATTCAAATGGTCAGGTCTCAAAAGACAAGGGAGGTTCTAACTAAAACTCTCCATATTCACGCCTCAGCAGTGAGAGGCCATCGGTCAGCCCTCCTACGTGGATCTCGTGTTCTTTTTAATGTAATATCTTGAATGGAGGAGTGGTGCGGCATAACAATATTGCTTGCGGAGATCATTAACTACTGAAGCAATTAAAGAGAATGGAAGGTGCGTTTTCCCTTTTCTCAGAGCCCAGCACACACATTTACAGACATTTAACAATAAACCTGGGGCCCACGGTGTGTTTCCACCAACTCCATGACTACATCATTGTCACGCGGTCTTTCCACCGTAGAGTTATGGTGCTGCATTTCGGTTCATTCCACAAGCCGCTCTCTTTGAAGAGACTAATGGCTTCCCCTGGGACGAAATGGGGGACTAACTAAGGGCCTGTATAGAACATGTGTGTTGGAGGTCTCAGGGGGATATGGGGGACAGGGGTAGAAGGCTTCAATGTGATGCTATTAAACATGCATTCAACTAGGAATTCCAGGCTGCAATCCTATATCGTGGAAGGAAAGACAGATAACGGGATATGGGGGAGCTCTGCATCTGATTGGCTTCACCACCAGGCCCCAGTATCCGCCTTCATGAATATGACTTATGAGAATGGGCTGAGCAGCAAGGAGCCATCTTCAGTGGCTCGTCATGCAGGCAGGTCTCTGCTTGGTTGTCCCTATTCTTCTCATCCTTACCTCAAGAAGAAGGAGCAAAACTACTGTACCTACTGGATGATTAGGAAGGAGACGGGAAGGAAACAGAAAATGTTGGAGGCATATTGACAGAGCATAATGCTTGGTTTGCGATTGCAGTTCAACTTCTCTTAATATGGAAATGGTTATGACGCCTCCAAGTTGGCCTGCTGCAATGCCTCTGCTAGTATTGACTGGAGCTGCAGATCCAGTGTGAGGAGTCAGCATGGCCTGGCTCCTTTAAAGCAGAGTCTTAACTTAGTTGACCTCAGCCTGGCATCCCGAAGACAGCCAGCCAAACAATTATGCTTGTAGTCCACAAATGTCAGCAGGGAGTAACTCACCCTGTCTGAATGGAGATGTAATGAGAACACACACCCATGCGCACGCGCGCACACACACACACACACACACACACACACACACACACACACACACACACACACACACACACACACACACACACACACACACACACACACACACACACACACACACACAACCCCCTCTTCAGAACAGATATATCTGTTCTTCTTACTTCACTTTTGTGTCTTCACAGTGCTGCTATAGAGAGTGTTGGCTAATTACGGCTCTAATTCAATTAGTTGAATTACTGCAGTTGCATTTAATTAGATTTCTTTCAAATGGCTGCTTGCTGCTGCTCTGAGCAAGCAACTGCAGCTGAAGTGAAAATTTGGAAGGTCAGCCAACAAACAGTTTATTTATCCATCTCACCATGCATGCCCTTTAGCCCAGGGGCCTGTGCTGGACGGTGAAGCGTATCTGCCTTGGGGACAGGGTGATCAGGCTGGGGGGAAGTCACTGCTGGCAATGGAGGCGGACCGGACCAGCTACTCAGACACAACATACTGTGAACGGATCTCATTCACCTTCATTCAATTTGAGAATACCTAACTTCCACGCGTCCTGTCTCTTAGCTGCCCGACAACTCTGCTATAGATAGATTAGATTATAACGGTGGTCACGTGAGCTAAGTTACATTACATTACATTAGTCATTTAGAAGACACTTTTATCCAAAGCATTATCCATATCCATAATTGCATTTAGTCCATGTACTGCTACTCGCCAGAACTCACAAGTGCATCTCCTTTCTAAACAAGTGACAACGAGCATAATCTAGTGCTAAGGCCAAAGTGCAAGAGTAGAAAAAGATAAATACAATAGGTGCTTGAGAAGGAGGATCATACTTCTTGAAGAAGTGAGCTTCAAGCCTGCGGCGAAAGATGGGAAGCAACTCTGCTGTACTGACGTCAGTGGGCAGTTCATTCCACTACTGCGGGGCCAGGACAGAGAAGAGTTGGGACCGTATCAATCGACCGCAGGGGCCGCGGTGAGATGGGGCAAACAATCGCCCCAAGGTAGCAAAGCGTAGTGGTCGGGAGTGAAGTTATTCAGACATGCAGAGGAAAATATGAGAAGTCCAACTATGATCAGAGCACAGCTATGGAACCACATGTTACGTCGTTATGCATCCTGTGGTGATCTACTGTGCTGATGACCTCACTTAGTGTCCACAGAACAAGATCATATTAATGACCATGCAAATGACTGCATCTCTGAAACCACTTATGCCATATTTTATGCATTACTCCATTGTTTTTGTTTTTTTTACTTTATTGTGTCAACACATCATTAATACATGTCTTATGCATATGCATGTACAAACACACCCACTTATTTATGCAGATACAAGCCCATGCAGTACAGTACACACACACACACACATCTGTAACATTTTGACACACTTTTTTTACCCATCACCCATACAGAAAATATACAGTAATACTACGGTAGGTACCAGTGTTGATGTCACTGAATAGCCTATTCCTATCCCTACCTATTCATATATATATACACACACACACACACACAAACACACATATATGCACACATACATACACAGACATACTGTACATACTATACCATTCCTGTAGCCACATGTATATAAAAGAGAAGACATAAAAGAAAAAAAGACAAAGCCATCATTATTCATGCATGTTGCTCCGCTGAATATCATCATAAGCATTTTATGCACTGTGGTCTTATGTTGCATCTAACATTTTCTCAATTACTGTGCCAGAGATGATTTCTGGACTTTACATGGGGCAACAGTTTGACAACAGCTTCTCTTTCACAGCAGTTGTTTGCTGCTGTGAAAGAGAATGCTTACTTACCTGTAAGTACCAGGCAAGTACTGGTAAGTACCAGGTAAGTACCCCGTAAGTATGAGTAAGTACTGGGTAAGTACCCTGTACTTACCTGTAAGTACCCGGTAAGTATCCTGT
Source organism: Borostomias antarcticus (assembly GCF_949987555.1). Lineage (NCBI taxonomy): Eukaryota > Metazoa > Chordata > Actinopteri > Stomiiformes > Stomiidae > Borostomias > Borostomias antarcticus. Next base: position 10,359,573 of record NC_140248.1, read on the forward strand.
AAGACACTGGTAAGACACGGGTAAGACACTGGTAAGACAGTGTAAGACAGTGTAAGACACAGGTAAGAAACGGGTAAGACACTGGTAAGACAGAGTAAGACACTGGTAAGACACTGGTAAGACAGAGTAAGACACTGGTAAGACACTGGTAAGACAGTGTAAGACACGGGTAAGACAGTGTAAGACACTGGTAAGACTAGGGTAAAACACAGGCTGTATAAAAAGTTACCAAGTTCATGAAATCAAATCACACTTTATTAATAAAGCACATTTCATACGCAAAGGCAGCACAATACACTTTACCACATGGTGGTCCTACCCCTAATTTTCCAGAGGGAAGCAAAAAAAACAGTTCACCAATTTGAGACAAATTCTTCTTTGACCCCTCTCAACAAGACGATCATGCAAACATGCTTTTTAATGTAAAAGCAACACAGTCCCCAAAGAAAAACTTAAACTGTGAGAGTTCACCATTATATCTCTCAGCTCTATGTGATGTGTAATGAATGTAGACCTATATGATTGGGTGTCACGGAAAGCATGATCTTAGGTTACCACAGCAACCAGGGCATCTACAGTTGACTTTACAGAATGTTCCCCTTGTTGTCATTCTGAGAGACTGCCTGTCCAGACGCATCATAACCCTGATGGACAGCAACACTCCGCTGTGCTGTGTCAGCTTGACATGCATGCAAAGTCTGTCCGGGCATCTTGGCAGAGTGCAACTCTTCCCATAACTCATAATAGGAAAGCATATTCTCTGGGCAGCACTACACCAAATCCTTCTGTATGCTTTGACTTGCTCTCTGTAATGTTTCAGTAGACTTCAGTAGATCAGTTGGGGTTGACCAGTTAGCCTCAAGACATATTTCTGCCGCAAACTGAATTACTGAGATGTGCTCCATATCTAATTTTGTATTTTTCCTTATTATCTGACTATTCTTGTTGCTCACTACCCTTAGTAGAGTTCTATATGTCTGTTTCCTTCCTCTGCTCAGTTTTTGTCTTCATGTTTTCACCTGATGGAACCCACGCTTTGGGCAACCTGACCAGTTGTAAATAATATGCGTGTAACAAATAAAGATGACTATGACTATGACTATGACTAAGCCTCAACTGTTTATATCTTTAATTTGTGACTATGATGATAACTCACCAAGCCTTTTGCGTAGACTGTATACAGAATGGCTAATTTTCTTTAATCTTATGAGAATCAGTGATAAGTGAGCTACATTATACACCTGAAGGACAAAAGAGTCTGCAGGATTCGTCAGAGACCAACGTTCATTCAGAGCGATATAGGCCTAGTGCTTGATTACCCGAGCTGCAGGCAATTACTTGCTCAGTGGGGGGGGAGGGATTAGATTAGCGTAATAATGAATAGTGCTATAGTAATGGCTATTGATAGACCATCAGTAATGTGGCCTGTCAACTCATCCAGGCTTTCAGGGCCCTGTCTGCAGTGTGTCCGCTTTCCTAAGCAGTTCCACCACCGCTAAGGAATAGCTTGAAAAGTAATCTCACAAAGCAGACTTTAATCATGAAATTGGCTATTTGTTGGGAACCGAAGAGCTGTGTCTGCTTCTGAGACTGAAAATAGAAGGACCTATGTTTGTTTGAATATCATCAAAGAGATCTAGTTGAGACAAGTCCATTTCATAGAGCATGTGATTAAGGTGTGTATGCACCAATGCTACTGATAATATGGTCTGCTGTATTCACATTGTAATAACAGCTTATCGATTGGGAGTGTTTCAGGAATCAACGATTTTACCAGCTACTGTATATATATTTCGAAATAACTGAATTTTAGTGTATGAATTTTAGTGTATGAAATAACTGAAATGAATTTAAGTGTATGAATTAAGATAATTGGTGTAACTGACCAGCATGTAGCTTTCTTTGTTTCTTATTCTTTCATAGAAATAAAGGTAATTTAGCCACTCCCTGGTGGAATACTCCCCAGTTCTGCATCTCTGCTCTGCAGAATCTCCGTTCTGCTATCTGGTTGTACCACATATCTGGAATGAAGTTGACCAGGAAATTGCATGTTCTTGTCACAGAAAACCTGATTTAAGCAATTTACAGTGTCCACTGCCACTGACTGTCCATAAATAGTGATTCTCTGTGTGAGATGGATTTGACACTTATAAGACCAATGTTCAAGACCCACAAATGTGTTTTAGGTCTGTTTTTGTCAGGCTGTTGGATTGCCTGGGGAGTATGAATGGAACAGTGAACAGCATGGCTTACAGGGTAAACACATCCACCGATCTGCAGTCAAGCCTCAGTACATAACAGTTTGCAGCAGAAAGGATTGCCTTGGTTTGGCTTGTTACACAATTAGTATTGATCAAAAACAAGCGCGAGGCACTGACAAGTAAATTGAAAACATGCAAGAAATTTGGGGTATAGTTAATATTAAGTACAGTGCTCTCGCTGCATAGGTCCGTTAAGCAGTTCCCATAGTGGAGTTTGTAAATATTAAGCAACCACTGCCCTGTATGAAAACATACATATCAAATGTATCAAATCAAATTGTAGAATCAAGCAGATCTTCTGTAGAATCAGGAACTTTCTTGATATGTGCCGTGCCATCATGCCAGTTCTAACCTATAATACCCCTATAATACCGCCTTTGTTCCAACCCTCAGGACAGCTCAGTGTTATAGGTTGGCAGACTTTCCCTGGGGCGGACAGGCAGCTGAGTGGGCATCTGTCTCTACACACCATGAGAGGAGAAACTCGCAGGATGAGACAGGGTTGCTAGGTTGCCATGTAAAACACAGGGACGGCCTGTCAGGCCTCTCTAACCACTGTTTATAGGAGAGAGAGAGAGAGAGAGAGAGAGAAAGAGAGAGAGAGAGAGAGAGAGAGAGAGAGAGAGAGAGAGAGAGAGAACATGAGAATTTGTGTGTACAGTATAGCAAACATGAGAATGATGACTAGCAGATCACCAAAGATCTAATGGTGGTGAAGAGAACAAGGACTCACTAGTTTTGGAAAGTTGAATTGTTGTTAACTAGCTAGATGGAGACTAGCCAGTCCTTGACAACAGACCCCCTGGATGTGCATAAAGCCAAGTTTAGGCATCATAAAATTCCCAATGTCTATTTTTTGAGCCCAACGACCCTTTTAGGGACTGGACAGCAAGGTCATTTTTTCTAGATACCACATTCTTCAATGCCGATCCCTCAATCAATAGGCAGAATTGAATGGGTGGAGCGACTCACTTTAATTGCCTCACTCAATTAAGACACCTATATAAAAAGCATTAATGTGACATGAAAAAGGAGAGGATTGAGTAACACTGTTAAAATACCATCTGTGCTATTTTATAGAGAGTGAGATGCTACAATGACCCACCCCATCAGGCTGAAATCCCTGTGCATTTACACCCCCATTGTACTGTAGGTGGCTATTTCAATGCCCAGTTTCATTTATGTGCACCTATTCAAATATTCTGCCTTCTACCACGTTACTTCACAGCCATCTTCAGATTCTGATCCAGGTCCCTCAGATTCGATTCCTTCATTGTTAAGTTCCATCCACTGTACAGGCACAGGGGAATACAATTCTTAGGTTCTGGCCACTCAACCTTGCCGCAGCAACAGAGTAACAACAGGAGATAGTGGCAAAAACAGTAGTTATACAGGATAAATAGTAATAAAACGGTGCAATAAAAACAATACAATAGTACTATAACAGTACAGTGCAGTCGACAGTTCCCTTGCCTGCATCTGTAGTCGATAGTGAAGATGAAGGGCTATTCTTGTGTGCACCCACATCAATTCCTGTGTTTATTAGTTAGGGCTCACTATATCCTGCTTACAGTAAGTTGTTTTGCAGCCAGGTACACGTTCCCCCATGAACCTCTCCAGGGTTAAGACTAGGGGCAAAAGAGGACTGACCTGTTGCTTTACAATCTCTAGTAAGCCTACGAGCAGTATGCCTATTATTCATTGAACGGTTAATAGACCGGACAAGCTTTCCAACGGTACAGTATTGCATAACACTGAAAAGTATTGGTCATTTCAAAAGCACCAAGCAAAAAACATGTACCAGGCATCAACGCTATTGTTCAGGTGTACACCTAATATGTCAACAGAGTCAGTGGTTAGAATTCATGCCTGCACCACGCACACGCACACACACCCCTGAGCTGTGGCTCCTTATTCACCAGCATCACTTGGCAAATTGTAACATTAAAAGGTGTCTTATTATGGTAATTTTCAACAATTTAATATAAGTCTTTGGGGTCCCCAAAACATGTCTGAGTATTTTTGCTGAAAATACCACTCAGAATAAGCGTTCTAGCATGCCTCTATACCCCCCTTTGACCACAAGATCAGATTGAACGCTTTTTTTCATATGCAAATGAGCTCAGCTAAGAGCAAGTCGGCAGGCTAGAGAACGAGGGCTGTTGACGGCGCTACGCTACCTCAAATATAGCTGGCTAGCCTGGCCCATCCACACTCGATGACACTGTGACAAATTTCTTTGTCCTCTCTCCCTGACTTAACATGATAACGACCATGTTATTATCTCCACGGTTGTATGCTGTTACCTCTAGCTACTGTACATTCGCTAGCTAGACACCACCAGGCTATATGAAACCATTCGTCTACAAACAATAAAAGCTAGATTCCGTAGGCCGAGGGGAATCCAATGATGTCCACTTCTTAACATTTGATCATTTTTAATGACCACTCAATGAACTAGAAGTCTACTAATTTCATTCCAATAGCGTACTCTAAACATATGATGAAACGTGCATCAGGGTTGTGGCAAAAGGGGAGTTTGTTTGTGTTAGCTAGCTAGCGTTAGTACTATATGCAAACAAACACACTGCATAATTACTTAGTTTCTCCATAATTTCCACGTACAGTTGGTGTTGCTTGATCATTTAGAAAGCGTTTATCTGAAAATCCTGCATTGTACTGACCTAGTTTGGAAAAGCAATCAGGCAAAAAATTACTAGCACACATTGCCAGTGTTTTGTCAATTTCAGTGGGAACGTTGCCATCAAAAATACAATTTATCCACTCAGTTCTTCTATCCCTTGAGCTTGGGAGATGATCCTTGCTGTTTTGTACATCCAAGAACAGAGAATTTTCCGTGCGAAGATATTATGCTAGCTAGCAGGTCCTGCAAATAATGTCAGCCTTTATAGCCAGGTAAACAAACACAGGTGATTGGAGGTATTCAGATGGGGGCGGGATTTTTATAATAGGTCCCCGACTGTGACGTTATTTGACACAGGAGATTTGAATGGCTTGCTGGGACTGACTTCTTTTCTAATGTTTTCATTTCGGCTGAGCACAACAAAATGACTATGCTGTTTCACTTCATACTTTGTGTGTTAGTAGGCCCATCAGAGACTCAAATGTATATGAAAAAACAATGAAAAAGTTAGTTTTGCAAACGTGGACCCCTTTAATTAATCTCACATTGATCTTGAGCTGCTTTCCAACTTTAACTGGCAAATACGTTTTTACGAGCAGTTGTATGCGAATAATGCGCCACCAATTAAATATGCACACAGAACACCAATTCGATCAACCTATATCCAATTGATTATGATTTGATATGGAAAAGCTGAATCTTTCACCGGACCATCTGTAAGTCCTGGTTTAGTGGTGTGTGCTTGTGGGCTTGATAGCTTGATGCTCATTCCTACAACAGAGAGGACAGGATATGCTGCGTTCATGTAGCCTGGCATCACCAGACTCAATTTGCAAATGCAATGGACATGCGTGGAGAGGAACAGTATGTGAGATCATGTGATCAGGATGGAGAAGCCAGGCTAGTGTTCATAGGCTCTTCCATTGAGGCAGGGGGGGACAGTCCTCCTCAGTTTTTGGAGAGAAGAGAGGGATTAAAATATAAATATATGGGTTATATATGGGTAATTTATTTATTCATAATTAATATTATCTCAGTTTTGTTCATAAAGCAAGTTTTCCCTATGGATAAAAACCCATTATTGAAATTCTAAAGCTCCAACAGTGACATCTATAACATGCAGCTGGAGGACCCATAGATATCTATGGAAGGGAGGCTCGCCTCCCTTAGGGCGGGTTCTTTTCTCTTAAATCAATGTAGGCTAATGCCTTTTTTTCTTGCCAATTTGTGATTGGCCAAAACGCTGAAAAATTACCGCAAGGGAGGCTAGTAGGTCTACTCCGGCCCTGTCTGAACAGGATTCAGATATTGACATTTTGTTAGTCCAATCACATTCCAGATTCCAGATTTACCACAGTGAAGGCCGATTGAGTCGGCGTCGATGTCTGTTTCTCTTCCCTGTGCCATTGGAGACTTTTTGTGCGTCCGTAGCTCCATAATATAATATATCCAAAAGTATTATGGGACATAATATACATCAAACTGTTCGTCTATTTGTCTTGATTCTAGCCATCTAAATATCTAAGCTGTAGTGCCGAAGAATTGGAGTCGGAGGCGGAGTGTCGAACAATGGAGCTAACTTCACTTTATTGTGAGACATCAACAGAACGTTTCATTACTCAGTCAAACCACTCGCAGAGAGAGATAACATCCGGAAGTCCGCCTAAGATAACAGATCGTGCGGAACCAATTAACCTCACTCAAGTACCGTAGGTGAATTATGTAAACCACCACACAAGCCCCCCCAGAATTCACCCATAGTCAAAATCTTCGCGCCGGGGAGGGACGACAGTCCGACCCCGGCGGGTGCACACAGCAGGGGCCGAAGGGGGAGGGGCCGCGGGCGCAGCTGCGCAGTCCATAGGGTCAGGGGCCAAGGGCGCCGACGGGGCCAAGGGCACCCCGGCAGGGGCAGGGGGGCGGGGCAATGGAGGACGACCCCGGCGTGGGGGCAGAGCCAACTCCAAAGGCCGGGAAATGTCCACGTGAGCGGGTTTAACCCTGTCGATGGAAACGGTCTCAGGCCTACCACCAATGTCCACGACCAGGCCCTTAACCCCATGCTCCAGGACCCTGAACGGGCCGTCGTAAGGGGGGCGTAGGGGCCCGCGGTGGGCGTCATGGCGAATGAAAACAAAGTCCGCCAAGCGCAGGCTGGGGGGGACCCGGGAAACAGGGGCGCCATGCAATGACGTGGGGACCGGTGCGAACCTCTCGGCGGCCTCCAGCAGGGAGGATCGTTGCCGGGCTGCAGACCAGGGGGCCGTGGCGACCGGAATGAAATCGCCGGGGACCCGCAGCGCCTGGCCGTAGACAAGCTCCGCGGACGAGGACTGCAGGTCTTCCTTGGGGGCGCACCTGAGGCCGAGCATGACCCATGGGAGCTTATCCACCCAATTGCCGTCCGTCAAGCCGGCGCGCAGGGCCGCCTTCATGGAACGGTGGAACCGCTCACATAGACCGTTCGCCTGGGGGTGATAGGCGGTAGTGCGGTGCAGCTTGACCCCCAAACCCTCAGCGACCGCGTTCCAGAGCTCCGAGGTAAACTGTGAGCCCCGGTCGGAGGAGAGGTCGGACGGGGTCCCGAAGCGTGCGACCCACGTGCCGATGAACGCCCGGGCCACGTCCGCAGACGCTGTCGAGGAGAGTGGAACGGCTTCGGGCCAGCGGGTCGTCCTGTCCACCATGGTGAGCAGGTAGGTGAAACCGTGCGAGGGGGGGAGCGGACCCACTAGGTCAATGTTGACATGGTCAAACCTCCTCTCGGGGACAGCGAAAGGTTCCAAAGGGGCTTTGGTGTGGCGGTGCACCTTAGCGCGCTGACAGGCCACACACGAGTCCACCCAGGACAGCACGTCCTTCTTAAGACCACGCCACACAAACTTCTGGGCCACCAGTCTCACGGACGGCTTCCTGCCGGGGTGGGAGAGGTTGTGCACCGCCTCGAAAACAGCCCGCCGCCAGTTCGCAGGAACTAGAGGCCGAGGCTGGCCAGCCGAGAGGTCGCACAACAGCCTGACGCCCGAGCCACCGACTGCGACCTCCTCCAGGCGCAAGCCAGTGTCCGAAGCCTTGAGGGCCCGCACCCCGTCATCAGACGCCTGGTCCACGCCCATACGAGCGTAGTCAAGGCCCAGCTGCACCGTGCCGACAACCGCCCTGGAGAGGCAGTCCGCGACCACGTTGGACTTGCCGGCGATGTGTCGGATGTCCGTAGTGTATTCGGATATGAATGACAGCTGGCGCTGCTGGCGGGCGGACCATGGCTCGGCCACCTTGGACATGGAGAATGTAAGGGGTTTGTGGTCCACATACGCCGTAAACTCACGGCCCTCCAGAAGGAAACGGAAGTGGCGGATCGCCAGCCAAAGGCCGAGGAGCTCCCTGTCAAACGTGCTGTATTTACGCTCCCTGGGGACCAGCTGACGACTGAAAAAGGCGAGCGGTTGCCAGGCGCCATCGACCCACTGCTCATACACAGCGCCAACGGCGTAGTCAGACGCGTCGGTTGTGAGAGCGACAGGGGCCCCAGGGGACGGGTGGGCCAACAACGCGGCCTGGCTCAACGCGGTCTTTGTGGCCTCGAAGGCTCCTTCCGTTTCGGCCGTCCATTCGATGTCCTGGTCGGGGGTTTTGCCCTTAAGGGCCTCGTACAGCGGGTGCATGGTGTGGGCCGCTCGGCGGATGAACCGGTGGTAGAACGTCACCATCCCCAGAAACTCCCGGAGTCCCCGAGCCGAGTGTGGGCGGGGAAAGGCGGAAACGGCCTCCACCTTCGACGGGAGGGGGGCGGCCCCGTTCATGTCGATGAGATGCCCCAGGAACTGGATGGAGGGCACCCCGAAAACGCATTTCGCCGGGTTGACGATCAGGCCGTGCTGGTCAAGCCTTGTGAAGAGGTCGTGGAGGTGCCTCAGATGCTCCTCTTCTGAGGAGCTGGCGACGAGGATGTCGTCTAAGTAGACGAAAACGAAAGGCATGTCCTTGAGCGCTGAATCCATTAGCCGCTGGAAGGACTGGGCCGCGTTTTTGAGTCCAAACGGCATCCTCAGAAACTCGAACAGCCCAAAAGGCGTGACCACAGCTGTCTTAGGAATGTCCGAGGGGTGCACTGGGACTTGATGATAACCACGCACCAGGTCCACCTTGGAGAACAGGAGCCTGCCCGCCAGGTGGGCAGAGAAGTCCTGAATGTGGGGAACAGGGTAGCGGTCGGGCGTAGTGGCATCATTCAGGCGGCGGTAGTCGCCACACGGTCGCCACCCGCCGTCCGGTTTCGGGACGATGTGGAGAGGCGAGGCCCACGGACTGTCCGAGCGGCGGATAATGCCCAGGCGCTCCATGTTGGCGAACTCGGACTTAGCGACCGCCAGCTTCTCAGGGTTGAGCCGCCGCGCCCTAGCATGGATCGGGGGGCCCTTGGTCTCGATGTGGTGCTCGACCCCATGTTTAGTTGAGGCGGAGGAGAAGGTGGGCCGTGTCAGGCTGGGGAACTCACTGAGGAGGAGCTGATATTTGTCACCCTCCGAGAGCGAGCTGGAGAGACCGCCGTATGTCGCCTCGTTGCGGACACACGCGAATGAGGAGAAAGTCAGTGCGTCCACCAGGCGGCCGTTCTTAACGTCCACAAGCAGCCCGTGGGCGCACAAAAAATCAGCGCCGAGGAGAGGAAAGGAGATGTCGGCAGTGACAAACTCCCACGTAAATCGCTGACCCCCGAAACACAAGTCCACAGTCTTTGTGCCATATGTGCGGATAGGGGAGTCGTTAGCGGATGTCAAGGGCGGTCCTTGAGCCCCGCCGGCGGTGTCGGCCGCTGTAGCGGGCAGGACGCTCCGCTGGGCACCGGTGTCGCAGAGGAACTTGCACCCGGAGAGGGTGTCCTTGATGAAAAGCAGCCGGTTCGTCGTGCCCACGCTCACAGCCGCTACTGAGCGCAGGCTTTGGCGTTTCCCCCCGCGTTGTAGTTGCAAGGGGAGCGGCACCTCTTCGCTTTTGAGCCAAAGCGGGCGTGGAAGTAGCACAAGCCTGTGCTAGCGAGGCCGTCGGTGGCGATGGGGCCCCTGATAGAGGACGCACCAGCGCCTGGGGGCGCGTAACTGCGTGTCGGGGCCAGCATCTCAGGGGCGAAACGCTGGGTGGCCAGGAAGAACCGGTCAGCCTCCTCAGCCAGCGCGCGGGGTTCAGTAATAGTAGTGTTAGCGAGCGCTGTCTGTACGTGCGGCGGCATGTGACGAAGAAAAAGCTCTATGAAAAGGAAATTGGGTTCTTCTGCACCCAGCAGGTTCAGCATAATTTCCATGTGGTCAGAAGGCTTGCTGTCTCCCAGGCCATTCATCGCGAAAAGACGTCGGGCTCGTTCTGGCCGTGACAGTTCGAAAATCTTTAGGAGATGAGCTTTGAGCCCTGCATATTTATCCCGGGCTGGGGGAGATGTAATGAAACTTACTGCCCTTGCCGCAGTGGAGCTCCCGAGTGCCGAGACAACGTGGTAATAACGTATGGAATCGTCTGTGATCCCACGGAGGGCGAATTGAGCCTCCGTCTGCGCGAACCACGCTGCCGCGGACGTCTCCCAAAACTCCGGCAATTTAAGAACGGCGGTATTTGCCATGTTCGGTTCAGTCTCGGAATCTTCGGGACTGACGTCGGGGTCACCAGTGTAGTGCCGAAGAATTGGAGTCGGAGGCGGAGTGTCGAACAATGGAGCTAACTTCACTTTATTGTGAGACATCAACAGAACGTTTCATTACTCAGTCAAACCACTCGCAGAGAGAGATAACATCCGGAAGTCCGCCTAAGATAACAGATCGTGCGGAACCAATTAACCTCACTCAAGTACCGTAGGTGAATTATGTAAACCACCACAAAGCTAACATAAATACTTTTTGAGCTAGAGCCGTCTGACCACTACAGTTCCACTGGCTGGCTATAGCCGGTAACGTTAGCTATGAGGTGCACGTCAGGCTACGACATAGGCAGGCGCGCAAATTGGCTGGAGGCACAAACTGTCGGCAACTCGTCCAAAACATTTCTAGAGACTGGGTCGCAACACCGGATTGGAGAAATCCACAGCCTGGCTCCTGCTTGCGTGAGAACTGATCGCTTTGCGGTGCTTATTCCTCATCCAGTGATGGATGGGTGGATGGAAAACTTTCAACTGAATGTTCATATTGTTCTGATAATTATAGGCTATAGCAACATAAGAGTGGCAGTTTTGACAGCAAATCCCATAGCTGTAACTTTGCTAGCAAGCCATGAGCGAACTGTTGGATACTGCTTTTGCTGTGCAACGTATTCCATTGTCCAGTTGTTAAATCTATTTGTCAACAAACTGTTTGAGAGCCAGCACACCTCAGTGTTCCCTAATCAAAAACATTTTTCATATATCACCTAACCTCTTCAGCTCCTCACCAATATCAATTATTTTCTCTCTTTAGAGAAGAGTAGGCCTACAATCCATTACAACAACTATTGCTTACAATGTTTTATTGTTGTTTTGTAATATTTTATCATGAATATGATAAATAAATGCATGAGTTAAAGTGTTATTCAGTTTTTCATATGCTAAAATTGACTAAATCCACTTTAAAGCTGATATTTCAAATAACTGAGGGAAAGTGCCCCCCGGCGCATGGGCTTCGCCTCTCTTCTTCCTGTCGTCCTCAGTTTTTTGAGTCACCAACCGCCACTGTAGGTGATCCAGGCAAATCCATGCCCAGTGACTGATGATCAATTGAAGCTGGGCCACTGCTGAGGCTCAGGGGAATACAGGCTCTGCTGATTTTAGATGAGGCTGTGTGTTCTGAATAGATGGGAGGCCAAGACTGATTGAGGGTATGGAAGTCTTAGTCTCACACTGTTTAATTTGTGGAGCATACATACCACACACACACACACACACACACAAAGTGGCATCGAATAATAATGACTAAGGTCTATTGATTATTAAAGCCAGATTCTAAAAGAAACCCATTTGCCCCTGCAAATCTGGGCAACTGTGGATCAGGGTGTAAAGCAGGTTATCCAATGGCCACATAGTTGGTGATTCGATTCCCAGCTTCTCTTATCCACATGTCGAAGTGTCCTTGAGCAAGACACTGAACACCCAATTGCTCCCAATGAGCAGGCTAGTGTAACAGGCTCAGCTGTTATTAATGATCGTACCTGCTTGATGGTCAAAGGGGCAGGCCAGTCCCTCACAACAGCAGTATTTTCAGGGTCTGTGGAGATGACGTGGCCGAGGTAGGTGACTTTTCTTTGGAACAGGTGGCATTTATGAGGCTGCAACTTCAGGCCATGGGCTGCCAACTTTTCAAAGACCTGCTCAAGATGTGCAATGTGGGTTTCGAAATCAAGAGAATACACAATGACATCATCCAGGTAGATCAGAAGAGACTAGTTCACCTGTCCTCCCAGGCACCGCTGCATTAAGCACTGGAAGGTCGCTGGTGCATTGCAGAGGCCAAAAGGCATTCTCTGAGAGGCCCATGGGGGTGGTGAATGCCATTTTTTCACGATCCTTTGGATCCACCTCCACCTGCCAATAGCCACTGGTGAGGTCGAGGGTCGAGTACCAAGAGGCTTGTTTTAAACTGGTGAGTGATTCTTCTATCCTGGGCAAGGGGTATACATCTTTGTGGGTGAACCATTAAGCTTCCTGTAATCCACGCAGAAGCGGCAGGAGCCATACATCCATACCAGGACGATAGGCGCTGCCCAAGGGATAGAACTCTCCTTAATGACATCATTGTCCAGCATATTTTGGAGGAGTCCCCTTAGCTCAGGGTAGAGGCTAGGTGGAATTGGCCTGTAGCTCTCCCTGCTGGGTGGTGCAGAGCCAGTAGGGATTGGGTGGCGAACAGCACTAGTCTGTCCAAAATCCTCCTCTCCTGCTGCGAAGACCCCTTTCCACCGCTGCAACAGGGAGTCCATCTTCAGCTGTTGTTCTGTTGACAATCCCTCACCTTTCAGCAGAGTGACTGGATGCTGGTCTTCCAGGGTGATGTGATTTGCCTGGACATCCACCTCTACCACACCTGGGTCTGATGCCTTCAACTTTGGCTTGGGTCAACCTGTAACACTTTCGCAAGAGGGCGCCGTTGAGGTATTAAGATGGGATAGGGATTCAGGTTACATACCCGTATGGGGAGGCGTCCTTTCACCACCTGGGTGACGGTCCGGGCCACTTGCCATTCATCGTCCCTTTCTGGGCCCTCCACCAAGGCACAGAAATCAGATGGGGTCTTGGTACGTGTAGGTGGGTCCAGAACACCATCTCACTATTTGGGGGTACATAGACTGGATCTTGGCGGGTCAGCCAGGCCACTCTAACCTGCTCATCTGGTGGTTCAACCAGAAACACCCTCCTGCAGACAGCAAAAGCTCGTTCCCACTCTCCTTTGGCCTCTGAGGACATGGTGGCACCAAACACTGTCAGGCCAGGGTGGACCCCCTGGAACAGTTCTTTCCAGCAGTGTGAAATAACATTCATGACATGAACCATGCCCAACCCTGAGACCGAGTGTTTTTTTGTGAATAGTGAGGCGGGAGAGTTGTTTTGCGAAGCAAGGGTAGGGCAGGTAAACCACTCAGACTGACCACAACCCAGCCTAGGTGAGCGCCTGCCCATGACTCTCTGAAAATCCAAGCTGTGCCTTTTATGAGCTCTGATCGGACAATAACCGCGGATGGACAGAGATTCTAGTAATTAATATACGTGGTTTCCCACTAGTCAAGGAGAAGCCTGTCAGAGGAGATTCAACTAGACTGTAAGAAAACACGAAGGTTAGGAGAACCTGACAAAGAAACTCTGAAAAAAAAAGCTCCCAGTCTCTAGAAGGGCCGAATAATTTATGCATTATAATTATATAACTACCCAACTATAGGGTTTAAGCGGGGTCGCTCCCCAGCAACAATCCAAAGATTTGAAGTGTAGCACAAGCATAATTACATTACATAATCCACAAAAGCACCAGCCCAAATAAAAAGTAAACAGGTGCCACAAAGACTTGACAGACTTTATTAATAAAATGACAGATGTAGAAATCAGGACTGACTGTGGTATTGAGACGGATCCTGTGTGTGTGTGTGTATGTTGCCAATGGTATTGTTTCATATCAAGTGTTTCAAGTACCTTATGTTCACATACATATTTCATTCACATATATATTTCAATCATATAGTATACAGTAGTATAGCACAGCCACAAGCACACAGTTATATGCTACATAAACACTCCAATTATTATCAGTATGATGGACAAGTCCATCAAAGGGGGGATTATGTTGTGGAAATTGTAAGGCCTTAAGGTCAAGTTGGATAGGCTGAGTAGCGCAACAGGAGAAGAGCAGCAAGCTCAGTTAAGGTCCCTAGTGAGTTGTGCAAATCAAAGCGTTCTAGACTGGAATGTTCCATTTCATAAAATCTCTAAGATTCATATCTACTTACGTCAGTTTCAAACCATTAGCCAAATGTGACACACACACACTGTTTTTGAGGATCTGCATATAAAAGATGATGAGCCCAGTTGGGCTGGATCAGAATACTTAGCTGTACTGAGCTGTATTGAGTGTGTTACGTAATAAATACCTGTAAAGGCTTAAACGACTTGGGTCTCCTGTGAAGTTTTGTACTATCAGAAATTACCAACAAAAGTTTCCGTTGAATTTCTTCTCTAAGAGTCTCTTTAAGGACAGACAATTGGTCTTGCATTTCTTTTTTTAAGTTCAGCTCTTACTGTCTCCCTCCACTCTTCCAAGTTAGTTGTCATGGCCGATCGAGGCTGTGGTGCTGCGATGCGTGATGCACAGGCAAACTCCATCTTAAATTCTGCTCCCAATGCTCTGGCTTCACTAGACACCTCACTAAAGGACATTGCAGAGTTTCTACGCACCTGACGTTGCAGTTCCTGCTGTATCATGCCAGGCCTCAAACCTAGGACGAGCTGGTCCCGCACGGTTGTTTCGTCCTGGGCGGATCCATCTGGTTCATGTTCTCGCCATGAGAAGAAAATTTCCCGAAGCCTGAGGATATAGGCTGCAACAGTTTCCTCATCCTGCTGGTGACAGTTAAAAAAAAAAAAAAACTGTGCACGGAGCTGGGCTACTGGAACTACGCGTCCATAAAGTCTCTTGAATTCCCCCAGAATGGCTGCACTCGTTGCACGTTTAGTCTGGTCCAGTAGCCGCACCTCCCTCCTTGCTTCCCCCTCAAGAGCTCCAAAAAGTCAATTTTCTGTTCCTCATTTAAACCTTGTGCCCTCAACATAGCCTGGACCCTGAACCTGCCCATTCCATTCTGAAAACCCTGAACCTGCCCATTCCCTGAACCTGCCCATTCCCTGAACCTGCCCATTCCATTCTGAAAACCCTGAACCTGCCCATTCCATTCTGAAAAACTAATTTTAGTTTGGTCACCATTAAATTTTGGGATCCATGGCACCAAGGCACCATCATTGCATTTATCACTGGCTGGCTAGCATTAGCATTTCCTAGCATGGTCCCATTTTCTTGTGATACACTGTTCACTGGATTCTGCAGCTACAGGCTGCGCTCTACTTTCATCTGCCATTCTGTACTGTGTGGTGTGGAAAAGGGAATCCTTCCGACAAGGCCACATATGTAACAGACTCAGCTGTTATCAACTTAACAGGTTCAAGTTCGCAGCCACACAGCACGAAGGACACAGATTAAAGTTGCAATATAGGATTTTTTTTATTGCTACTATTATTTAAAACCAAACCTTGCAAGGAGTGAATTAATTAAAATAATAAAATGATTGTCCACCCGTCCGGTGCGAGGACAAGCAAAAAAGTAAATTCTCTTAAGAATACCACAGTCCATTCCAGTCCTTGTGAAGAGCCGCGTTTTCCGGTGCGCCAACAGGGAGGCGTGCTCCAACGAAACTCCCGAGTCAGTGCAGTCCAGTCCGGGACTCCGGTGCCAGCAACTCCGCTCCGCCGGTCGAACGCTGTCAGGGAGGAATGTGAAATACAATCAGTGCTCTGTCTAGCTGGCAATTTCAACCCGATCCACCAACGCACAGCACGATCACTTTCCTTTCCACCAGGAAATGCAGGCCATCAGAAACACGCTGTAGTCCGTCTCGACTCGGTCCTCTGGATCCGCCGAACCAGGCTGGAGAGATAGGATCCAGTTCACAGCGCGACTGCAGCAACTTCGGCACGTCCGACCGGCTCACAGTTCTCTTTTTGACTGGCAGCGTCCTCCTCATAAAGGTGTGCGGGACACGGCTGGCGAGTGAGCACTGATTAGTAACGCCGCAGTGTGTCAATTAACCTGTGCCCTTGCATTGACAGGTAAGCAGTTCCAAGTCCATTGATAAGCAAACGGTTTGTGTTCATCACTCCATACACAGCAAACATTTTGTGTCAAACACAGTATAACCACGCCAAACAATCAATGTCACTGCAAATGTACAAATTTCAATTTCGCAAGACAAGTTTGCTGTCCATCACTGCTATACCATAAAATCAATATCAGTCCAAGTGACACTCCTCCCCCCTTTCTCCACTGTCATCCCAGCAGATCCTTAATGTCCATTACACTAGCACCTTGCATGGCAGCTTGTCGGCATGTAAACGTATGTGTGAATGAGTGGCCACTGTAAAGTGCTTCGTCTGTTAAGGTAGAAGGGCACTATATATACTTTATGGAGAAAAGTATTGGGACACCTACACATTACACCTACAGGACCATGCCTTTATGGGCCAGCATGACTGTGCTCCAGTGCACAAAGCAAGGTTTATAAAGGCATGGTTGGAAAAGGTTGGTGTGGAAGAACTTGACTGGCCCGCACAGAGCCCTGACCTTAATCCCATCAAGCACCTTTGGGATGAACTAGAACGGAGATAGCAAGCTAGGCCCTCTCGTCCAAAATCAGTGTCTGACCTTACAAATGCTCTTCTGGATGAATGGGCAATAATTCCCACAGACACACTCCAAAATCTTGTAGAAAGCCTTCCCAGGAGAGTGGAAGCTGTTATAGCTGCAAAGGGGGTACCAGCTCCATATTAATGCCTATGAATTTAGAATGGGATGTCATACAAGCTCCTGTAGGTCTAATGTGTAGGTGACCCAATACCTTTGTCCATATCGTGTAAGTGCAGTCCATTTACCATTTACAATTTTACCAGTATCTCTATGGGCCAGAGACCTGAAAGAAACTTTCGGTCGAGTGGGAAATGGGGATATGTCTTTCTTCAGTTTGCAAGTAGCTTACTGTGAGGACAACCAAAGACAAAACTGGCTATTTAACAAAACTATAACCCTCTGCAGTGGGAGACATTACCCTAAGTTGGAGAATAAAGGTCCCTCTGCATTTGTGTGGGAACATGCAAACCATTCTTTGCAATGGTTGGAGTCTAGCCCACTATTGGTGCATGTTTCTGCACTGCAGCGAGTCTGGTCTCTGTCTTCTCTAAACAGAGGGAGAGGGGTTTCTGGCCAGTGGTTGGGCAGGGAAGGCAGTTTCTCTCTGCTGTTGTATAAAATATGAGATTGATTTCAAACTCATAGTGGTGAATGTTTCTGCACTGCAGCTAGTGAGCTCGGGGCTGCATGTGGCCCCAGTGAGAGCAGAGATGAGACAGGGATCCAACAGTTGTCTCTGCATTCTTGATATTAAATGCTCTGTGGTAACTGACAGATTTGAATATATTCAGTGAGACAGTATTCAGTGTGAAAGAAAGGAATTGACGTGATGTATGAACGTATTCATGTTTTGTGTTGTATTCTCTTGAAATGTGTATGCATGGAGATTAAGGTGTCTTTTAGGAGCCTTCCCATTCCACCTGGGTGAGTTAATTTTCCTTACTGCTATCATGTATTTCTTCCCCACTCCTGATTAACATATGTCACACGCTCCTGCAGATTCATGCTCTACAACATCACTAGGATTCGCACTTTTCTCACTGATGAAACGGTGCAGGTGCTCATCCAGGCCCTGGTCATCTCCTGCCTGGACTACTACAACTCCCTCCTTGCTGGGGCCCCGGAATCAGCCATTAAACCCCTGGAATTTTGTCATGGCTCTTCTCTGTCCTGGCCCCGCAGTGGTGGAACGAACTGCCCACTGAGGTCAGGACAGCAGAGTCGCTGCCCATCTTTCATCGCAGGCTCAAAACTCATCTCTTCAAGAAGTACTACAATGATCCTCCCTCTTAAGCACCTATTGTATTTTAGATTGCTATTCTTGCACTTTGCCTTCAGCACTAGATTATGCTCTTAGTCACTTGTTTTAGAAAGAATATGCACTTGTGAGTTCTGGCAAGTAGTAGTACATTGGCTTGTTAAATTGTTAAATGCAATTATTGCTAGTCTCTTTGGATAAAAGCGTCTGCTAAATGACTGTAATGTAATAATGTAATGTAATGTCAACAGTGACATCCTGCTCAATGGAAAATAAAAAAAAAGTCCAGTGATAGCCTAATAAATTGAAGAAGCTGCCAGTGTGTGCGCCTATGATGAGGAGAGAAGAGTGTTGGCTTGAGATAGGCACGTGCCAAAGGCATTCCTATTGGTTTAATGGAAATGTGATGACATGAAAGGGGTTACTCCTCATGGTATAAAACCTCCCTCTAACAGCGCCGAGCACAGTGAGAACCAACAGGAGAACCACTGCTTACCAGTGACTAGTGCACATCAAGTAGTCCTACTGGAGCCGACGAAGCTGCCATAACACGTCGTAATCATGAGTGAGGTAAGTAGTTGCAGAGTACCTGCTTTATTATAAAAGGTTTTTAATCTTAAATTACTAATTCTCATCGTAAATATCTTAACATAACCCCGATGTAGCCTACTCATTTGGAATTTCATCACTTTTGCGCTTCTCAACCAAAGGAGCATATAGCAGGCATTAGGCTAAGGTAATTCACGTTTTCTGAAATTCACTTCGAAACTTGTTCACCCAATTAAATTGTTATTTGCATTGTAGACTTTCTGTATGGTCGGTCGCTATAGCTATTTCATTGCATCTATAAGTTTTCATCAAGTGGTCCAATCAAAGTAGGAGATATGCTCTCTCGATCATAAAAGAGAAACGTCCGATTAACTTAGATCGCGATTCGTACCATACTGAGGACGCACAAACGTAAATTAATTGTAAAAATAAATCCTTCTAAAGGGAAAAAAGAAGGAAAAAACACTTTATAAGGCTATGGTCTGCGAAATTGGTCTGCGGTTAGGGTAAGGCAGGGGTGTAGTGGTGACTAAAGAGGGTATACTCTGACTAAAGAAGTGGTTATACTGCAGCAGAAATGTTACCGTTTTTACATTAGTGATGTTTACATAAGTGGGTATACTGTGGGTCCATGGATAAAAATAGTGGGTACTCTTGTAGGCTACCTCCGTACCCTACTCTACACCATTGGGGTTAGGGTTAGAAACGTGCATCATCCTGCCATGCATTGTGCGCGATCGAGCCACAAACATCCGCGAAATTGAGAGCAGGTGGGCATGCATATTTATAGCCGCTGTGATAGAGCCATGTTCACGGTCGTCTGCTCAACTTGTGTTGTTGTTAATTCATTGTTTTCAAACTATATCCTAAACAATATTTACAATGTGTTCTAATTGCCAAAATATGTGATTGTGATATAATTATACAAGTTGCAGGGCAACAGTAGATTGTGTCTCACTACTGGGCCAGTGCCAGGGGCTCTGGACATTCAATAACTAGATGCATTTTAATTTGACACTGCATCCTTTGATAAACATGATTGCAAGCCATGACATTTGGAATGAAAGCTTAATCCAGCACGAATAGCACATGAAGCGGTGGTGATATTGACCCATGTGTACCAGTCTCTAAGCGTCCGTCAGCAGATCTTAGCCATACCCATGTTCATTATCCAAAGGGTCCCTGAGTATGCTTCACTGATCGCTTGAGAGAGAAACTACACCAGCCAGTATACACACTATGCAACCACTACACTGGCTTAGAGTACATCATCGCACAGTCACTAAATTATTCAAGTCATGCTGCTGACCCATAGAATAACACATTCTGTCACGGCACAGGGGGGATGGAAATAATTGAGGCCCCAATCTAAGACCTTATCACTGTCTCATTCTCTCAGAACAATGAGGCAATCTGAGAAACAATTGATGTGTACTCTTCGCCTGGCGGTGTGTACAGTTGGCCTTGCATCGCACAGCAAACGATTGCTTTCTGTCAAAGTCAATGGAATCCTGCAGTTGCTGGACGTTAAGCTGACATGGGCGAAGTGAGAGAGAGAGAGAAAGAGAGAGAGAGAGAGAGAGAGAGAGAGAGAGGGGAGGATAGCAGACAGGGCCAGTCCTCGGAGTGTAGCTCTACAACTGTAGTACCCAGTCTCCTCCCACAGCAGCCCCCGTCTCCTAGCCCAGTTGTTCCTACGGCCGGCCCAGTAGAGGACACCAGCGGCAGCCTCAGTGCGTGGGTGAGGGAAGCCCTGGCTACCCTGCATGGTACAAACACTGTGAATAGAAATATCACTCCGGTTAGAATTGTATCTCTAGCTGAATGTTACCATTGTAATGTCAACACAATTGCCATCCACATTTTGTCATTATGATACATATTGTATGGTAGTGCCAGATTGTTTGTCACTTATCAGATCCCACAATTCTATTCTGTAAACTGGGTTTATACTGCATTGGGGACAATGTCAGGCAGTTTGATAAAGACTTTAGGTCTAGGAAACCTAACTTACCTGCAGCTCAGGACATTCAATAGCATCCTGTCTCAGTGATGGATATATATGCCCATAAAGAATCAAGGCTGAATGAATAATTAAAGTGAAATCAATGCCCGCAGGCCCCCCAACCCGCCCCCCCCCCCCACACACACACACATACACAAAAGTCTAGGATGGTGTCACTGTTGTTCCATGTTAGCTCACTAGTACAATATCTGCAGTGTGCTGTCGTCACCAGTAATGAAGGCGTTGCGTGTGCATCGATATGGAATTACAATGTAATTCAAATGGTGGCAGGTGACCAGTCAACAGGAGAGTTATTTCAGCCTCCATGACTATCGGCACTATGCACACGCACGCATAGGTGAGGGAGAAGGAGAGAATCAGGTCTGAACAAGAGATAGGATCACATGTTCTCATAGACCACTCTCACTCACTCACTCACTCTCTCACACACACACACACACACACACACACACACACACACACACGCACATGCACCCCTGTACCAGAAAAGCCTCAACAATTGATTGGTCTTCCTGTCCTTTGAACACATAATGACCGCTATGTCCTATGAGCTTCAGAGAGGAGCGGCTCTGTAATCTCTTATGCTGTGTATTATTGGTAAACACATCTGTACAGACTAAAGCCATGTATGTCAGGGAGGCAGCATTAGACCGGGGGCTATTAACCCGCATCTAGAGAATGTGTCCGAGATTGAAAAATGCTCTCCGCCAACACACATATATTAAGCGGATTTGTCCCATACTTTTGTTGCCAGGCAAGATTATGTAATACCACTCGGGTGGATGTCATGAGAAGCCATGGTGTCACACATAGCTGCTGCCATGGGTAGAATAATGGGTAAATGATCCTGAACATACTATCTTCCTCTTCCTAAGCATTGGCCAACCAAACAACTGCTTGCAAAAGCTCCTCCTGATTGGTTGATCTGTGATGAGGTAGATGTAGATAGATAGGAGGGATGAGAGTGAGAGAGAGAGAGATGGGAGGGATGAGAGAGAAAGAGAGAGAGAGAGAGAGGGGGGCAGAAATTGATAGATATAGTTATTCAATGTAGCCTCAAGGTTTGAAATCTGGGTGCAGTCAGCCTTGTCTGATGAGCGATTTAGATCATGGTCCAGTGGCTTGTTGTTTTCCATGTGGATAGAGACACACCAGCTCAGTTTCACCGCAGGAAACATACTAAACAACTGACTTACTCACATGGAAGGACATTCAAGTGAACACACAAACAAACAATATAAAAAGAATCATGCATGTTGTTCACATGGTGTGAACGTTACGACGATGAAATGTCACTTCAGGCCATGATGATGTAGCACTCTTTTCATATTTCTGGATGGAGAACAGGGATCTCAAATGGTGCAGTTCGTATTTTTATTGATGGGATCCTATCGAGAGTAGTTGTAATTAGTGAATTCAGATTCATTTGGAGAGATTGTCCCAAAAAAATCAAGGCTATTTTGATCATAATCACAGAGAATACACCACCTTACAGATGATGACATAGAAGGCATTGTTGTCACCAATAAATTTATGTAATTGTTGCCACCACTATATTAATGTCATTGTTGCCACCATTAATGGATTGGTGGCTCTAGTGCCTACCTACTGTAGCACAGCCACATGTTTCATCATCAGAAGTGGACCTCCTCTCCAGACTTTCTTTATACATCACTGCAGAAAAGGTGGCCACCAATTAGAGTAAGAAGGTCAGCTTCGCTTTGACGGGGGTGGAAGGGATGGAAATTGTCACTGTGTCTTTTTAAATTCATGTAACCTTTGATAAATAAAGTCAGCTAAAGGGAAGATTAAATATATATATATATATATATATATATCTGCGGTACATCAAAAGTATATCAGATTTAGAGAACAAACGAGTCAGCTAAAGTAAGTTAAGATTTTTTATTTCATTTGTTTTGTTCTGATTTCTGACCTGAATTGAGAATAATTGTATGTTTTGTATTCATGTCTTAATTCCCTCAGTTGCTTTTATCCACTCTTAGTGTCCATCAAGTGACATAAAGTGTAACAAAATGACACGGTACATTTTCAACGTACAGTATTGACAAAAATCCTCTCAAATTGGTTACAATTCTCAGCTTCACATAGGTTGTACTCATTAATAATCCTCCAAGGTATCTCCATGGTGTTTGAAATACTATGTTGCCATTATTTGCGATATTCCACTCGTGGTATATGGCTTTGTTCACAATAATTATTTAGAGGAGGCTGTGAATAATTCAGTACACTGACCCAAATCACCCCTCACAACGAGCATGGATTAGACTCAAATAATCTGTAATCCATCTAAATTGACAAGTAGGCTCTGATGCCAGCCTCACCATAACCTGGCCCTCTGGGCTAATCCTGGCTACTGGCCTGCTTTACAGAGAGAGGAAATGGTAAACATCATTCCGTGTGAGGAGGGGTGTGGAGAGAGAGAGAGAGAGAGAGAGAGAGAGAGACGAGGAGGAAGGGAGACAGATTGTACATTACTCACAGCCGGGATGTGAGCAGAGCCTGGAGGGTGAGCCTTGTAAGAGTCTACCAAGATAATTGGTCTACCTTAGGGCTGCAGTTCCAGTCAGTCTTTGAGGGAAGTAGTACCGTTTCATTGAGCTTGAAGCTGATGACATACTTTTCTCACAATCCCCTAGACAGAGCCTAAAGGTCTATTGCATTCCTACTGTATTACAGTGTTGGGGAGCATTCTACACAGGACTGCAGATACTACGACCTAAAATAAATAGATGGGTGGATGGATGGATGGATGGATGGACAAGGAAGAGCAGTAATACAGTAGCAGAGTATGAAGTACAGAAAATACAAGAACAGTGACAGTGTGCAGACAACAATGACAATGTACAAATGTACAAACAACCTATACAGTAATACAGTAGCACAGTATGAAAAATAAAGTACTAACAAATTACAAGGATATAGAGTAGAATTATTATTACATTAGTACAGTAAGGAAATGACTAGCATCCATAGCAATTGTATTTACAAACTACAGTCCCATAGACATCTGTTAATAATTCTGGAGAATAAGGGATGGGAGCTTGTTTTGTTTCTGAAAGGTGTTTCAGAGTTTAGGGCCCAAATGCGAAAAAGCATTTACCCAATTCATTCTAGCTGTAGGGATGTGTAATGCTAGTGGTACTGTAGGTGTGAGCTAATAGTTTGAAATGTTAAAATGAGAGGAGGCTGGATAAGTACTGAGGTGATTTGGCAATGAGGGCTCAATACGTAAATAAGACTCCATGATGTATTCTCCTGAGCAATAATAATTATAAATTAGATTTATATAGCGCCTTACAAGAGACCCAAGAATGATTTACATAGTCACAGAAAGAGACAAGTCAGACAGACAACAAAAACAGACCAAAACTAGAAATGGTGCTCAGAGAGCAGACCTCCGCCCACAAATGCATTTTGTTGCTCTGTGTGTGCGAGCAGGACATGTTTGGTATTGCTGCATTCATTAGGTTGAGAGCTTTATGCCAGTCCAAACCCAGTGTCTCTGTGACCTTCCCATGTTGAGATATAGCTGTTTCAATTCCCCCTTTTAAAGGTTAAATAATGAATGGGATGAATTTTTCGTTCCCCAAGTCCAAAAAATGAAAATGATGAATGGCCAGTCATGTTTGGGCAGCTCGTGGACCCACCCCATGATTTGGATCCACTCCAAAATTGAATGGGTTCTATGTTGGCCCATGCTACACCCTTCCATGGAGTTTCATGAAGATTGGTCTGGTAGTTTTTGCATAATCCTGCTAACAGACGAACAAACACACGAACAAACACAAAAAACATGCTATCGGAAACATTACCTCTCGCCCTGCGCTGTCGCTGGGGTGGAGGTAACAAAAACAACCCTGCGACTAACTGGCTAACTAACTCACTAACTAACTAACTAAAGGCCAAAGGCCTTGATGAACAGGTGGGTTTTGAGGGTTGATTTTAAGATGTCCAGGGTTGGGGCATTACGTATACCTGTGGGGAAAGAGTTCCAAATGGTGGGGGCTGCCACACTGAAGGCCCTTGCTGTGTTCCTTTTGTATTGAAGCTCCAGATTTGGCGTCTGGGACGAAGTCATATCCCAGTTGAATGCGTTCCAAAACAAAATGTGAAAAAACGTGCAAATCCCACATTCACCCCATCTTTGTGGTTCTAGCCAAGTTAGCCATTTTTAGCAATACCAGTTAATAACACCAACCTGTGCTATTTTGCACATACGAACACAATAGCAACATTGTCCACTGATAGAAGTTGGACAGTACTGTGTGTACAACTGATTTCATGAGACACAAATAAGACAGAAGCGCTAATAAACAGTCTTATGACAGCTTTCACTTATTGTTGATGCACCGAGTATCCATCTAAATTGACATCAGCAGCTGACGCTGATGAAGTCAAGGTCGATTTTTTACCCTGAGTAAAATGGCAGAAAACCAAGTTCAGGTGATGTACACTGTATTTGATGATGATTTTCACTTAGAACTTGGAAATCCCGTTTCTGATACAAAAATATCTGTCCCCAAAGGATCGCAGGCTGGTGGGGCATGTTGGTGGAGGCGGTCACATAGGTACGGGGGGGCAAGGACACGGAGGGATTTATAAGTGAGGAGGAGGAGTTTTGGGACTTAATCAGAAGCCAGGGGAGTTGGATAAGAGTAGTGGTGATGTGCAGCCAGGGCTTGGTGTGGGTGAGAACCCTGGCCGCTGAGTTCTGCATGTACTGGAGCCTGTCCAGGGTTTTACTGGGTACCCCGAACAGGACTCCATTGCAGTAGTCCAGACAGGAGGTGATGAAGGCATGAATGGATGTGTGACTGGAAAGTGGAAGTTCAGGCCGTGGTAGCGGATGATCTGACAGAGGGGGAGCATGTAGATGGAGAAGATGAGGGGTCAAAGCACAGAGCCTTGAGGCACGCCTTGGTTGGGCCACTCACATATTTAGTAGAGCATGAGTTTTAAACCCTTCATCCTTGATGAATCTTAAGGCACTATGATACTGTAGATGGGGTCAAGGGACTTGAGGATCGTGTCTGAGGTGCATGTACAGGCTGTCATAGTCAAGAATTGGCAGGACGTTTGTCTGTATAATCTTTTTTCTACTCTCCTGTGTGAAACAGGATTTGTTTCTATATAGAAATCCAATTTTAGGTTTAATTGTGTTATTTAAATAAGTGATATGGTGGCAGAAGGATAGATTATAATCTAGCCAGATACCTAAATAGGCTATTTATATTCCCGGACACATTCAATTTCTGTATTCCATAGAGTAGTAAGCATTAGCTACTGTATATACAATACCTATAGCTATGTCCTCGAGCCATCCATACGGGAGAGACACAGGTTTCACTCACAGCCAGGCTGAGTGGACTGATTATTCATTCTGACAGACAGATAGCAGTCATGTCTTGTACAGAGTATCTGCAGTGTACAGAGCACCCTGGAGTCAGCCTAATGCCTCTTAATATTTTATGGGGAAACCGTGCTGTGGTGTCATTAGTCTTGCTCAGATTATTCCAGCAGGGAGAAAAACAGCTACTTGCTGTTCCTGTTATAATGAACCCTAGTGCAGCTTGAGATGAGCGGACAGAGGTTCCCTTCCTACCTCATGTGGAAGTATCCCACACTCAAATGGCAGACAATTTTGAGCATGGAGATGAACTCGGTTCGAACACATTTAAGTCATTTAACACAGAAACATTCCCATTTGAGTGTGTATCTCTCAGTTCTTTTAGTAGTGTTTTTAACACCTGACTAAACAAACAGAGCAACATCCCTGCTCACACAATGTCTTAACGCCTGGGTTACATGAGCTGGTTTCCCTCCTGTTTACGGGACTTACGGGACTCATTCTCATTTTCCAGGATTCCGTCCTCCTGTAAGCAGGTGAAGGCGATCTCGTTTTGATAATGATGATGCACGTTCGCCTATTGAACAGTTCAATTATAACACAACATAATTTTAAGCGCAGTCAGGGTCAGGCTTAGAACAGCAGCCACCCCCCCTTCCCCTTCCCCCACGGGTATAACTGACCCAAGCCTTTTTAGAATACTGCCCATGTCCACTTCAGTTTATGGTTGGGTGGAGCAGTCGAGCCAACTTGATTGCCCTAACTCTGTCCTCTAACACCAGAACGCATACAATTACATAAATAAAATGTATGCAAGAGAAAGAGACCTCTTCAAAATGTCACTCCAACATGGCACCTGCTTAACTTCGCTACTATACCTTTGCTGAGTCTGCACCTCCTTGTCAAGGTGGATGGACATACAGTATGACAAGATTCTAGTCGGGTTAAAGTAATAACTTCTGGATGAGCTTAATTTTTCATCATGGAACCTCGCCAAGTGTGGAGCACTTGAGGTGGACATGGTGGTGAACAACGCAGCAAACAGAATTACGATTATGTCTGAGGAAGGTAATGTGTTGGCAGCTGAGGAGGTGACTTGGCTCATTTTCCCGTGCCGGGGTAATGATGAGAACTAGCGCAGCTCAAACTGCTGCCTGGTAAGCAATAATCAGAGGAAACTCAAGTGGTTTTTATTAGGGAACTGTCTTGTGTGCTCCAGAATGTCAGTGTATGGTGATGGATGTCGACACCCACTGACCTATTGGGGACTCTTGGATTAATAATGGAAGGATTTCATTGGTCACTGTTTAAAACATCTCGTTGGATTTAATCTCCCACTAAGTGACAGATTGATTGCCTGTCCATTTACAGGTTGCAACGTTTATCATCATCATTAAAGCCATCACAACTCACAATTGACACACAAGCTCAAACACACAAGTCTTGTAACCTTCTAGGTTGTCACTATCCAGACCCTGAGTGAAAGGTCAACTTGTGACAACTTCCTCTGCTGTAGTTCCTCCACTCTCTACTCAGCATCGGTCGACCACAGTCGTGCCTCATGGTTAGTACTTTGCTGAGGCGTTGGGCTGAGGGGATGTCTGTGCCCTACTTCCTGTCTCTCTGTTCAATAGTTAATAAACAGTGAATGCAGCATGGAGCCCCTCTGGAGAGCCCAAGCTGCCGGAAGAACCCAAAATAGACAAAACAAACGGCCAGGTGGAAGTATCATTTATTTATTTTATCATGCTCTGCCAGAACCACGCTATCCTTTCATCATTGTGAGATGGGTGAATGTGTTGTATAAGTGGTGTCATTGGTTATGCTTACATGTTTGCATCAAAATGCAAGTGTATATTCTATAAACTTGATTAGTTCATTTGAGTCTAGACAAATGAATACACTAAGGCCAGGAAGTGTCTCTGAATCCTGAGCACACTTTGTTTTTCCAGAAACACATTATTTGTTATTAAGGCCTCATGCTACATAGAGTCATCCCTTTATATGAATGTGAGCACAGGAACTTTACAACGTGAAGTTTCCCCTCCACAGGCCTCATACTGTAGCATCCTGGCTGCAGGTTGTTGCAATAAGGGGTTGTAGTAACAGAATTTAGCCTGGTTTAGGCAGGCAGAGCCAGGCAAGTCATGCAGAAGGGCTGTGGAGTGCTGAGTCCAGACCTCTGGGTGGCGTCAGGTTAAACGCAGTGCGCTGTAGTGTGTGCCAAACTCTGCAGGCAGGGCTGGACTGCACACGCGCATAGGGGGGAAGCTCATTCATTTACCACTTACAGGGAGGGGGGTGGGCAGGGGATAGCAAGTGTTGAAGTCCTTGAGGGCTGAGTGTCAGTAATTTGTGTGTGTGTGTGTGTGCGCGCGTGCACAATATACTAATGTCCAGAGATTGTGTGAGGTTAACCTCCTGAAGTATTAAGCTGATAATCAGACGTGTGACTTAATAAGCGTAAGAGAACATTTTGGGGTGACTGTGGCTCAGTGGTAGAGTGGGTTGTCCAATGATCGTAAGGTCAGTCCATTTACCATTTTCTGTTCACCAAAACCACCAGTCCCAGCCTACCAGAGCTGTTTCAGAGAGAGCCTATTACTCACATTTAACATAAAAAGCCACCATTATTAAAGCATAACATCATCACCATCATTACCACTAGCATAATCATCATGTCCATTAGCCGAGCTCCCTCGCTGACGACGGTGTGCTGGACTGGGAGCCAGCCAGCAGCTTGGCCTCTCCTCAGGGAGTGTGACGAGTGGCGCCTCATTACACACTGTGCCCGTATCCGACTCAGCTGGGAGCAGTGCCACGCACTCATTATCTCAGGCAGTTAGGCCGTGCCCAGCCTCAGTTACACTTGCCATGTTTTGGGGACGCAGTGAAACAGTCTTGTGACTACCCAGCTGGCATTTCAACGTTGATTCACGGGTGATTCAACGTCATGTGACTATGTGAATCAACGTTGGATTAGGTTTTGATTTTGAAAGGTGAATTAACGTTAATATTGCGACGTTGTTCCAACATCTTACTCTTCAACATGGGTGAATTAAGGTCTTACAATCACTGTTGAATATGTGTTGAATTTGAAAGGTGAATCAACTTTGAAATCCCAACTTTGTTTCAACGGCTTACTTTTCAACATGGTAAATTAAGGTATTTGAGTCAACTTTGCATCACTGTTGAAACGGCAACTTTGTTTCAACTTCTTACTTTTCAATCATGTAGCCACGGAGAACAAAGGCGTGAACATTTTACAATTTTATTTTACACTAGAATCAAGATGCACATGTAGGCCTACAACAGCAGTGAATGGGGTTGCAACACTGACAACTGTGCAAATAGCAACAACATCAATCCAACAATAATGTGAACAATAAAGCTGAATCCCAAATCGCGCACTTAGGCGAAAGTGCAGAGCACTCGCGGCCTTGTGGCCTTACATGCGCGTTCCCGCTAAGTCCACAAGGGCTCAGGGTAGTCCCAAAACGGAATTGCTAGGTCCACAAGTGCGCCACTGCCGCCATTTTGCGCACTTTAACCGCACTTACCGAAAGTCCGCAATTTCGCGGACTTAGGAGCAGAAAATACCCACAGTCCACCGCGTCTCATGTGACACAGTGCTTGAGTGCATCCGAGTCATGATCCGAGTGCATCACACATAAATTATGATATTTGCCGATAACACAACATTGATCTTGAAATCCACATGCTGCAAACATATCCCACCCAACATCATTTTTTAATTATTATTAAATTAAAACAGACGTCAGTCGGTCAATTTGCAGAGCCGAGCGGAGAGCTGAGGAGCGCGTCAGAGCAGCCTCTGCTACGGAGGGACGCAGCAGCCAATGAAAACAAAGTGGGAGGGGCATTGAGCTAAACTGGCTTGGGAATTGTTGGCGCGCAGCTGGATTCATGGCCCTGCACCCTCTGGCCCTTCCAGCTGACGTCATTTAAGTGCTCAGGCCTCAGGCCGCAAGTGCGAGGGGCCGCAAGGGTGGTTTGCGCACTCAGATTGGGATTCAGCTTAAGTGTTTGTGGCACTGGCCTGCACACACACACAAACACATTTTGTGACATACTTCTATACAGCAATGCTACAGAAAATGGCATTCACAGTCAATCTGCCGGCTGGTAACAGCTTTTAGCTTTCTAAATATACAACATCTGCAGCACAATACGACCCAGGATGTAGCCTATGTTAAAACGCAAAAGCGAAACCAACTTAGTTACCAAGCTAAACAATATATTAACCTTACAATCTACAAGTAGCGGCAAAAGTTGGACAACAAGGGAATGACTGGCACATTGCTCAGCTTGTATATAAGTAGATACTAGCTACGTCCAGCTAGTGCGAGACAAACATTACACACGATGCACCGCACCAAAATTTCCAAAGAAACTACGGTGTCGATAATAGGACATCCTTGGATGTCCACGAAAGGAAATTCGAATCTCATTCTTTGTGCAAGTGCAAAATAAGGATTTATTTTTATTAAATTTATTTATTGCAACGATATATAAAGCAAAACCTTTGTTGGGCCACTTTTTACCCATATTGTGCATTAAAGGGCTACAAGGCAGGTTGAAGACATCATGTTGACGTTGTTGTACATCAACGTACAGATCTTCAACAGAATTTCAATGTTGATTTATAAGTATTTTATCAACCTTTTTCAACCATTGAGCATTCAATATTGATTCAAGGTTGAAACGACAACTGACATTAATCCAACGATATTTCAAAGTTGAAGGTCGGTCGTGTGCCAGCTGGGTACGTTTACATGCACTCAATATTCGGTTTATTGTCCATATTCTGGTTATTGAAACATTAGGAATAAGGAGTTTACATGCGCAACACAAAGGAATATTCCTGTATACTGTACATGGTAATTGTAATCATTCGGTATATTCCGAATTTAAATCAGCGACGCACTGAACGTCATCCCACTGAAAGTTTCTCGGCGCTTTTCTTCTTCCTGTTTAGCCTATCTCCCCAGACAGCAAAGAATGGAAACGATAGCAATATGTTTGTGGTGCGCTATATAGTGCTTGCTCTCATCCAGCAACATCACTTCACACTCCTCCTCATTCACTTCCTTACTGAAAGGAAATGTTAAACGCCGGTGCTGTGGCTCTCTTTCATATGCCACTGGTACACACCAGAGCCCCCCGGGCCCTTTGGATGAAGATTCGCAGCCAGGATTGGTGGGAAATACATAAATACAATCACAGAACGGGAGACAACATAACAAGCAGAAATACAATCAAAACAGCAGCATAAATAGAATAATAAAATACACTAGATTTGTGTAGTGTGGTTGTGCGTGTGAAAAATTACATTTGTCAGTACAAAACTAGTTTGTTTAGACATGAATACAGAATTGATTTTGCAGAATAAAATAAACTGTAGGCCTACCTATGAAATATACTATAGATTTGTATTGTATTGCATTTTGAGAATGGCTAATGTTAGTTCAGCAATCTACAGAAGCAAGATTCCTTGCGAATAAAACATGCGCAGAGTACAAATTCATGTTCCTTTTGGTGGGAATAAACCGAAAAGCTTATACATGACCCAATATTCAGTTTGGAAAAGGAATAAACCAGGGGTCTTATTCGATTTTTTAATATTCGGAATATGCCCATATTCCGTTTATTCAAACGGTTTATTGAGTTTTACATGGATATTGTCAATATTCCGTTTAAGAAAGGTTTATTGAGTGCATGTAAACACAAAGTAGATACAGTGGAATCACATAACAATGCCTGCTGTTAGCCAACACCCCCCCCAGCCCCGAATGGTGGCCCAAAAGAGGAATCTGATATTGTTGTTGGTGTTGTTTTGCCTGTTATTAATGTTGATGTATTTTGTGCCTGTCTGCAGTGTGAAGTGATTAAATGCAACTCTGCCTCGCGTAATCAGTGTGACTCTGTCATAATGTCGTCACAGTCTGTCAGAGAGGTGGTCTAGAGTGACCATCCATCACACCACAAGGTTAGGGTTACGTTAGTGACCTGATGAGAGGTCATGGCCCTGCACCACAGAGATATCTCCTCTCTGCTGTGGTCCAGGGCTAGTGCTGGTCACACTGATCAATTCCAAGCAATTTTGCAATTGTTCCCCCACTCCACTCTGCTGAGGTCTAGTAGTTTAGAGCTCAGATGTACTAAGCTGCTCCAAATTCTATCAATGAAAACTTTGCCTAACTTCAGAGGAGAGGATACAATAAAGTCCACAGATACAGTACATTGAACTATTTATCTGATCTTTCTTCAAATAGTGCTGACAATGGCACTGTGTGATGAGCTGTTGTTCAGCTCCTGTTTCAATTATGACAGAAGATCATCTGGGGCTGGGCATGTCTTAGTTACTCAGTGACTGGCTCTGCATGTCATGTAGGTCTCTGCCAGTGAAGAGGTCAGTTGACGTCATGGAGAGAGAGGTTCAGATGTTCAGGGAAGAGGTGTGACAGAACATGAGCATGCCAGCATGCAACACTGAGTCACGAGTTGGCCTCCCGGCTAACACTCTCTGCTCTCTCTCTCTCTCTCTCTCTCTCTCTCTCTCTCTCTCTTTCTCTCTCTCTTGCACACATATCCAGACAGACACACACATCCACAAGCTCTCACATTCATTCACTCCATCATGAACACACAGGCACACACACCTATGTTCTTGTAAACACACACAAACTGATGATTGAGATATGAGGTCTCGCTTACAAGTTCACATCCACTCTCACTCATGTTATATACACACTTTCTCTTCCACACACATGCACACACACACACACACACACACACACACACACACACACACACACACACACCCCAACCCAGATGGATGGCATGGTCATTCATGTCTCTAGTCGACAGCCTGCTCCACATTTCCAGGAGTCGCACTGATTTTCCTTCCAGGGAGAACTCCGTCTGTTTTCCCAAAGGCTTTGTGTGCAAACAACAGGGGGTGCTCAGAGTTAGAGGCTTTATTTAGGCCTGGCACGAGTTGGGCACGACACGAGCAGAATACACACTCACACATGCGCGCGCGCACACACACACACACACTCACTCATTCACTCGCGGGCCGCATCAAATGAGCATTGAACATTGGGAGCCATCTGTTGTGGCATCTTTCACTGGCCCACTTAAAGTTGAGATTTCCTCGGCCTGTGCTTTGTGCCCGACCAAGAGGAGCTGAGCTGAGGGCAGACAGGACACACTCCGCAAACACAGCCTCCTGGACCGGAGGACGCAGTTTCTCCAGCTCCCACCTCCTGCATCAATTGTGCTGCTCTATCTACAGGCTACCTCTCCACAGTATAGATCTTATAGTGAGGATTGTATGCCCTCATGTTTTGAGTTCATAAATAAATGCAGGTGAGCTGCAGACCCCTGCTTGATGCTCAGAGACCTCTACAGAGATGGGAAATCCACTCCAATATTACATGAGCCTACATGGAGAGAGGCGAGGGAATGGCAAAGAGCAGTACTATTAAAAATTAAGGGGGTGGGAAGAGAGAGCATAGTGTGTGTTTGTGCATGTTTGCGCGCGTGTGTGTGTGTGTGTACAGTAGGTGTGTGTGTGTGTGTGTATGTGTGTGTGTGTGTTAATGTCACGGTCTCCCTGGGATAAAGCTGCAGGTGCTATACAGTGCCGATCCCCCAGTACACATTGTGTCCCCTATTCACCTAACACACATACCATTTGCATGAGTAAATAGGCTAATAACAAGCACCTGTTAGAATAGATGGGAACATCATGTGGGAATATCATGCCTTGTGTTGGCGGAAAAGTCTTGCCACTTGCAAAATTATATTTTAGTGTGGATATTTTTGTCGTGGCACAATTCCGTGGTTGCTCACATACACTAATTTCACCAAGAAACATTTAGAGCTCCCCAAAATGGCTGTGCATTATTGTATTATGTTCCAGTTATATATAGTATAATATGATCCACTACTTCCCCGCCTCTCTGACATTAAACGTCACAATCCATTGTACACCTTCAGGCAGGCCACGGCTGCCAGAATGTATTTAAATACTGTTTCATTGTCCGACTAACAATGCCATTCCAACAATGAATCAGTAACAAAAGACTCCAACGGACCTCGTTGTCATGTTAATCAAGATCCTTTATAATCAAATGCTTCTCTGTGTGTATGAAGAGGGGAGAGATACGGCAAACTCACTATAGCAACAGAAGCCCTCAACACCTCATGAGCTACAGACAGGCAGCAACCCATCCAAAGAAAGCCAAGATGCCATGAGCCGTCTAATATATGACCCCCTCCCCCCCAATATGGAACTTCTAATGAGGATTAAAATCTTTTGTAGAGTACTCTAGGTTGACACCTAGGCCCTGTACTAATCTAGCTATGAGCGTGTTCACGGTAAAAGGGGAGGTAATTGCACAAAATGACCAATGAACAAAGCAAACAATACTCATAACCAAGTTCAGTCCACCGCATTTTATATAAAATGAGCAATATTATAGAAATTGCAACTATATAATCCAGGCGCAACACGCTACTGCCAAAGGCAGGAAGGAAAGCTGGACCAGGTCCAGCCTGGTTTATGTGTGTTGGCTGGCTTGTTTCTGTGCAGGACTGGTAGGACGGTAATGTCTGATAAATAAAGATGGGTCTTGTCACCTGGACACATCAGTTCCAATGCTTCCAATGCTAATCCAGCACAATGAGAGCGGGATAGCCAGTTAGCTCATGGGCTCACAACAACTAGCAGCAGCTTCCATAACATTAATGGTAGCGGTCAGTGGAAAGTCATCCCCACCGGAAACCCCAGTCTCCTGGGTGGGAGTCCAATGTTCTCACCACTACTCTACTTGTGCAGTGGAGATCGGCGGGTGGGTTTTGTTGTCCTTCTTCCGGTCCCTAGTGTGGGTTGGGGTAAGAATATGGGTTGGGGTTGGGACAGGATCTGATCTATAAGGCAAGGGGTAAAGGTTGGAGTGAAAGGATGAACATGTGGAGGTTTGGGGTATAGTCCCATAAAGTCATCCCCACTGGGTCTTCAACCCGTCTCCAGGGTGGGAGTCCAATGCTCTCACCACTACTCTACTTGTGCAGTAGAGATCGGCGGGTTGATTTTGGTGTCCTTCTTGACTTTGGTGTGCTGTGACTACTGCCTCTTGTGGTGCCAACAGAGAAATGCAGGACAACATTCTCCGCAGTAACAGAGGGAGGGAGGGAGTGATAACCGGACGAACGCAATACTAGGTGCGCTGGCTTACAGCCACGCACAAAAAAGCATCAATACATTAAGCTCATTCCTCCATCACCACCTAAAGCTGTGCCAGTCAACAGTCAGTCTAATCACCAAAAATAAACCACATATAGGCATAGAGCGACTGGTGCATCACATCCCATAAAAAAATGAATTACTATAGGTTTTGAAGTGTCCCACTCCTATTGTAATGAGGACTGTCTGTCTATAATGCGCTAGCGTACCGTGGGGTCTTGCACAGGATCTTGTCCGACATTGTTATTACTCCCAATGCCTGATCAGTTTCACAGCACCAAAAGGGCGCTGAGCATTGCCATTTATATGTAAAAACATACAGGAAAACTATAGTAGCCTAGGCTACTGATGTTTTTTTTTAACACATCAACAAAGGCCAATAATTTGAGAGCGAGCGAATAAGAGGGCAATATTTAGGCCGAAACAACCAAGCTTTTAGGGACACACTAAATAAACTACAGAGCCATTATATGACAACAATGGTCAAGCACCACGAAGAGGAATGACAGGATGATAAAATACACACCCTTAGGGCACAGCACTCAATAGCCTACTCCCCTACTTCACTAATCAGTGTTTAGGCTACTAGCCTATAGGTTACTAGGCGTTAGGCCGTGTTCACACTAGACTTCTTTTTTTTTAACTGCCAGCGCCTTTTTTACATGCAACCCTATGGGAAAAGGCAAAAAGCGTCCGCCTTTTTAAAAAGCGGCCGCTTTTTTAAAAAGCGCAGCGCCCTCCGCCTTTTTGAGTTGAATTTTGTTGAACTTTTCAGAAAAGCGCTGTGTGATGTCAAGCGCCTTTCTGACAGCTGACCAATTGGACGCGGTTATATTATAGCACCACAAACTGAGCTATTAGCCCTGTGCTTGTACCCGCAACAGGAGCTCTCTGGGCCGGCCACAATGTGATGCAGCTCGGCTTGGCATAGGGGGAGCTCTGTAGCCTGGCTGTACGATCGCGAAGTTGTGAACAGAATAAATACCACATACAAGCAAATATAACCTGCTCAGCTATAATGAAACTGTTAAAACTAAGATGCCTGGATAAATAAATCGTTTTCTCAGTGGACCGATGGACAGCTAAATTAGCCGACTGTCCACCTAGCTAGTCATAATCAATTAATGGATGTAACGTAATGATGACAACCACACGACCAATGTCGGTAGAATTTATTGTTGGTACAGCATGTGCTATCAGTATACTTAAGATGAATATTTAGTATTACGTAGTAAGCTTAGGCTTATCGGATGGATCGAATGAATCGAACAGGGCAAACCCTTATCTTTCACATATCAGCAAATTCACACACATTGCCAAAATGATCAATCTGAAATGCATAAAGCTACAAAGAACTCACCATTTCATTAGGTTTTGCTAGCCGTTAGCCATCTCCGACTCCCCTTGAGTTAGCTAGCTCACACTAGCTAGCGTGTTAGCTAGCACTAGCTAACGTTAGCTAGCTATCAGTAGGCTTCAGTTCCTGAACCTAGCTTTAGCTTAGCGTGCAGCCAGGTTATGAGTTACTGTTTACTTCAGATATTACTCTGCATTTCAACCAGACATTCCAGTGGAACTAGGTAGTCAAAATAACTTGATAACCTGATATAAAATGGGCACCGCAAACGCTTAATGGCTTGTAGCCACAGGCGACTCCAGTCCAGTGAAAAGGCCGGTTTCCTCTTGAAACGAATAAAGTTTGCCACTAGAGCGCCGATTTGTACACCCGTAGACGCAACAGCCAGACATCTTGATGGTATATAAAATACTAGTCTTTCTCACAATCTTCGGGGTGCTAGGCAGAGCACTATCCACTCGGCCACCACTGACCTGGGAAATCTGTGGAGTCTTTTTGTTTTGATGTTCTGGGACCACTGCCTCTTGTGGTACCAACATACGGACTGGTCAGGTCAGGTCAACAACGGACTGGTCTGCAGGTCAACAACGGAGGGGAGGGACAACCCGACATTCACTCTATTAGGTGCGCTGGCTTACAGCCAACGCACAAAAAGTACTGCCGACTGCCCACATTTTATCATTAACCTCCTCATGAACACGAGTAGCCTAGCCTAGATCATTGGGCTATACCTATTCTTATGGCGTGTAGCCTGCTCTTGTGTAAAATGCGGTGGATGGAACTTGGTTATGCGTATTGTTTGCCTTGTCCATGGCCGTGTCCGAATACCCATACTAAGATATGCGATCGGTCATTTCGAGCAAATACCTCCCCTTTTACCGTGAACGCACTCATAGATTGGACCAGCTGAGTAAACTTAACGAGTTGATAGCCACCATCGTAGTACCGTGATTGCGGTTGTCCAGTTTACTCGAGCGAGCTAGCGAAAAGATATCCTGGATATGTTGAACGAGCTTTGTAGTACGGTGCCCTGTTTCGTAGTACAGGGCCCTGGTGGTGAATGAGAGAGTTAGAGAGGGAAACATATCAAACCTCTCATGTGAAATTCACTCATGTCTTATAAAGCCTCATGCATAATTTTCATGCAAATGTCCTCTTGTTTTGCATGAAATTTATTAGGCGCTGAAAAAAATAAAAAAGATGGAGCTGAAAGAGTCGGAGATAAAAGCCTCTCTCTGGGAGGGAGGGGAAAACAAGAGGAGAGAGAGAAAGAGAGAGGAATAATGGGGGGAAATGTGCCAGCTCACAGAGTAATCCTCCTGCACACTATGGCCAGAGAGGGTTTATGTAAGCTCCCACCATATCCAGGCAGAGGGAGGAATCACAGAGAGAGAGAGAGAGTGGACTGGAGAGACTGAGGGTGCATTCCCGAATCTGATGCAGTCTGTGAATCACTCTAAATGAAATGAGAGTGCATCCCTGCTGCAGCACCCTCCTGGTTGGCCTTTTGCCATTGTAACCAGGGATAATCAAACACTGGGCTTTAAACAGGTGACACAGAGCAACAAAATGGGGGATCGGCCCAGATTAGACCGCCAGGATGTTTTCGTTAAACTTCGGTCACTGTGCAGGTGCGAGAACACGACAGCGCCAGTACAAAATGCATTGTTTGTGTACTCCATCCTACGGAGTATACTACTATATATGGCAGGGTAGCTCATCCAGCAGGAAGAGCTATCCTCTTAGAAAGTGTGTGTTGTCAGTAGTGCACTTGTATCCCACATTGTCTTTAGTATCCCTGTTAGTATACCTGGAATACCTATATCTGGAATAGCCTATGCCTATTCCTATGCCTGCTTGGTTGGTAGGCTACTGTACTGTGCTTCCTGTGAAGGGTTGTGGTGGAGTGTTAGCCTGGGTTGCGAACGTTCATGTCTAATGTGGCCTGATATGGTGGTGCGTTCCCTGCCTTTGAATTTGGATTGGTTCCTCTGCTTCCTCATGTGCATGGCTGGCTTGTTTCTGATTTCCAATGGTTCCAATGCAAATCGATGGACGAGCTGGCGGACCTCCGGCGGAATCCGCTGGTGGGTTCCTGGCCATTTGCACATTGAACGGCAAGCGGACCTCTGGCGGATTATTAGCGTCAGGTACAGCGGTCCGCTAGTAATCCGAAATGCTCCCACTATTGCTCCACCACCATTCCACCGGCAGTTTATTGTCTATATCCTAGGCCCATTGGCCCTAGGCGTATGGATTTCTATTGTTAAATTAACTTACTCCGAAATATTTTTTGGTAACCCTTCCTTTCATAGTCCCCCAATTACTAAACATTTACCTGGTAAATACATGGAAAGTATAATAATGGGTAATTAGCCTACTGAGACACCTATACTGTAGGTATAATTTCAAAACAGGAGTATTTCAAATGTTCAATTACTGCACATTAATTCAATAACTGACAGCACCACCATAACGACTTTTACATAACTTCTATAACATCCAGTGACAAACACAAATAACAAATCAAAATGCTCATATTTATTAAAATGCTTTGAATTATATTAATTATAAATGGATCCACTCAGGAATCTGGGAGTAGGACCGAGAACAAGAGGAGCAGAAAACAAAACACAAGAGTTGCATACACAGAGAAACATAACAGTAAGCACAAGTCTAGTATATCAACGGGACTTGTAATTGGTCACTTAATTGGTCACCCAGTTTCTGCAATCAGTTTGACACCATTAATTAATCAGCAAAACAGACTGTACATTTCCTTAAAAAAACTTTAAAAAAACTTGCAGACTTGTTTTACATCATAGTCAGCCCAGTGTCTGGGGCCATGTAACCAGGTGCTCCTAAGCAGTTCAGTATTTTGAGTTGCTGTGGGGCTAGGAGTTATTCTGTTAGCCTCTTGCACTGCCTCCAGCCACCCTCCCTGTCTGACGCCCCCTTCACTTGGTAGCCTCCTGCTGCAGTGCCTCCTCAGTGGTTCCCCTCGTGACTGGGTTTTTCCGCATAGCCCGTAAGGGGGATAAAGCAGATATTAGCTCAGAAAGACATTTCTGCTTTATTGGCAGAGCACAGTAGAAAAGGATTGGAAAGTTGGGAGAGGAGGGGACTGATACCTTCATGCTCTGAGGTACCCATTAATTTGGGGCATCATTTACAACAGACTATTCACCAGGGATTCTCAACCTTTTGTAAGGTCCACTTCTGATTGTTAAAATTCTGAGGACCTAATTGAAGCAGATCCTGATCCACCCCTTGGTCTTTCACAGTTTACTCCATTAACTAGACATTGAAAGAGAAAACAACACTACCTCTGCACTTGTTTTATTCCAGATCACAGGAACATAGTGGTCGATGATCAGCCCAGACATGAATGAAGGTCACGTGGGAAAACACAAAAGACACAACCAATGCATTATCAATTGTGTTAGAATCACTAACATAAAAAGTAGACACTACCATTGCTTAAAAATATGTAAACTGTATAAACTTGTGATCATGATCATGATGCTGAGCCCAGTTTCTTAAGTGAGAGAAGAGCATACTTGCGCTCGTTGCACGCAAGCTTTCCACAGTATTGTGACAATATTACTACTTTTTAAACTTTTTAAGCATTATTTGACCTTTCAATTCTTTTCACTTACATAAACAGACAGTGAGTGTGTGGTCTCTGAAATGTTAAAGAAATAATATATAACTAACAGAAATACATACACAAATAACTAAACAGCCTAACTCAAATACTCATTGAATTTCTGAAAGAGAACAAGGAACACAGTCTGTCTAAGCCTGTTACTGCCCTCCTGCGGCCCAAAATGTTAAATGCAGTCTATCACCGGTAATAAACGTTTGTAGCCAACTAATAAGAACGTGGACCAATTCATACTTGGACAACAGATTACATAATAATAGTATGAAGAGGCTATCAAAATCCCTGCCATAGCTAGCAACATAGGGCTAACGCTAATATAGCTAGCAACATAGGGCTAACACTAATCTACCGGGCATTTCTAAGCAATCATAAAACATCGTGGTAGAATCTCACCATTAAGGGATTGAACCAGTACACGTTCATCACCTTGTTCAAATATAATTATCCCTCACACTGTTATCCATTTCTATACTAAAAAAAGACTTACAACTAAAGAGCTACAACACAGTAGCTGGCGGCTAGGCTAACGTTACGTTAGCTAGCTAATATTAATGCTAGTTAGCTAACCTAAATGTGTCAGCTAGCTAAGATAGCTGCCGTAACATGAAGTAGCGTTAACATTTCTTTTCAAAATCTTTTTATTGAGTTTCAACATTGCAAGTCAGCAATAATAACAGGAAAACACAAAATACAATCAAAATTGAACCCCACAGGGAGCTAGGTACGGCCAGGTACATGTCAAGTAGAAATCAAACAAGGATAAAGGTAAATGGCCAATATAAAGGCAATACAATTAGAGAACAAAACAAAACAAAAACAAAGATGGATATAGTTGTTGCCATTCAACTATGTAGCTCCCTATCCCCCCCACCCTCAAACCCCAAGGTCATCTGAAGTGCAGGACACAAAAGTCAAAGGCACATTTATCTGGTTTAAACAGTGAGGAAAACAGAGCAGGTAGACATTATGTAAAAAAAAATAATATATATATATTAGAAAAGACTGACAAAATAAATAAAGTAAAATTAGACTACAGGTAGGCTCATGCGACAAAAGCGGCATAGTTGGCAACTAAAAAGCTATGTTTGCGTATTGTGGAAATGTGTCAAAAAGGGACCCCAGGTCTTAAAAAATCTCTTTTCAGAACCTCCAATTGAAAAAGGCAACATCAAGTTTAAGGCAGGACATTATATCTTGCAGCTACCGGCTGAGCGTGGGCGGTGCGGCTTCCTTCCATGTGAGCAAAACTGCTTGCCTGGCAAGTAATAGAGCAAAGGCAACCATGCGACGCTCATAGTGTGCCAGGAGAGCCTCATCTCTCTCTGTAATACCGAACAGAGCTAACACAGGATCAGGGTCTACGTTCTTTCGTACTATGGTGGAAAGAGTGTTAAAGACGTCTACCCAAAATTTATGCACTCGGGGACAGAGCCAGAATTGATGAAAAAGGGTACCATCAGCAATCTTACATTTATCACAAGTCGGGGAGACATCATCATAGAAGCTGGATAATTTGGCCTTAGAAATATGAGCTCTGTGGACAATCTTAAATTGCAATAAGCAGTGTCTTGCGCAGAGAGAGGATTTATGAATCGAAGTAAATATGGAGTCCCAGATTTCATCAGTCAGTGTATGCCCCAAATCGCTCTCCCAAGCAGTTCTGATCTTATCCAAAGGCACACTTCTTAACATAGATATTTTCCCATATAATGTAGACAGTGCTCCCTTGGATAGCGGATCGAATTCAAGAAATGCATCAATGGGATTACCGGCAGGTTCGTCGGGGAAGCATTCTAACATAGAGCGCACGTAGTGTCTGGTCTGCAGATATCTGTAAAAGTGTGACCTAGGCAACTCATATTTTTCAGAGAGTTGGTTGAAAGAGCAGAAACATTTATCTATGAACAAATCCTTAAACCGCTTGATACCCCTGCTGTGCCAATCCAGGAAGGTCGAATCATTTTGAGATGGAATAAAAAGATGGTTAGAGGCTATGGGACTGACAAGAGAGATGTCTCTGTAGCCAAAGGACCTCCTGAACTGTGCCCACACCTTCAGAGTGTGACGAACCACCGGATTCCTTATTGAACCCGCTAAAGGGCCCACCAACGGTGAACTCAGGAGCGTTGGAAGCAAAACATTTTGATCAGATTCTAACTCCAGAGATGTCCAAACTGGACGGGCAGACTGAAGGTAGAAAGTAGCGTTAACATATTAGTAGCAAATGTTCCCTCAATACACCAGACTTTTTTTTCTCCGTAAAAACATGTTTTATGTGATGTTTGTATACAGCTTTACATTTTGAACCAGAATTTAATTGACCTGTCCGGGGTGTCGTGTTGAGCTGGTTGTCAGTGACTAGGTTGCTCAAGACGACCCTCCAGTGACGGTTGCAAGCGGAATTTTGATGGTATCCCAACCGAGTTCCACCATGGGAAAAGGGACAGGGGAGGGCATGCCATGCAAGAATTCCAACGGTATCTCAACAGAGGTCCACATGAGTTTTACCATCAGAAAAGTGACAGCGCATGGCGTCAGCACGTGCGAATGCGAGTGGAATTCCGCTCGGAGACCGCTACCGACTCGCCAGCAGAAATTATCCAGCTGTTTAACAATGGTGCCCCTCTAGACACCCCCCAGTAGAAACACTCCAGCGGATTGTCGCTTTGATTCCGATGGAGGACCGATATCGGTGTGCTATCTGGGAAAAGGTTAGAGTGAAAGGATGAACGTGTGGAGGTTTGGGGTATAGTCCCATAAAATCATCCCCATCGGGTGTTGAATCCTGATCTCCCGGGTGGGAGTCCAATACTTTCACCGCTACTCTACTTGTGCAGTGGATATCAGCAGTTTGATTTTGGTGTCCTTTATTTTGGTGTGCTGGGACTACTGTCTTGTGGTGCCAACAGAGAAATGCAGGTCAATATTGACCGGAGTAAGGGAGGGAGGGAGGGAGGGAGGGAGTGACAACCGGACAAACGCTATCCTAGATGCTGGCTTACAGCCATGCACAAAAAGAAAGATGGGTGGGGGAGGAAGAAAGACAGATTGAGAAACAGGGAGATAAATATTAGTGAGAGAGGCTTTATTGGAAACCGTGACTTCCTTCTGTTCAGCGTGGCAGCATATGCGGTGCTGCGAATGACTTGACCAGCACGGGCTTGACCAGAACTCTCGGTGTGGAAACCCAGCCATTCCATAATGAAATTCAGATGAATCCTCTAACATATCCATAGACATAACTCTAATATGATTGGGTGCCACTCTGTCAACAGGGTGACATGTCTCCTTCTGGGTGGCTGTCCCTCTGGTGTTGGGTGATGGGCAAGCTACAAGAGAGTACCACCCCCCCTCCCCCCACCCCAGGCAGGCAGATGAGACTCAACATGGAGGCACCCCATTGGCACTGACTTATTTTGATTTGTACTCTACATGTAAACAGAGAAACAGATGGCCAAGCTTCCAAATGAGCATTTCTTTCTGGCATCTTCCATAATGACAGAGAGGAAATGGAAGAAGCTGCCCCTTTTGGGGGGTTGGTCTTATTTACC
This sequence comes from Borostomias antarcticus, assembly GCF_949987555.1. Taxonomy (NCBI): domain Eukaryota; kingdom Metazoa; phylum Chordata; class Actinopteri; order Stomiiformes; family Stomiidae; genus Borostomias; species Borostomias antarcticus. Next base: position 10,403,428 of record NC_140248.1, read on the forward strand.
TCCCTCTGCTGGCTGGCATCAAAGGTTGGGGTTTGAAATCCATTGAAAGCCCTGGATTAATAATTTACGGAGGGATGGGAAAAGGATGCCCAGTGGGGAGGCTTTGCTCTCTGCTGGTCTCAGCTGTTCAGCTCCTGAGGCGAAGCATGCACGCATACAACACGCATACAAACACGCGCACACACACGCGCGCGCGCGCGCGCACACACACACACACTCACACAAACCTATCACATACCTACTGTTGTTAAACATACCCAGTGTCATGGTTTTGTGGAGAGGGGACATAATGGAAAGTGACCGGAAGTTTGTTAGAGAAAAAGATGCAAAGTCTAATGGTGTCCGGGCTGCCGTGGAGAAATATCCTTCTTTGTACCTCATCACCAGACAGTTTGATCTTCACTGAACTGCAGGAAGGACCCGGTATGAGGGAACAAGCAGGAGTGGCAGTAGCAGTCAGAGCATGTCACTGCTGCTCACACCTAGATTATAGAGCAGCATGGTGTGTACAGACCCCCCAGCAATACACAGCAGTACTGGTTGTCCTGTGAAAGGAATGCCATGGTTTAATAGTCATCTAATAAAACATAATACCATACATGACATACAACACCTAGCTGATTCCACAGATTCAGGCCAAACGTCGCTCATCATTTCATAGGCACATCGTGGCATTTGTTTAACCTTTATGTAGCCAGTTGGGAATTGTGTGCTTGCATGCTGAAGCCTGTTTTCACTTTCACGTATTGGAGGAATATTGATCTTGCTCTCTCTCTTCTCTCTCTCTCTCTTCTCTCTCTCTCTCTTTCTTTCTTTGCAGAGACAAGGATCTGGAGCCATGTCTGGAAACAGCAACCCATCTGCTGGACAGGGTGAGCATCTGTACTCACTACGTTTGAAATGACAGAAGTATCATATACAGTAGTAAACCTAATACCCTGCCCACTTTCAAACTCACATTGTGAATTTCATGATAGAAAGAGTTTGTATTTGGATCAGAGGTACAGTACATGCGCTTGATGATACGAACAACACAGCATCATCAACATCATCAATTACGAGGGGTGCATTCCACAAGCACATTTTCTACTCACTTGTTGCCTCCCAAAACTTAAGTCACATCAAAGACACACAAAATCAGAGATGTCTCGGGAGCTGACTGATCATTTGTTGTGACTAGGTCCCATGTTTTATGAAAGAATATATGCCATAGCAATTATGACAGAAACAGAAAGACCTCATGATAATGTGATTGAAGTCCCAAGAGTTATAGACAGAGAAATTAGACTTGCAGTACTTGGCAGGATCCTTTGATATTCTGAAGTGGCGGTAAGTTTTGGATTTGACTGAAAGGAAAGTGAACAAGAGCATTTGAATTAAAGATGTCATCTTCAAATGAAATCGTGATCGAGTAATTTGTCCTCAAGATGAGTAGACATTATAACTTTTGACTTATATCTCTTTGAAATGTCAGTATAGAATAGAAACGATGACACACCAATGTCTTTGTACCGGCAAGCAGTACATTCTCCTACTCTCCTCCTGACTGTTTATTGGCAAATTAGATTCCTTGGCAGTTGTATAGACAATATTCACATTGGGATTAATTAATGGATTCTCTCCTATCTCTGGAACCTCCCTCATTCCCAGGACATGTTAATAGTTTATTTCTTCAAAAGCCTTTTGGGGTATGTGTGTGTGTGTGTGTGTGGGGAGGGGGGGGGAGATTTTCTCTCCACTCTGGGGCCTCTGATAAGTGTATTGAGACCCTGTGGTGAAATGGATTTCTGAGTGAATTGTTTAGATGATAAGGTACATTGTCATTCAGTCTAATCCCAGAAGAAGCCACCCAAAAGGTGAGGGATCTGAGCCCCTTTAATTGAATTTGATTGAGGCGTGAGTTCCATATTTGACATTCAGCCAATTCCCATGTTCTACTTACACTTTCCTTTCAGATAGAGTAGCCCTGCCATCGACATATTTCAATGCCTCAACTTTTACGTGATAAAATACAGTACATTTACAGAATGGAGGCTTGGGGGAGAATGGGGTAATGGAGGCCGTGAACATGGGAGTCCAAGCTGTCTCTAATATCTCAAAGGGATACTGTAGCTATCTATCACCTTCTCTGCACCTGCACACAATGCCACATTCACCGTCATGGTTATTTTAGGAGAGACTTATTTCAAATAAATGTAATATTTAAGGTATGTATGTCTTTGCAAAAAATCTAGACTGTATAGAAACTTAATTGGGTAGTATCATGGCAGATTGTTTAGTATGAACCATAGCTTGGTTTTTGTAATACCTCCTTCTTCTTCTTGCTTTCAACCAGGTTTCTTCAGACTTTCATCAGTCATTGTTCCATTGTCTCTGAGCTCCATAAATCTACTAAACACATATGTGAATTTGACCTTTTCTAACCTTTGAAGGAAATAAACACATTGTCTATATGCAAAAATATGAAACATTCATTGCAATGAATATATTCATATTCATTATCCACATAAATGTAAAGCAAATCATATGTGGTTTATAAAGTCAACAGTTGTTGGTTTGCAGGGACAAAGCAAGTGACATTTGGTATTGGTTTATATAAGAGATGGTGTATGTACCTGTACTGTATGTGTTATAGACATGAGGGGCAGCACTCTGTTTTATTAAAAGAAACATAACATGCATGAGATATATCCACTCCCCACCCCCCCTCCCAATAGGTAAAGTACAGTACATGACCCCACACCAATGACCAGCAACTCCAATCTCTTAGAATGAGGTAGCCATGGTGAAATGGAATGACCATATAGCTGTCTCTCTACATCTGTCAGTGATAGGGGTAGTTGCCTAGATGGATGCACAGTATTTTATGTGTAAACTGTACATGTCTTTTCATTATCACAATGTTGCCTACGAAGGGCTTCAAGGCCGCCAAGAAATACAATTGAAACGTATGTTGCTCACTCTGTGTTATGTCTTGTATACTTGGCATGCACCAACACTGCATTATGTGTGTTCAGATTACAGCCCCTCAGAACAACTGCATGTATGGTGTTTAGAAATTAGGTAATCATTTGGTTTGAAATACAGCCTGATGTTTTACTGCATCCCCCTGCAGCTGGAATCAGAGCAAGGCATTTAAGTCTGATCACTGGACTTGGACACACTATTGCTTGTTACTGTAGGTCACAGACAGTTCATCAGCTTACCATAGGCTTACCATTAATATCCAGAGATTTCTTTATTCTTTGCCCATGGATTCAACCATCACTCTCTTTGCTTACATTCTGGCTGCTATAAACTGCTTTGCATTAAAGTGACGTTTATCCTTTCATAAATTAGCAGATTACCAGTACAATTTCCCTTTCTGATCTTGTGTCAAATTGACATAATAATCTAATATCCCTGTATCATTTCCTTTTTTAAGGATTAAAGGTTATGAACAATGATAGGCGAGCTGGACAGTGAAATCCTCTTGGATGTGTAAAGATGACTGCATGTATGGGAGATTATTCATGGGAGATTAGTTGAGGCTTTTCTTCCCTCATATCTGACAGTTAACCCCCATTTTATATTCTTACATGTGGCCTTTTGTCCTATGAAGGCTTGCAAAAGCGCCACGTCTGGAAAAATAATCTTTTGAATTTCATTCAGATCAGATTCACTTCTATAGACCCAGGCAAAGTCCTATAGCATTTAACCAAAGACAAGAACCCTGGGGGTAAAGCCCACTTATTGTGAGAGAGAGACCATCTCAAGGTGAAAGGACAGGCAGAAATGACCAGAATGCAGACTGCTATTTTGAGGGAATGCATCCGCTCATACACCTTTGACCACTCTTCTTGCCTATATGGTGTTTCCACATCTAAAGGGGCCGAACAGGGGTAGTCAATTATTTAGGCTGGCAGAAGCCCCCATTTCCCAAGGTCATTCAAGCTAGATGGAGCCTTCAACATAATTGCAGACTTCAACGAAGGTGGGGACGAGGGGGTTGTTTCCTGACCTTGGCCGGGTTTCCTGAACGAGTTAAGAAGCATTTAACTCCAATGTATTTCTTAACTCCCATGCAAAGGGTTGCTTAAGAAGGGTTCCGTAAGAAGGTTCTTTATCGGGAAACCCGGCCCTTGTCCTTAGATGCTGTACTGTAATGCTGACGTTGTAGTCTGACTTTAGGTAGCAGTCTCTCATGGTCTCTCCTCCCTCCCTTCCAGATGAGAAGAAGGAGGAGGTTCCAGCGGAGGACTTTGACATCGACATGAAAGCCCCGGAGACAGCGAAGGCTGCTGTGGCCATCCAATCACAGTTCAGGAAGTTCCAGAAGAAGAAGCAGGATGTGAAGTCTTAGAGTGGGCAGGACGGGGCCCGACAGCTCTGCCTCCCACGGGCTGGACTGCACCAGTTGGGGGCTTGGTTTTGCATGTCAATCAAACTGCACCATCATGGACTCAACTGAGGGGTGGAGAAGGGGGAGGGTTCAAGGATTGGGGGGCTAGGTGTACACTGATACAGTATCTTTGTTAAATGATATGTGTAACTAATAAACTGATTGCTGTATTCATAGATTAAGCTTATCTTCTGGAGATATCTTGATCTTTCCTATGATTTTGCTATTTCAGTTTTTTATTGAATTTTAATGTAATTCTCTCACTCGTTATTGTCTAGTTGCTGTAGCAGCTGAACCCTTTGTGGTCCTCTTGTGTCATATTAGTCAATGTATTATACCCATTTGAACCGTAGCAAGCTGATTGATAACTAGGTGCTCGTTAAACGATTAAGAAACTGGAACAATGGTTTATATCAACCTCAGGCAGAACATGTAGCCAAATGTATTAGATTGATCATCATATTCAAGACATGATTGCATTGGCATTCTTTTCAGCTGGGTATTGTAAATCTAAAGATTTTTATTTTTCCGTGGGGGGTGGTGGGGGCCGACTGCTAATGGCATTTCCCTCTCATAGGAAAATGATCCTAAGCATTACAGCTTGTGTGCTTGATTCCCTCCCCGTACCCAGTGCTCTCACCCTGGATGACTGATGCATTTCAAATCGAATCAGTGGGACAAATTTGCTTTCCACCATCACCCTGCAACTGGCAACTCAATCTAGGGCTTATACTGTATCATCTTTCATGTCAGAATTGTGACATGTCCATAGTTTTTAAAATTTTTATTTGATGTTTGTCTATTTTTATTTACATGAATTGTTGTTTGATTTTATTGATATTGTGCTTGTGGTTTGATCCCCATAGTTTCTTTTCAAGTCATATTTCAACCCAAATGTGTGAATTAAAAAATAACATCATTCAATAAGGGCACATGAAAAAAAGAATATATATATACTTAATAAATATTGGAAAGATGTAAACATTGAGTCAAACTTTATTTGTGATGTACTTTATATACATTTGATGTATGATTTTACCAACTACAACTAAAGTGAGAACATCTGAATAAAGTGAGCCAGTACTGTATAAACCTTAACATCAGCAGAATATTAAGGTTTAACAGGCTTCTTGTACAACACAAATTTATATTTTTTCCTGAGCTTGCATTGCACTGTGAACTTGACTGCATTGATCGATTGGTGTGATTTACTACAGTAGATGGCTTTAAAGCCAATAATGAAGCAGCAGCCAGTCCAGTCAACATTTTCATCTCTGCACAGAAACCCTGCTGATCAAATCTCTAGTACATGCATTATTGGATTGTCAGAGTTTATTGATATGTCCCTCACTATTTGTTGCCCTTAAGCAATGTTTGATTTGATAAACTGTCAGTCATAGTTTATTCCATTTGGTGCACGAAAAATATACCACAAAATAAAGTTATTGTTCTGTATGCATGCAAGAAGAGGAGTTTTGAAATTCACAAACTAAGGTAAAAAAATATGGTGCATTGTGTGGCAATACCAATGTAATTATTATCAAACACAACTACGTTTTTTTTTCATGGGATCACCAGTGCAGTGGTTAACTGTAAGGGGAGGATATTGCTGGGAAAAATACTTAGTCTGGAAAAAATAATCAATTTTCCAGGAAGAGTGAATCGTGGCTCTGTCCAATGGACGGTTCTGAGGAGTAACAGGAGAGCAGCCCGAGGTGGAGGATAATTTCACAGGTCAGTAACCTGCTGACATGGGCAGGCCAGAGGAGGCAGCGCAGCAGCCAGCCAGTCAATCATTTCTCTTAGGATTAGAGTCAGCCAGGGGGACACACGTGATCAGGCCAGGGTGAAAGTGCATGTAAGGCTAGAGTGGAAGTGTCCAAAGTGTGAAGAGTGAAGGTGAGCTGGGGCCAAGGGTCAGGTGTGGAGGAAGGGGGTCGAGACCTTTGAACCGTTTGACAGAGAGAGGTCGTGTTGAAGCATGGATACCTGCTGAATGGAAAATAAGAAAAATTGAATCACTGCATTGATATGTGAGTGATATTACCATAGTTTACCATTGCTTTTTGTGCATGGCTGTAAGCCAGCACCTAGGATAGCGTTTGTCCAGTTGTCACTCCCTCCCTCCCTCCCTCCCTTACTCCAGTTAATCTTGACCTGCATTTCTCTGTTGGCACCAGAAGAGGCAGTAGTCCCAGCACACCAAAATAAAGGACACCAAATCTGATCTTTGCTGATGTCCACTGGTTAAGTAGACTAGCGCAGGAGAGCAAGGTTCAAGACCCGATGGGGATGATTTTATGGGACTGTACCCCAAACCTCCACACGTTCATCCTTTCACTCCAACCTTTTCCCAGATAGCACACAGATATCGGTCCTCCATCGGAATCAGAGCAACAATCCCCTGGAGTGTTTCTACTGGGGGGTGTCTAGGGGGGGACCGTTGTTACACAGCTGGAGAATTTCTGCTGGCGTATCGGTAGCGGTCTCCGAGTGGAATTCCACTCGTATTCGCACGCGCTGACGCCATGCCCTGTCGCTCTGCCCTGTCGCTCTGCCCTGTCGCTCTGCCCTGTCGCTCTGCCCTGTCGCTTTTCTGAAAAAGTAAAACTCATGTGGACCTCTGTTGGGATACCGTCGGAATTCCGCTTGTATGGCACGCCCTCCCCTGTCCCTTTTCCCATGGTGGAACTTGGTTGGGATACCATCCATTGTATAACCAAAACGGTGGTAGAGCAATTATCAGACTTTCTCAAAAGTGCTAGTTTTGTCAACGTTTTGATCTGAACCACTGTATATGATCATAAGTAACCTTAAAACAGGGCTAAACATGCATTTTCCCTCTACTACTCCTGTAAAGGTTTAAAAAGTAGTAATATTGTCATAATACTGAGGAAAGCTTGTGTGCAACGAGCACAAGTATGCTCTCCTCTCACTTAAGAAACTGGGCTCAGCATCATACCTACAGTATAGGTGTCTCAGTAATTGCCCATTATATATTAGGCTATACTCTGCATGTATTTACCAGGTAAATGTTTAGTAATTGGAGAACTATGAAAGGAAGGGTTACAAAAAATGTTCAGATGTAAGTTAATTTAGAAATAGAAATCCATAAGCCTAGAGCCAATGGGCCTAGGATATAGACAATAAACTACCGGTGGAATGGTGGTGGGGCAATAGTGGGAGCATTTCGAATTACTAGCGGACTTCTGTCCCTGACGCTAATAATCCGCCAGAGGTCCGCTTGCCATTCGATGTGCAAATGGCCAGGAACCCGCCAGCAGAATCATCCCAGAGATCCGCCAGCGGATTCTGTCGGAGGTCCACCAGCTCATCCATCGGGGACCCGCTGTAGGTCCGCTAGCCTTGTGTTATATACCGACGGAGGTCCGTCAACTCGTCCATCGGGGACCTGCTGTAGGTCCGCTAGCCTTGTGTTATCTGGATTTATCTCTTACCTTTGCAGCAAAATAGCGAACATTACAGGAATCATCAGTGTAACTGCTTTAGCCACTGACCGCTACCATTAATGTTATGAAAGCTGCTGCTAGTTGTTGTGAGCTCATAAGATAACTGGCTATCTCGCTCTTATTGTACTGGATTAGCATTGGAACCATTGGAACTGATGTGTCAGGCAACAAGACCTATCTTAATTTATGAGACATTAGCTTCCGTCCTACCAGTCCTGAACAGAAACAAGCCAGCCACGCACATAAACCAGGCTGGACCTGGCCTGGTTTACCTTTGATGGTGATTGATATACAGTAGACGATCAATGCATGTTTGCATTAGACTGCAAAAAAGTAGTTATGCAATTAGGACTTTACCATTCAACCACGGTTCATTGGGTTCATTGCTTAGAGCATATAAATAGAAGAGGTTGAAGCTTGGAAATCTCTGAGTGCTTGGAGCCTGCATAATCAGATTTGTAATTTACTGTAGGTCAATACGACAAGATTAGAGTACATCTGAGTTGAAGCAGTGGTTAGAACTGAGTGGTTAGACCTGGATTATAATTAACGACCTCTAAAATACCCAAAGACCTGAAACCCTGTGTGTCCATCTGTAATCACTTGGGTGTGATTTGAGAATAATCCTATGGTTCTTTGCCCCCTAAAGCTATCCTAATCCAGAACTAATATGGACAAATGGCTTTCCTTCACTCCTTTGGCAAATAAGAATATCAGCAGAGCAACTTTTTAATTAAATCTCTGGGTGCCTCAAAGGTATTATAAATTGAATAACAATGAAATATGTCTCTGAAATAGTGCTTGTTTTATCGACTGTGACTTTACCCAAACTATAGGCCTACAGGGTGTTTTAGAACTGAAACTATCTCAGGAATGTTCCATTCATGCTCTCCACTGACTGACACTGCAGATGCTGTGGAACTTGTGCTCTCGGGGACAGTGGCATCTGGCCCAATGGCTCAGTGGAGTTACCTGTATGTATGGGGACTGTGTTGAGAACTGGCAAGACAACAAACTTGCTAAAATGACAACACTTCATATACGCTTTACTGTAGCCTATGTAATTTACTATTTCTGCAAGTCTTGCTGATGAACACTTTAAGCACACCACCTCTGTGGAGAAGCCTATAGCCTATACTTTCACCCCATTTTCAAACGAGTGTTTTACACAGCGCGCAGCGTGTGGAGTGTAGTCTGCATGCCACTACGGTCAAGCCAGTCAGCCAGTCAAACAGATGTTGACACGTTGTAAGGGACGCTTTGTGAGGGACGTCTTGTGACGCGCAGGCACAATACGCCGCGCAAGTAATGCTTCACCAACAGGCGGTCCGAAAAGTGGAAGGCTTCACGAATTTGCACCAAAAAATCAATTCATAGCCTATATAATCTGGAAGCTGGCATGGCCATGGCTGGAGGGGGAGTTGACTAAAATAGATGGTGTAGGAAGTACAGGCCTACTCTGGCAGGTCCCAAAACTAGACTTTCTATGATGAGCACATCCGGTGCATCCCTCAACCCCGAGGCGGCATAGTTTAGGCTACTCATCTCCATTTCAATATTCCCTTCACTTTAAAAGGAGGACTTTAATGATGATCTTGAATGGGGAAAGTGAAGTCATCAATCTTTTATCTCTCCTATAATGTACCTGTTTCTGACAAAGGGCTTATGTCACAACAAATGCACACTCCCTACTCCCATCTCTGGTCACGCATTGCATTTAACACGTCCTAATTAAAGCGAATCCTGCCTGCTCCACGTCCATCTCCAGATGCAATCAACCTCCCAGCCGGCGACAGCTCCATATTTCTCCGGGCGATCAGAGAGAAGAATTCAGTCGGCCGGCTTTTATTTATGACAGCAGTTAATAACGGGCGAGTGTGGCGGCAAGTAAATCTCTGTCACCGCGCTTAATTTGTTGTGTACTTCAGAAGCCGATGGCGAATATAGTTGTCATGCTGAGTAATACGCCTTCGCATTAGCTCCCGGACTGTGATATAGGACTGTGGAAGTAATTTTCGGCCGAGGCGTCGGGCTGAAGCTGAATCTCTGGAGTGACAGACTGGAAGGCTCCCAATCAATAGACCAATTGGGAGAAAGCACCTCGAACCAACTCATATGGGCCTACTAGCACTACCAACTCCCTGAGGGGTTCGGGCTGAGAAGTTCTCAGCTCAAGTGGTTTACCATGGCATTCATTTACTCCAGATACATCATGGACCCGTAGGGCTGTTGACAGGTGGAAAACTCATCCGTAGCCTTTTCTTTTTTCTTGGGTTTCACTCATTATAAACCACATTCTAGACTTGCCTTAACAAATGAACACGTTTGCCAGCAGGCACATCAGGATTGATTGCCACGATCCTGTCCATCGACCCTGTCAGGTCACATATTCCTCCCATAAACAACCTCTCCTGCATGATGACCAACACACATGGGATGAATATCTGGCATGAGTTATTTGACATTGAATTGACAACCTCCAGGCCTGTGTGTTGAAGTATGGAATTGAATCATTGAATGGCTGTGCTTACCAGCACTGCCACCTGCAGGTAAGGAATGTGCAAAACCCCTCTGTGTAATATCTAAACCATCACCACGGAAAAATGATCAATATCTTTGGTACAAACAATACTTTAATATAGAGATTTGAGTATTGTGAGATGCATGAGTGCTGGTACATAAAAAGTGATCATCAATGACTTGTTCATATTCACTTTAAATGAGAGACATAGTGTAGCTACCGCCATGTAGCTGAGCCATGTCTTGAATGCAACACTTCTGGCCATCAAGCTCTGTCTGTGTTCCTTCTGCCACCAGCCATTCATGTCAAACTGTGGAGGACAATTTGGGGAACAGCCTTTTTATTAATCAAATTTGAACTGTGTGTTAGTTTCTCTTTATTTTAGTGCCACCATGGTGAACACCCATGTTAAAAATAAAAAGCGACATTTTGTTAAAAGGAATATCATAATGAAGACAAGTAATTCAACTAATCATAGAAACTGGCATAAAGACCTCACAGCATTCTTATCAAACTCTCCCTCCAGGACTAAAAAAAAGAAAGGAAGACAGAAAATAACAGAAAATGGGCCAGGGTAGACAACAATAAAAACAGCTTATTATATCCACACTTTAGATACTGTATTTCCCATAGACTTTATGTTTGGTTTGAAGGGGGGTTCTGTATTGGATTGTCAAGTTTTCCCTGTAGAGGAGCATCACTGCAATGCAGCAACAGTAAATCTACTGAGGAGGAGAGTGAGAGCCCTGTAGACTCTACCTAGTGCACTGAGAATATGGGGCTCAGTCTGGACACACTTTTTTGGGTGTCGTGAAGTGCAAACTGTTACCTCTAACCCTCCCTGTTCTAGCTAACATCGTTTACCACCCTGGCAAATTAGTAGTGGTAAACTACACCTGAATACATAGCTGGAGTTTGTCCTGCCCTGTAAGTATACTCACAACATAGTTTTTTTTTCAATACAGTACAGTATATCAATAGTATTCATATAATTTTCATATCTTTTTTCATATTGCACCATCAGAGAATGGGACACAGAGAAAGATCAACAGAGACTCCATTTCCTAATCAAAATGAGATATGTGCAAACATGACTAAGGACTTTATTAACCAAATCAATTCTTCCCTGTAATATCCACAAATAAAAGTGATTTCTCTTTTTATATATATATTTATAGTAATAAGAATAATAAATCTTCACATTGGATCATTTCATAGTGTGACAAAATGCTGGACTGGACTGTCCAGTCCTGATCAGAATCCTCATTGTCTTTAATTGGTCAGTCCCCATGCATCCATAGGAAATAGATTTTTTTTTCTTCAAAAAAGTAACAATTTGAGAGCAGCTGACAAGTTTGGACTGGTGTCGATTGCTTTCATTCCCAGATTTCTCCCAAGTTTCAGTCAGTGTTTTAGAAGGAATTTCCATTTAAAAAAAAAAAATGACGGGCTCCAAATCGTTGTCTCCCACTCCAGAAAAAGGTTGTCCAGGTTCTTATGAAAACATTGTAGCAATGGTAATAATTGATAGTTTGTAATCAATAATTAATAATCATTAATATTTGACAACTAACAATTAATAATCACTGATTAATCATTAAGAATTAACAAGAATAATCAAGAATAAATAATGCTCCCTTCGTAACGTAATTAGTTTGGCAAACTCCGCCTGGAATCACTTCAGTTGAGTGAATGTGTCTCACAAGTTAAAAAATAAACAAGAAATGAAATAAAGTTCCAAAATAAATAATAAGTAGATTAGTAAAAGTGACCCTCTCCTTGAAGGAAAGGGGACGTATATACAGGACTGCGTGGTGAGAGTCAGTTTACTGCACTTGAGTGTTAGTGTGAGTTTTAGTCCGGCCCCGTGCGCCTGGTGTTATACCAGTGTGTAGGACTTTGCGTAGGGGTTGCTGCTCTGTTTGAGGTGTCCTCGTGAGTCCAGCAGGGACTCCTGGGAGGTGCTGAGCTTGGCGGCCTGGGCCAGCTCCGAGCCCTCTCTGTGGGGCAGTGTGGCGGCCGAGCCGGGCTGCCACTGTGCCACTGGGTCCCTGCTGGCCTGGGGGGCCTCGGTGGGTGTTGGGGGTGCCATGCGTGAGGGCCGCTTCAGGGAGCGACTCTTCTGGGGCTCCAGACAGGCCTGACCCATTGGCCCCTCTCCACTGGCTCCGCCCCTGGATGTCCCCGAGCACGACATGCCGCGGTTGAGAAGGAAGTCCATCCGCAAGTATGGAGGGAGGTGGACCAGCTCGCCCCCTACAGAACAGAGGAGAGAGGGGGGAGTCAGTTATGACCCATACTATGAATTACCCACTGTGACCTTAACAAGATCAAATTCAAAAATTTGTCAGAGAAAACTCAAATGACTGGGAAAAGATGATGGTAGCTCTGCTTCTACTTTACACTGTTTGACAAATAACTATGACTTCAAATAGTATGTCAGCTCGCCTTCCAGTACACCTCTGAAAGCTGGAGCTGCTATCATTTCAAAGTCGTGACGCCGAGCTTGAGACAGGTCATCAAAGTATCAAGTCTGGTTATTGAAGTCATACAGCAAAAAAACTCAAGTGTGCATTACATCTTCACATAGAGCCATACAAGCTGTCTCCCTGACTCTGGTCTGACATGGGCCTTGTCCAAAATTCAAATAAACAGTAATATTTTACTACGGTACAGTATGCCCCAGTATGCCCCTGGCTTCATCACACACTGCAGTAGAGGAAGACTGGAGACTGGTAATTTTCTATAGCAGAAATGAGTCATGTTTTAGATTTAAGACTTCATTAAAGTTCAGTAAGAATCTATCTGCATTAAAGGTGTAAATGCAGAGTAGAAGAAGTATACTGTAGGACTACATCTTTACAACGACCCTTAACTGGAACAGAAAGAGCCATATGTATAAAAGATTGGCATATCCCTACCTGTTTCTCCCTATCGCACATTGCAAGTATCTCAACATCAAATTAATTAAATCTGATCTAATTAAGTAAAGTACAATTTGCAGCTGTGAGGCATTTAACACTCAATCTTTCTTTTCAGAAGAGTTGATATTTCCGCAGTAAATATTTATGAACCCCAAAACCCTGGGGTACGTTCTACTTGGCCCGCTGTGCAGGCACTGGCATTTTATGATGGAGAGGGAAATGAGTCTGAATTAATTGGTTTGGTCTGAGTGATCATCCTTGTGTTTTTAGTGGCTATAACAGAGTTGGTTTGCTCCTAATGACATATGAAGAACAAATACACGAAAATGTAATGACACAGAACTCCACAATCTCCCCACAGTTGAATGTATCCATAAAACTCATATTCTCTAACTAAGTTTGAAGTTGTTTTATGTTCAGAGTTAGAGTTAGGAGTTATGATAAGAGGAAATCAAAGATAAGAAAGGCATTAGCAGCTCAGGCTCATGCTGGCAGCACGAGCCTCACCCGGTCTGTGGGCCTTGGGCACGGCCATGTTCATGACGCGGCTGACGTCCTGGGGCTTGGGCGGGGAGGCGGTGAAGCGGCAGATGCCGGACTCGGAGGGCGTGCTGGAGGTCAGGCTGTCCGTGTAGTCGTTGGTGCCGGCCGTCATCTGCTCTGAGGACGTGTCGGAAATGAAGCACTCGGTGATGGTGAACTTGGCGTGGCGGAGCTGCTCCTCCATCTTGGCGTGCTCGTAGGCGCGCGCCAGCTCCTCGTAGGTGGAGGAGGCGCTTTCCGTTGATACCATGCTGCTCCGTGCCCGGTCTGCGCATGGGGGCGGGGTTAGAGGCCGTGTTAGTGGAGAGGTCATCCGCTAACATTAGCATTGTTATGTACAAGTAATGTTAGATGTTGTGTAGTAGCAGTTATGAAGTTATTGTGAGACTGCTGTTACTGTACATGCATGATTAAGGGCAATGTAGTTCTTCTGACGTAGTAATAGGAAGTGTGTTACAGCCAAGGTCTGTAACAGGTGTGTTACCGGTTGTGTTACCTGTGTCCTGAGATGGGCTGACGCTGTAGCTGTCACTCTCCTTGTCCACAGAGCCAGCCACTCTGGGTGTGGGCAGCCTCCAATCGGTGCTCAGGGTGTGGGCGGAGACAGGGGGGTGTGGGCGGTTCAGGGTCCACTGGCTTGCGTAGCGGTTGCGAGCGGCGGGGCCGGCTTTGGCGGTACGGCGAGCTGTAGGGTCTGAGACGACGGACACGAGATATTACATCATACTGTACTAGTCTGGGGAACACAATGTTACACTGTACTGCTGTGGGGAACACAATGTTATATCACACTACTCTAGGGAACACAATGTAACATGTAGGAAGGACTGGATACATTGTGGTTACATCAAACCGAGGGCTCATCATTAAGACATTTGATACCACTCCGTTCACCTTAAATGACAAAACTCCACAACACATTTCTCTCTATGGAGAGTCATCTCTACACAACTCATGTGTTCACACAGATAGCTCTGGAGGTGATGGGATAACATCTATGGAACATTATAGCAGTATTTTGTTAGAATGCGTTGACTGGCTGTAAACATGTGCATCTGTTTTACACCAGACAGATTATCTGTGTGTTCCAAAAAAGACACCAAATACTGACCACCAGCTTGGTGAGGACTATTGCCACCATTGGTGTGTGATGGGTGAATGAGAGGCCATTGTTAAGCACTTTGGATAAAAGCGCTATATAAGTGCAGACCATTTACCATTTACCATTTACCAAATAGCCTATCATCAGTGTAGATTGTAATAGTGGTCTTCATAAAGTCACTGATTATTTGAATACCAGAGGGCTGCTCTGGAAATAGCGTTACTAACATGACTGACACCCAATTACCTTGAAATCAGAGGGCGAGAGAGGTGGAGCACAGGTCTACAAATTGTCTTTGAACTTTCCTCACATTTCTCAAGAGCCTAACAGGACACACTAAGACATGTTACTGCATTCTGCTTTAACAACATAGAGAGAAAGTGGATGTTTGCCTAGGCTGTCTCAAGTACATTTCTTCAGACTTATTGTTGCATACACATGTTCTAGCATGTCATCACATTTCAGTCCAGCTGATGTGTAAACCCCGGCTGGCTTTCTTCAGTGGGTTCTTCCAGAATGTACTGTAGCCTACCAATACAAACACAGGCACTGGCCTGCCTCTAGTAGAGTCAATGAAATGTGTCCGTACTGGACTTACTGGTGCCGGGCCTGGCGTCGGACACGTCCACCAGCGGGCCGGTGGCCTGGGAGAGGGACTGGTAGTGGACCGTGTGGGTCACCGTGGACGACTTCTGCTTCTGAGTCTCCCCAAAGTCATTGTCAGTCAGTAGCACCGTGGACCTGTCGTCTGAGCCAGGGAGAGAGACGGAATTCATAAAAGCCGGTAAACCAACATGCTAGAATCTGTCAATTTGGAACTAGAAATAAGTGTCGGAGTTTGTATTAGTGAAGGAAAAAAGGGTTAGCCTGGGTCCAGACATTCGATTCCGCCCACTCCACCGAAGCTGACTGATTCTTGGTCTGGTGTTGCTATATGAAACAGCTGTTTCTCCGAGTAAAAAACGATTGGTCCAATGAGCGCCGCAGATTCTAACCATTAGCCAATCAGCGCCAAGGGCGGGACTAACGCCGTTGTCAAGCGTTGTCAAGCTGTGCGCTGGGACAAGCAGTACTATTAGTAATAAAGTATCCTACAACGATTACATAGTTTAACTTGCTCAGTGTTGTCAACATTGTCTATGGTTGTCATGGCTATGCATCAGCAATGACGTTAGATTCAGGTGGATATGTTGGTCTCTAGTGATTGGTTAGGGAAAATCAAATCTCCCTCCTCCATGGAAATCGGTTGGAGTTGAAGCAACGTCAGACTGAGAATCTCAAAGGAATGTAGTTGACATTTTGTCTGATATCAGGCTAAGAAAGGGTAAGAAAGAAAGGTTTTCTTTCATTGTACTTTGTTACTTCACAGCGCATCAAAAAACAAAAGGAAAAGGATCTAGCTAGCCTTCATAGGAACTTCCTCGGTCATGAGAAAGAGATAGTGTTTCTTGTATGTGTCTCATAAACACAAGCGCTGTAGTATGAATGACACTAGGCTTTCAGTGGTAATATACATTGAGGTTCACTTACCGACGGTCTCCATGGTGTCTCTCTCCTCGATGAGGAGCTGGGCTCTGGGGATGTCGATGTGCATTCTCAGGGTCTGCTGCTGCTTGTTAATGGTCTCTGCTGGCCTGGTGTTTTTACTGAGCAACAACACAGGAAATGTGAATGGTGAGTTACAGTAAGCATCTCATATTTATACCGCTACTCAGAGTATTATCCCTACATAGAGATAATTGCAGTATATATTTTTATCTGTGAGAAAATAGAATACAAATATTACCTCATAAGCATCTCAGCCAAACTTTTAGCATCTATAGATCAAAACACAAAAAAACGTCATTAAAACATGCAATATCGCTCGATTGTTTCCTGGCTTCATTGATTTATCCCCCTAAGAACCTCCTGAAATACAACCTTTGTCTTTGAGTCTTTGACCTCTCACCTCTGAGCCTCTTGAGCCTCTGCTCCCTCCTCCTCCTCCTCAGCACCAGCAGCAGGATGAAGACCAGGACGATGCCCACCAGCACGCAGGAGATGGTCACCATCATCTTCAGACCCTCGCTGCCTGAGGAGCTGCCCTCCGGGGGTCCGTTGGGAGCCTTCACCAGCGGGGCGATGGTACCTGCGCAGAGGTCATAGGCGCGCCATAAGCTGACTGTGTACTGCTATAGCAGGGGTGATGTCACGGCTGTCCAGTAGTATTATGTAAATTCTGTTTCAGCGCAGGGCGGTCAGGTGTGCGGAGGCCAGCCATCAAACCACCTGTCCAAGGCGAGTTTTGGTCTCTGAATGTTAAATAGGAACTGACCTTTGTGTTAATGTGGTTTAAAACATGCAACTGGAAGAAGTGGAGGTGCCTCTGCAGCTTGAATCCCTAAGTAACGTATTTACCAGCAATCACACAATATGATCCCACCCAGCAATCACACAATATGATCCCACCCAGCAGGCCGCTGCAATGCGCTGTAATCAGCACCTGACCTTTTGCCGAATTGGCAATAATACCCAGTTGACTGAAGCGCTACTTAAAAGAGAGGAACTCATCCTTCTTAACTGAATGAACGCTCAGCAATTTTTGTCCCATTGACAGTTCCTCGACCGGGGGTGATGTGGGGGGTGACGAACAGGGGGAAGAAGAGTGGGGGGGAACCCAAGGTTATGAAACAGGATTGTCCTGGGGGCAGAGGTAGCCACTGAATCACAGAAGGCAGGGTTAGTTAAGGGGGTGGGGTTGGGTGGCGTTTCAAGGGTGGAAAGGGGCCTGGCAGGTAATTGGTCATCGGTGCACCCCCCCAACCCTCACCCCCCCCCCCCCCCCAGGAACTATACAATTTATGCACCGCTGCTCGATACGAGGCTGATGGAGGCCTCATAAAAAGCAGCAGACACAACAAGCATGGCTACCGGAGTCAGCATAAAATGTGGAGGTACTTTACTGCCCAATTCATCAGGAGACCTAGAGCCTTTTACAGCTGGTGGGGGGGAGACGGGCATGAGACAGCTACTTTCACACCAGGGAAAAGCGTCCCAAGCTCTCTTAATGACAAAATAGGAATTTATTTCCATGTGTAGGCCTTAAATAATATGATTTGATAGACTCTGACAGCTGCAACAGAACTCTCATAGGATGGGACCGGTATAAGGGTTCGACACAGGTTCCTCATCGCAGTCACTGTCTAGTGGAGATTATCTTCTAGGCCGCTCAATATCAATGTTCCACAATGTAACAGGGTAAAGTGGGAGAGCTTAACAACACTGCATGTGCTGTAGGACACGGTAAAACACTGTCAAAACAAATCCAAACTCAATCTCGGGGTGTGTTAGGAGATAACTCACTGCCGTCGTAGCTGAGAGTGGCGAACTTGACTCGCTTCTCGGCGAAGCCGGCGCTGTTGTACACCTTCATCTGCAGCTCGTACCAGGTGGCCTCCTGCAGGTCGTACAGGATGTAACTCTTGGTCAGGGACGTGCGCTGGGCTGTGGTCCACGCGGGCGACTCGACCGCACGGTACTCCAAGGTGAAGGATGTGATTGGGCAGCCTCCGTTGTTCCAGCCAACCAGATTGAGCCTGACGCGGGTGGCGTTGATGCTTGTGAAGAGCTCCTGGTCTTTCGAGTACTGAGGTTCTGAGGAGAGAGACGTGTGGGGACGTGGATGAGAGTCAGAGGTGCAGTACAGCTACTACAAGACATTCTTTTATCATCAGTGGAAAAAGTACGACGGAGTTAAGATTGCGATAAAATCCGACTATTTGCAAAGGGTCCTCATACCTTTCCCATGAGTCTTCGCCTCGATGATCTCACTGATCCGCCCTGGGCCCACGGCATTCTGGGCTGTCAGGGTGAATTTGTACCATGTGCCACACTTGAGGTTCTCCAGTCGATAGGAGCGTTCACTGGGGCTGATGGCATAGTTACCCCACTGCTCACTGTTGTCCTCAGAGTACTGCAGGATATAGCCTACAGGGCAGGGAGAGAGAGAGAGAGAGAGAGAGAGAGAGAGAGAGAGAGAGAGAGACAGGGAGAGATAGAGGGAGAAGGAGGGAGACAGATGGCGGGAGAGAGACAGAGGGACAGAGAGGGAGAGAGAGAGAGGAAGAGAGAGAGAGGGAATCTCTGATTGGTACCACGGTATCTAGATTTGATTGAGCAGGGTCCCGGTAATATCAGCATGAGGTGCTGAGAGTGTGATTGATGTGTTTAAAGTGCAGAGGTGTCTGTCTGTCTGTCTGTCTCACCTCGGATGGAGCTGCCGCCGTTGTCCCCCGGTATCCAGGACAGGGTGATGGATGTGGTGGTGGTCTTGGTGACGGTCAGACGAGGTTGGTCCGGTGGAACTGGAGAGTGGAGTTCAACAGACATTGACTTCAGTGTGCATGCTCCTCCTAAAACTATAATTTCATACGTTGGGGACTCAACATCAATGATTCAACATCGGCAAGTCCTTTGACTTTACTCGCAAGAGAGTTACTTACTTTTATGGTGAGGTATAACTTCAGAGAATGTAATCTGTAGTCTAAAGAATACTGTCCAAGTAAACCATTCGACCATGTGCTATACCCTTACACAGTAATGAGCCATTGCACTCTCCAGATTGTTTACCTTGAACTTGCAGGTTGAGGATGATCTTATCAGGCCCAAAGCTGTTGCTGGCCACACAGGTGTAGTTCCCAGAGTCCTCAGCTTTCACTGTGCGAATCAGCAGGCTTCCGTTGCCATGGACACTGCGCCGGCTGTCAATCACTGCAGGGGCGGGGCTTCCGTTGCTGAATCACAAACGCTTGATAGTTAGCGATGGATACAAATACAAGGAGTGTCAAATCATCTAGTTTTGAAGCCTCCAGCTGTGGTTGTTTTGAAAAAACGATTGAAGATTCTTCCCTAACTGGCCTGTTCTCCTGTGCGATGTCACACGAGAGTAGGGTCAGGTTGTCCTGTCCTGTCCTGTCGTTTACTCACGTCTCCTTCAGCCACTTGACCGTGGGGGCTGGGTCACCCACTGCCTTACAGGGCAGCACAATGTCCCTCATCCAGGGGGTAGTGACCGTCCCATTGAAGGTCAGGATCCTGGCAGGGGCTGTGGGAAAACACACACACACACACAACTTAGCATTGTGGAGATTTCAGCAGAAGCTATACGGTTCTGTTACAAACACTGGCCCGAACATACATTTTATTTCGATACCATACACTGAATGAATTCAGTCCACATCGTGCTCAGATCAGCATCCCGATAGCGCTCCCAGGGGCCCCCCTCTGGGCTTAAACGCTCCGTCGTGGGGCCAGGTGGGGGACTAGGGGGGAGGCAGAGCAGCAGAGCATGCCGGAACATTCATCAGCCCTGCCTCAGACAAGGATGGGAGCGCCCTGATAAGAGCTGGGGGTCTCGACTCTGAGCCGCTCGGCTGCTTATCGCCGTGAACCATCAGCTTATCAGCTCTCACCACAGAGCACAAGTGCTGACAGGACGAAATAGGAGCCCATTTGTATTCTATCTGACGCCACCAGCCTACGTTCCCACGCAGAGACACTGGGTACAGTCTCCTCGGCCTCTCAAAGCATACCACGGCACTAGCGGGGGAACACATCAGACACATTTTCTGGATGGTGTCCCTTAGGAATGCTTGGATGCTTTGGCTTACTGTAGGAGTGGACCAAATCCATTCGGGGGAGTGAATGAGTACTTCAAGGAAATGTACAGTATATGGGAGACCATAGCGCACAGCTCTGCGTTCTCATTGGTTCAGGCCATTACCCCCGCGTGGTTAACAGAGCGACACGCGCCCCATCACTTACCCTCGGCCAGGGGTTTGACGGTGATGATGTCACTGGCATTGCCGCGGCCGGCGGCGGTGACGGCCACCACCCAGATGCTGTACTGGCGGTTCCGGCTCAGGTTGGGGATCCGGTAGAAGAAGACGTCTGGCGAGGCCTCGAACTCGCTGCTCACCTGGGGAGACGCGCACGGCACGAGACCAAGATGGAACACGTAGCCTTTACTGAGACAGAGCAGTACCCCTGTCACTACCTACCCCTCTCAGTCTCCCCGTTAAAAACTGCCCTCTCTGCCCAGGGCCTTACCGTGGGGTGCGGGTTGGAGCAGAAGACGGTGTACTTCCTGATGATGCCGTTGAGTTTGAGAGGAGGGAGCCAGGAGACGAACACCACCGAGTTAGACGCCGCCGCTGCCTTCACGCCAGCCGGAGGACCAGGGACTGATGGGAGATGGAGTGTAAGAGGAGAAACGGTTATTTGTCTCATCCTTCCAGACTGTTGTGGTCTGTTACAGGTTTCCTGTAATTGGCAAGGGATGCAACTTTTCATCTGCTGATTTGCAGCTGTCGTACCAACTCTCAACTCCTATCATTTCAAACCATATTCAAACAGAGGTCCTTCCTTAATCGTTTCTAGTTGGCAAAAATCTTTCATCATGCAAGCATCAAGAATGAGCATAACGGTAGTTGATGTGCAATAGTTGACCTCTTACCCCTAATGGACCCTTAGTTTGACCCATGGAGTGTGTTCACCTTGGTGAAAAGTACACACCATTGCAGATACTATCTTGCTCACATACAATACACTAACATTTAAACCATTTAACATTTTAAAAATATTTCTATAAAACAAAAAATATTTCTATAATATGAACGCTGCATCCTTTTGAAGAGGCCCCTGGACTGTCTGCAGAGAGAAGGACAAAGCTGCCTTCCTAGACGCTGGTACTGTAGACGCCGTACCGTCCTCCTTGGTGCGCGTGTAGATCTGCTCGCTGCGGACTCCGTCCCCGGCTCGGGTGAAGGCTAACACCTGGATGCTGTAGTTGGTGTACTTCTCCAGGCCATCTAGCTCCAGCGAGGGCTTGGAGGTGGTGACGTTCCTGATCTCCCCCAGCTCTGAGACAGGGAAGAGGGGAGAGGGGCGGGCGCAGCAGAAGGAGGGGGAAGAGAAAAGGAAAAAGACAAAACAGACTTGAGTGCGTGAGGATGTCAGAGACCTTGTCCTCTAGCGCATTGGTCCCCAACCACCGGGCCACGGACCGGTACCGGGCCTCGGCAAAGGTGCTACCGGGCCTCCGAAAGTATAGCCTAAAATTTTTTTTGGGGGGTGGTGGGGTAATACATTTATTACATTGAACTGCGTTCAGTTTGTTGGTCATTTTTTCACCAGTAACCACTACAGTATCTGTGAACCCCACAACAATTTACAGATTTTGAACTTCCGACCCGGAAGTTCCAAATAAATTAGCACTTCCGACTTCTTGAGCTAGCCACGTTTATATCAGTGTGTTGTTAGGCCTACTTAAACTTATTATTAGGCCTATAATAATAATAATAATAATAATAATAAGCTAATATGTGTTGACACCAAAATAAGATGCATGTAATGTGTTTAAATCAGTGTGCTGTTGTTAGGCCTACTTAAACTTATTAAAAAGCGACTACACTACAACGTTATAGGCTCAGAAAAAAAATTAGGCTACCCCCCGGGCCTCGGAAAATTTGGCTATATGAAACCGGTCCTCAGTGCAAAAAAGGTTTCGGACCCCTGCTCTAGCGTACATAACGTCGAGTGTGCTGTACAGGTAAACACACCCTTACGATCCATGACGTGTAGATAAAATAAGATGCCCTGTCCAAGGATGTCATAGCACGGCTGTGAACATAACTCCACATCCAATCACACCATGGACACAAAGGCAGGGGTAGACAGCCTAGTCAAGGCCTGCCATGGTCTCCCTCTCCTTGACTGCTGTGATGCTGAATTATTGATGTCTATCCCCCCCCCCCCCCCCCCCCCCCTCTTTCTCTCTCTCTCTCTCTCTCTCTCTCTCTCTCTCTCTCACACACACACACACTGTTGTTAATGCCCAGATGTCATCTCTCCACTGTGACTTTTAATGAAGCAGTTCTACTCTGGGACTCTAGTAGCTGCCCCAGAGCAGCTACAGAGCATGAAACACCTTTACACTGTCTGTTCAACTCTGTCCCTAGACTGGGATTCTGTATCTAATACTATGGTAACGTTGGCTAACGTTGGCTAACATAACTCTGGGAACAGTAAGTACTCTAGTTGAACTACCCATGATAGGGTTGGATTAGAGTGAAACAGGGAAACAGATGGCGTTTATATCAAACGTGGGTATCTCCTGTAATATCACTCAAATCATACATGACCTACTATGATATCAACAAAATGACTGACAAGCCAATACATAAGTAGCCTTTACATTCTGTTAGAATAGAGAAAGAGCTCTCAGTTTGGCCACAACAGAGACGCCATATTGCAAGATCACTCCACAATCTTTAAAATGGGCTTACTACCCCCTCTGCTGGCTAGTAATAGATAAAGCTTTTCCGATCTGTTAATACGTTACATTGTTCAACTCAAAACGCACAATGTCCCTTGAAATGTTGACACTACAGTATATGTGTGCAGTATTCAGAGTTACACAGCACAAAATGTAACCAAATTAGACGTGTCTTCCTGTGACATGTACTGTTAGCATGTAAGCTATTGTGGGCTGTCAGCCCGGGAGCGCTCCTGTTCCCCGGGTGCATGCAGGCGCCATCAGGGTGATGGGATGTGACAGACTGGGGGTCAAAGGTAGCCTCGCTGTCACTAACCATCACGCTGACACGTCTCCAGCACGAGATGACTGCATGCCATGTTGTCTGGGTTTGACTATACTGCCTGGGCCACTCATATAGTCTGGTTCAAAACCTGTATTGTGTGATGTGGAACTATGTGTTCTGAATGAGAGTTGTGCAGTGCCTAGCTCATATCTCCCAGAGATATATAGAGTATGACAGATACAGAATGACTGTACATAAATTGATGTAGTACGTGTCCTCTGACCTCTTTGTGTGTGAGACCATGCATGCAAGCATGAATATGTACTGTATCTAGAAATTAATTGAAATGGGATAAACCCCTTGAGATGGATCATCTCGTTTTCAAGGGGTCCCAAAATGTATGTGAGTGAATATGTAGTATAAATTTGAAATTCTTTATTAGGAGATGTACCTCGTCAAGAGGGTCCTCAAACATCAATGTATGTAACTTCAATTTATGAGTGCTTGTTTGAGAGCCTCTGAGCTCATGCATGTGTATCACTACAGGTATAATGTCTGTGTGCGTGTGCGTGCGTGTGTGTGTGTGCGTGTATGTGTGTGTGTGTACCTCCATCTGGCAGGTTGGCCCAGTAGATGACCCTGAAGCCCAGCAGGTTGCCGTTGAGGGCCTCCTTGGGCGGGGTGAGCCAGGACAGGGAGATGATCTCCGGGGAGGCTGCAGAGGCCTGCACGTTCTCTGGAGGACGGCTGGGCACTGAGGGGGGAGGGCACCAGGCAAGACAACCAATGAAAACACTGAACAATTATAAGTGACAGAATCAGAAAACTGTCAGTACCACAACTGCCCAGTAGATGGCGGTGCATGTCCATTCTATTTCATTGGCTCCAGGACGAACACATCTTTGAGACATAGCAAATAAAACACACACAAATCTGGATTCTTAGCACTGAATTCATATGGATCCACATCATATGAATCCACATTGAATCATTCCAAAAATTGTGCTTCAACTTCAATAGTTACTCTCCTACCAAACGATTTTTTTTTTCTATTCACAACACACACAACATTTTCTAGCCACACAACATTCCATTCACCAGGCTAGCCATCGTGTGTCATATTACAATATTACGTACAACCGCTGCCAGCCAACCCAACATAACTACCCCCCCCCCCCACGCAAAATGTAAGTCTGAACAATAACGGTTTGGTGAATCTGAATGTCACTCTCTCCTCACCGTCCTCCAGTGTGGTAGAGGCCACCTCCGTGGAGGAGGGGCCCGTCCCGGCGCTGTTGCTGGCCTGGACCACCACGCCGTACTGGGTGAACTTCTTCAGGTTGTCCAGGATCAGGCTCTCGCTGTTGTCCCCCGTGGTCTCCATGCTGATCACGCTGAACTGGTAGTTGCCCCCCAGGCTGTACTCCCGGTAGCCCACCTGGTAACCACGGATGGCCCCGTTCTGCAGGTGCTTCTTGGGGGCCTGGTGGGAGAGGAGGGTGGGAAGGAGTGAAGAGAGGGAGAGGGGAGAGATGGAGAGATGGAGAAGAGAGGGAGAGGGGAGAGATGGAGAGATGGAGAGATGGAGAAGAGAGGGAGAGGGGAGAGATGGAGAAGAGAGGGAGAGGGGAGAGATGGAGAAGAGAGGGAGAGATTGAGAGATGGAGAAGAGATGGAGAGAGGAGAGATGGAGAGATGGAGAAGAGAGGGAGAGGGGAGAGATGGAGAGATGGAGAAGGGAGGGAGAGGGGAGAGATGGAGAGATGGAGGAGAGAGGGAGAGGGGAAAGATGGAGAGATGGAGAAGAGAGGGAGAGGGGAGAGATGGAGAGATGGAGAAGAGAGGGAGAGATGGAGAAGAGAGGGAGAGAGGAGAGATGGAGAGATGGAGAAGAGAGGGAGAGGGGAGAGATGGAGAAGGGAGGGAGAGGGGAGAGATGGAGAGATGGAGAAGGGAGGGAGAGGGGAGAGATGGAGAGATGGGGAAGAGAGGGAGAGAGGAGAGATGGAGAGATGGAGAAGAGAGGGAGAGGGGAAAGATGGAGAGATGGAGAAGAGAGGGAGAGAGGAGAGATGGAGAGATGGAGAAGAGAGGGAGAGGGGAGAGATGGAGAGATGGAGAAGAGAGGGAGAGGGGAGAGATGGAGAGATGGAGAAGGGAGGGAGAGGGGAGAGATGGAGAAGAGAGGGAGAGGGGAGAGATGGAGAGATGGAGAAGAGAGGGAGAGGGGAGAGATGGAGAGATGGAGAAGAGAGGGAGAGATGGAGAGATGGAGAAGAGAGGGAGAGGGGAGAGATGGAGAGATGGAGAAGAGAGGGAGAGGGGAGAGATGGAGAGATGGAGAAGGGAGGGAGAGGGGAAAGATGGAGAGATGGAGAAGAGAGGGAGAGAGGAGAGATGGAGAGATGGAGAAGGGTGGAAGCCGATCAGTATTGCGGAATAGATGGTGAACTGAGCTGAGGC
This sequence comes from Borostomias antarcticus, assembly GCF_949987555.1. Classification (NCBI taxonomy): domain Eukaryota; kingdom Metazoa; phylum Chordata; class Actinopteri; order Stomiiformes; family Stomiidae; genus Borostomias; species Borostomias antarcticus. The sequence continues at coordinate 10,429,411 of NC_140248.1, forward strand.
CCCTTGGGACTTGGGCCTGGCACACACCTCCTGTACACACACACACACACACACACACACACACACACACACACACACACACACACACACACACACACACACACACACACACACCAAGCCACGGTCAGTCATCTTACCCTCCATGAGACCCGGATGCTTTGTGAAGAGAGGGCCTCCAGCTGCACATCCTGTGGGGGGCCATCAGGAGCTGGGGGGGGGTGCACAGGGGGCTCGTCAGGATTGGGGGGCACGGACAGTTACTGATATTGCTGTGGGCCCTCAGAAATGACGTTATGGTCAAAATGACAATGATTTAGGCAGACAAAGGTCCCGGGTTAGAAGCTACTCAGTCCGCAGGTTGGTCGGCACATCAACAGACAAGGCCGACATATTTATGGGGGGGGTCATGAAGGAGGGAAGTGCTCTGGAGTAGAGGAAGGGGGGGGGGTGCGAGTGGAAATTTGCAGGCTGGGGGGAGGATGAGCCTATGGTCTATTGACCGCGGTGTGACATTTACAACTGTGGCTGCTAATTGAAAAGTCCTGCTTTTAGTGCAGGGTCAGCGTGTGTTCAATAATGCAACACAACCAACGGAGCTGATGTCACACACACTGTTAATGAATTGACTGGCCCCGGTCCCTGGCTCCTCCTCCTCTCTCACTCTTGTCTGCTCTTTCATGTCTGGTATCCCTGTCTCCTGTGTCTGGTATCCCTGTCTCTCATATCTGGTATCCCTGTCTCTCATATCTGGTATCCCTGTCTCCTGTGTCTGGTATCCCTGTCTCTCATATCTGGTATCCCTGTCTCTCATGTCTGGTATCCCTGTCTCTCATATCTGGTATCCCTGTCTCTCATATCTGGTATCCCAGTCTCTCATGTCTGGTATCCCTGTCTCTCATGTCTGGTATCCCTGTCTCTCATATCTGGTATCCCTGTCTCTCATATGTGATATCCCTGTCTCTCATATCTGGTATCCCTGTCTCTCATGTCTGGTATCCCTGTCTCTCATATCTGGTATCCCTGTCTCTCATATCTGGTATCCCTGTCTCTCATATGTGGTATCCCTGTCTCTTGTGTCTGGTATCCCTGTCTCTTGTGTCTGGTATCTCTGTCTCTCGTGTCTGGTATCCCTGTCTCTCATGTCTGGTATCCCTGTCTCTCATGTCTGGTATCCCTGTCTCTTGTGTCTGGTATCTCTGTCTCTCGTGTCTGGTATCCCTGTCTCTCATATCTGGTATCCCTGTCTCTCATATCTGGTATCCCTGTCTCTTGTGTCTGGTATCCCTGTCTCTCATGTCTGGTATCCCTGTCTCTCATGTCTGGTATCCCTGTCTCTCATATCTGGTATCCCTGTCTCTCATATCTGGTATCCCAGTCTCTCATATCTGGTATCCCTGTCTCTTGTGTCTGGTATCCCTGTCTCTCATATCTGGTATCCCTGTCTCTCATATCTGGTATCCCTGTCTCTCATATCTGGTATCCCTGTCTCTCATATCTGGTATCCCTGTCTCTCATGTCTGGTATCCCTGTCTCTCATGTCTGGTATCCCTGTCTCTCATATGTGGTATCCCTGTCTCTTGTGTCTGGTATCCCTGTCTCTTGTGTCTGGTATCTCTGTCTCTCGTGTCTGGTATCCCTGTCTCTCATGTCTGGTATCCCTGTCTCTCATATCTGGTATCCCTGTCTCCTGTGTCTGGTATCCCTGTCTCTCATATCTGGTATCCCTGTCTCTCATATCTGGTATCCCTGTCTCTCATATCTGGTATCCCTGTCTCTCATGTCTGGTATCCCTGTCTCTCATATCTGGTATCCCTGTCTCTCATATCTGGTATCCCTGTCTCTCATATCTGGTATCCCTGTCTCTCATATCTGGTATCCCTGTCTCTTGTGTCTGGTATCCCTGTCTCTCATATCTGGTATCCCTGTCTCTCATATCTGGTATCCCTGTCTCTCGTGTCTGGTATCCCTGTCTCTCATATCTGGTATCCCTGTCTCTCATATCTGGTATCCCTGTCTCCTGTGTCTGGTATCCCTGTCTCTCATATCTGGTATCCCTGTCTCTCGTGTCTGGTATCCCTGTCTCTCATATCTGGTATCCCTGTCTCTCATATCTGGTATCCCTGTCTCTCATATCTGGTATCCCTGTCTCTCATATCTGGTATCCCTGTCTCTTGTGTCTGGTATCCCTGTCTCTCATATCTGGTATCCCTGTCTCTCATATCTGGTATCCCTGTCTCTCATATCTGGTATCCCTGTCTCTCATATCTGGTATCCCTGTCTCCTGTGTCTGGTATCCCTGTCTCTCATATCTGGTATCCCTGTCTCTCATATCTGGTATCCCTGTCTCTCATATCTGGTATCCCTGTCTCTCATATCTGGTATCCCTGTCTCTTGTGTCTGGTATCCCTGTCTCTCATATCTGGTGTCCCTGTCTCTCATATCTGGTATCCCTGTCTCTCGTGTCTGGTATCCCTGTCTCTCATATCTGGTATCCCTGTCTCTCATATCTGGTATCCCTGTCTCCTGTGTCTGGTATCCCTGTCTCTCATATCTGGTATCCCTGTCTCTCATATCTGGTATCCCTGTCTCTCATATCTGGTATCCCTGTCTCTCGTGTCTGGTATCCCTGTCTCTCATATCTGGTATCCCTGTCTCTCATATCTGGTATCTCTGTCTCTCATGTCTGGTATCCCTGTCTCTCATGTCTGGTATCTCTGTCTCTCATGTCTGGTATCCCTGTCTCTCATGTCTGGTATCCCTGTCTCTCATGTCTGGTATCCCTGTCTCTCATGTCTGGTATCCCTGTCTCTTGTGTCTGGTATCCCTGTCTCTCATGTCTGGTATCTCTGTCTCTCATGTCTGGTATCCCTGTCTCTCGTGTCTGGTATCCCTGTCTCTCATGTCTGGTATCCCTGTCTCTCATGTCTGGTATCCCTGTCTCTCATATCTGGTATCCCAGTCTCTCATATGTGGTATCCCAGTCTCTCATATGTGGTATCCCTGTCTCTCGTGTCTGATATCCCAGTCTCTCATATGTGGTATCCCTGTCTCTCGTGTCTGGTATCCCTGTCTCTCATATCTGGTATCCCAGTCTCTCATATCTGGTATCCCTGTCTCTTGTGTCTGGTACTCCTGCCTCTCATGTCTGGTATCCCTCTCTCTCGTGTCTGGTATCTCTGTCTCTCATGTCTAGTATCCCTGTCTCTCGTCTCTGGTGTCTCTTTGTCTGTTGCTGACGTAGTACATGTGCGTGTATAGGTCTGTGTGCCTGTGTCCAATGTGTGTGTTTATGTTCTTCGTAGGCGTATAATGTATATATATTATTGATACATGAAGGTGCTTGCGTGTGTGTGTGTATTTTCCTGTCGGTGTGGACATATAAAAAGACAATCATCAGCACTTCACCTGCTTCGTCGGTGGTGATGGTAAGCTCGTTGCTGGGCTCACTCTTGCCGATGAGGTTCTTGGCGAACATGCGGATGTTGTAGGTGGAGGAGGGGTGGAGGTCGATGATGGTGGCCTGGTTGAGCTGGGGGGACACGTCTTTGGTTTTCTGGGCCGTATCCCAGGAGGCTATGCGGACGGGGGGTGGGGGGGGGGCAAGGTTTATTGGGGTTAGTGAGGCCACTGAGTGAGGGGAGAGAGGTCAAAGCCAGCTAAGTGCATTAGGACGGCAGGATTGAATTATAGCACTAAGACAAAGACAACACAACGAGGAATAACTCATTCTCTAGAGCAGAGAGGGAGCCTCTCTCCAGGCATGACGTGACATTGCTGAATCATTACTGTGACCTGAAAAGGTCGTCATATTATGCAGGAGAAGGAAGATATCATTTGCATTTCCTGCCAGGTGCTCTCTGACGGCAGCCATGTCGCGGCTATTTGTACCGGATTTGTTTTTGCTCTCGATGTCAAAGCCTGTGATTGGACTGTTGCCGTCGAAGCCCATGGTCCAGCGGAGGGCGATGGTCCGGTCCTTCACCTCTCTGATCTCCACCTCCGGGGGGTCGGGGGGCTCTGACACACAAACACGATCACACTGATGTTAGGCCACGCCCTCGGTTACGACTCCATGGAGACGAGCTGCAGGCTTTCTAAACGACAAGACGAGTCTCCGTCGTCTCCTCCCTGGGGTGTGTGTGTGTGTGTGTGTGGGGGGGGGGGGTTCGCACAGCGGCGGTGGTACCTTGCACTGTGAGCTGGATGATCCCTCTGTCCTCCCCGTAGGAGTTGATGGCGTGGCAGGAGAAGAAGCCAGAGTCCTCCCTCACTGTCGGCATGATCTGTTGGAGGTAGACAGACGTTTGGCCCGGGTTCGAAACTACTCTGTGTTCAGTCGCAGGCCAGGCCACACGACGGTCATCACACAATGTCTCCCAGCTGCCATCAGCGGAGGCGTGCGATCAAAGACATTTCTCGATGGCAGAGATTCGGATAAAAGAACGGACGAGCGAAGCGACGAGGTTATAGTTAGCGGCCGAGCGACGGACAGGCGTGCGCCCCCCCCCCCTCCCCCCCTCGGCGGCCCGTCTCCCTACCTGCAGGGTGGAGATGACCTCGTCGCCCGCCTCCTTGACGGTGACCACGTAACGGCTCATCTCCGGGTTGATGATGCGCTCCTCCTTCTCCCAGCGCACCATGATGGGCTTCTCGCCGTGGGCCGTGCAGCTCATCCTCTTCTCCTCGCCCTGCGTGGCCAGCGTGGTGTTGGGGTACGACGTGATCATGGCCGGGACTGGAAGGAGGGAGGGAAGGAGGGAGGGAGGGAGGGAGGGAGGGAGAGAGACAGAGAGGGAGAGAAGGAGAGGAAGGAAGAGAGAGAGAGAGAGAGAGGATGCAGACAGACAGAGGGAGGCACAGAGGAGAGCCACGTGTTACTTTGATGAGAAGAAGAAAAAGAGACTCAACTTACAGTACTCAGACTAACATACTCCGGCCGTAATCCAATTCCACTGTAACGTCATACTGATACTTGTCACATGTAAGCTACAGTAAGAAGACCAGACTACACAGACAAGACAATGAATTCAATTTCTTTGCTCGAATGACACTTAATTGAGTTATATCACTGAATGTCTGACATCAGTAGATGCTTGGTGCGCTGGTTAATGTTCTGCAGACAAGGCCCTTCTAATGTCTTCCATATTGCATGTTGGTACAACTTCGCTGAGCTGTTCCTTGGCCAAGGAGACTCTGATGACAACAAGCAGCCTTGGCTTGTATCTGAGGGTCCCTGTTGTTACAGTAGCTCTCTCCGACAGCCCGTTAAAGACAGCGCACTAA
>NC_140248.1:10444693-10452193 GCF_949987555.1 Borostomias antarcticus
GCGGACTCCGCTGTTTCAGGTGTGGGAGAGTAATTCATTACACTTCCCCATGCAGAGAAGTAGAGTTCCTCGCTAAAATAACACTCATTTCCCTCACAGCATACAGTAACTACTCTCTCTCTCTCTCTCTCTCTCTCTCTCTCTCTCTCTCTCTCTCTCTGGGGACACTGTAGCCATCGTGAGAAACAGACGCTTTGGAGAATTAATGATTTAAAATAACATTGGAATAAGCGGCACTTCAGCGCTTATTTAATTCACAACAAACTAGGCATAATGGGCTCCTGGGGATTCCCCTTGGCGGCGGCAGAATGCTAAACAGCCCGCAGGCAAATTAGCCCAAGGAGCCGAGTGGCGGCTCGCCTTTGTCTCAACTGCGTGATCGCCCCCCCTCCCTCCCCTCACCCTTGTTAGCGTGCTGGCGGAACTGCAATGGGGGGGGGGGGGGGGGGGCATCCGTCCGACACTCCTTCAAATTATGCAGCGTCATTGAGGAAAGAGAGCCATCTGAGGTTATCATCATCTAGTGGAGGGCACGGCGGAGTGGAGCACAGGCACACGGCAGGGCTGCTTACTCACGTCAGGCGGAGATGGGCTGATAGCGATGACGGTGGTGTGTCTGTATCTGAGGGGGGGGGGGGGGGTAGACACTGTCTATGGAATACCTATAGCTCCATATACTGTATGTGTTATGTTTAGGTTATTTAACTGTAGAACCTAATAAGAACGGGACCTTGGGCGTTGGACTTGACTTAGAGAGAAGGCCGGGGCACCATACTGTAACGCACAACATTAGAAGGAGATTGAGAGGCAGGGTGTGGACCTGTGCCCAGTAGGGGCCTGGTCTCTCATTAAGAGAGGGTTCCAAGGTCAGTGTAGGCCGAGTCTCTCATAGTCAGACCTACCTCCTCACTTCGTTTAGGCTGTGCCAGCTCTGGAGAAAGGTCTGGCTGGACTCGACGCGAAAAAACGCTGTATTTCTTTAAACCAATCAAATTCAAATAGGCTTATTTGTATGGCAGATGAAACACTTATGTTGCCAAAGTAGTAGCCTACAGAAAATAATTAACATTGCCAATTAATAAGATCACAATCAGAATAATCTTCGGTGATGCGGTTGCTAGGTTATTTCAGTGCCGTGATGGGTTGTTGTTATTTCACATAGTCTGAATCAGCGCCGTTGGCGCTGGTCTAGATTGGCCGACCACATGAATCGGGCGCCACTGATTGGGCAGAAATGACAAGGCTTATTCCCAAAACCTACATCCATTTGGTCAGACTAGGCCTGTGTTTCTCCCCATGACCTGCAGGTTGACCTCAGGTTGACCCCTCCCCTTCAGGTGGACCCCTCCCTCCTGTACCTTTCACGCTGACGTGGACGCTCTGGTGCGTGGAGAGCTGCGGCTGGACCAGGACGTGACAGGTGTACTCCCCCTCGTCCACGTCCTTCTGCACGTCGTACAGCTTCAACGTGCCGTTGTTCTCGAACGCGCGCTGCCGGTGGTTGTACGGGAGCAGATTGGAGTCTTTGTACCACTTGATGGAGTAGTACGGGTAGCCAATGACCCGGCAGTGGATGTACATGTCCCGCCCAGCGATTGCTGTGAGGTTTTTCATTGGTCGTATACTGGCAGGCCCTTAAAGGACACATAAGAGATATACCTCTCTTAAAATGGTTTCAAAGTGGAGGGAGTTGGATATTTTGAAGTGTGAGATGTTTGAGTGTGTTCGACAACCATTAATACAGAATGTCGCCATTCATTCTCAAAGACATAAAAAATACATTTGTTAAATTTGGGACTTGGTGAGTGCCTGACTAAGATATCTGAGGTGTCCAGAAAATCACTTTGATTTAATAAGTGCAACAACAACATCCACAGACAGTAAGATTTACATTGACTTTGACAAGAAAGTCTATCTCCAATTAACACAAATGAGTACATAGTGTTCAGACTTCACCCAGCCACACCAAATTAGAAATCTCACTTTGTCACTGGGACTTATATTCATAATATGTAGTGGAGGATGCAGCCTCCTATTCTGGTCTCTCTGTGTGAATATTACCCAGTTCCACCCTCTTTTAGACATCACACAGCCATGATTGCCTTTGACAAGCATTAGAGCGCAATGTTCCCACTCTCCACTCATGAACCTATTATCAGAACCATTACTCATGCTTCGTGCTCTCACACAGTCCTGCAGTAACCCCCCCCCCCCCAAACACACACACAGACACACCCCTTCCCAACAGAACAACCTATAGGGTTCCAGAACACAAACCTATCAGGGAAAATGACTGGCTCTTTTCCACACAGTAGAAGACAGTTTAACTAGAAGAATACACTAGTAGTGTACTTGTGGTGCACAGACATCCTGGCTGCTACTCCCTTTAGCGCGATTAAGGAGCCAACGAGGCGAGAAACAGTCATTACGCTGTCTCTGCAAAGGCACCTGCAGAGATTGATCGTCACCGCTCGGCTGCATCCAACATCCATGGACGCTGGGCTCATCTCCTCACTAGCTAGCCTGCTGAACTGCGGCTTTCAGAACACCCTTATTTAGCCCCCACTACAACATGCTAGAGTGAGCATCCAATATAAATGGGTTTTAGACTACTGCAATGAGTCATAATGCGCCCCCCCGCCCCCCCCCCCCCCCCCCCCCCCCGCCCTAGCTATCCCCCCTCCCCTCATCACCCCCACCCCCTATCCGCTCTCTACTCTCTAATACAATGACTTTGCATTGTGTGGGGAGGGGCTTCCTACGGAGCGCGCCGGTCTCCGGCGTCGGGGCTAGCACCAGCCCGCTGGACTCAGATCCTCTGCTCAGCCGTACGCCGCCGATACTGTAAATCAAGGTAATGGCGTCGCAGTATAAAGCTATCAGCGGGCGTTAGGTAGGGAGCAGGGCATTAGAGAAGTTACCGCTGACACCGGTGACAGACGACGGGAGCGCTATACAAGGACGCGGGACGACCTGCCACGCTCCGCGCCCTCCGGGGGGGGGGGGGGGAAGCTAACGGAGAGAGAGACCCGAGGAGAGAGAGACCCGGAGAGAGAGACCCGTGACAGCGACAGGATAAGATCAGCACAGACGAGGGGAGACGGGTCGGGGAAAAGAACCATCCTCCATAACGAAGGGTAGAGTTGTGAATAGATCTAAATGTCTACAGACAGACAGAGGTATGAGATCACGGCGCACGACCACAAAAACCCATCGCCCGAAGCTCGAGATAGTTTAGTCAGGCACTCTACTCCAAGTCCTTGTCCCCCTTAGAACGCAAGAGAGACAGTCCCGATGTAGAAAGCAAAAAAACATCTGTAACAGCGACAGAAACAACGTGTGTATGTGTGTATGTTTTTTGGAGGAGCTGGTCTGACAAGCACCTCTTACGTTTATTCGCGCCTGGTAGGAGACCGCCCCGGCCGAATTGTTGCAGGTGCACCGGTAGACCCCGCCGTCGGGGACGTGGGTGTGGCTGATGTTCAGGTGGCTGACGACGTGGCCCTCGGCGTTGGTGAAGTGCGAGATGCGGTGGCGGCTGTCCCGGATCACCGATTCGTCGTCCAGCGTCCACATGACCCGCGGCTCCGGCGTCCCCTTCACCGTGCACGCCAGCGACACAAACTCGTTGATGTTGAACACCTTCTCGCTGAAGGAGGAGAGGATCTTGGGAGTGCCGTCTGCAGGGAAACAAGGTGGGGGGGGGAGGTCAGACGAGGTTTTGGGATACAGTAGTCAGGCATCAGGCCTGGTTAACTCGACCATATGCACAGGTGTGTCGAGAACATAGCCTACGATAGGCGGTTCATATCTTGTGATTGTTAAAAGGACTGATAACTCAAGCATAGGAATGCCTGACATTCTCTAGTGGTGAGCATCATGGCATCATAATCATAAGCTCAAACAATCAATTTTTGACACATCCCATATACATTCATTCTACATGTAAATACATGTGAGTCTGTGCTAAGAGAAGAGAGTGGAGAGATGCTTTGGAATGGTTTCTGGTTCCTGCCCCTCCTCCTCCTCCTCCTCCTCCTCCTCATCATCATCATTATAGATTATCAATACCCTCTTTATACTGGTCCATGGCCACGGGAGACAGTTGCCGCAGCAACCGAGCTCTGGCTACACCAGTTTATGCAAGCCTTGTTCAGATAATCTAATAATAGGGGCTGGGCCAAGGCTTTACTGCAGGTCTCATTAGCACACACACATGCACACGCATGCACGCACACACACATACGCACACATACACGCGCGCACATACACACGCACATACACACACACACACACGGATTAGTGTACAGTGCACAGCCAGACATACACAAGTACTGCACATACTGTAAGCATGTACGCCAAAAATACGTCTGCAACATACAGCACACTCCAACACTTCGTTCTCCATGAATTTGCACTATAAGCTCTAAGAGGGCCTCTTTCTTTCACAAGTGAGTAATTTGTCCTTGCAGACCGCTGTGGCAACTGACCTTCCAGGATGACCTGGACAAAGTCCTGGGCGGACATCTTGCCGTTCCTGGCGAAGCACTGGTACGCTCCTCCGTCGCTCTTGGCCATGCCCGCCATCACCAGGTTCTCCCGGCTGGTCCCCGTCATGCGGACGCTGTTCCCGGGGTAGATGAGCTCTCCGTTGCGGTACCAGGACAGCTCATACTCCTCGGAGCCAGTCACACTGCAGGACAGAGACACCTGGCTTCCCACGCTGCCTTTCACCTTCCTGGGGCTCACCACCGCCTTCAGGGGCTCTGGGTGAGGTGTCAAAAGATGGAAACATTTCATTGGCTACCTTCAAACGAAGTCACATGATAAACCAGGAACTGTTTTTTTGATTACTGTACTGCCAGATCAAACCTTATCTAGACAACATGTTTTATTCACCCAACAGGATTATTCGACACACACGGAACTTCAATTCCCATGCGTCCCTGGGGGTACTGACCTTTGACCTGCAGCTGCCCCACCACCTCGGCATTGCCATAGCTGTTCCACACCTCGCACACGTAGCTGCCCGTGTCGCTGGGCTGCGCCCGCTCGACCAGCAGGCCCGTCACACTCTGCCGGAAGCGCGCGTCGGGCTCCAGCGGGAGGTTGTCCCTCAGCCAGCGGTACTTCGGAGCCGGGTGACCGGACGCCTTGCATGGCAGCTCCACTCGGTGGGACGCCATCACCTCGCGGCGCTCAAACCCGTCCAGGATGGTGGGCGCCGAGTTGGTGGGGTCTGGAGGGGGGGACGGAGAAGGCGAAGACGAAGGTGAGATGGTTACCGGTTTCCGGGACTCCAGCAAAGGACAAAACGGGCCGGTTCTTGTGAGCGTCACGCCAGACTTGCGTGACAGCCCGACCGGCTGCCAGAACGTGCGCCGTCCTTACCTGACACAAAGAGCCGTGCGCTGTTACTCTGCCTGGTCTCTCCGGTGTAGCGGTGGCGCGTCATACACCTGTAGTTATACAGCCCGTCCTCAATCTGCACGTCCAGGACGTACAGGGCTCCGGTGGATGTGATGAGGAACCTTGACACTGGCAACACATAAGCAGAAACCAAGAGCCACGGGTGTTAGCTAGCAGCCACTCTTCTCCACAGTAACTTATGACGGGGTCACGAACTGAGGTAGGTGAGGCAACCACATTATCGTGAGTAAAACCCTCGCTTTTATTCAGTCTCGCCATTTTGTTGATCAAATGAGAACTCGAGGGAACACACAGTGAAGCTGTAACATCAAAGATGCATTGTAAATATTTGCGACTCCGGCGTGGTGTCTCCTTTGCGACTCCGCTCACTAAACATCTGCTCTAGCCCATTTAGCTCAGCGCAGCTCTGAGGAACAGTGACAAGGCTTGATGTTGTAGCAGTCGTAGCAACACAGCTCATTATCATGTAGCTCATCGCTCTCTCTCTCCCCTCTCTCTCTTTTCTCTCACTCGCTCTCTCTCTCTCTCAGACTTAAACTCATCGCTCTTTCTCCCCCCCCCCCCACTCTCTCTCTCTTCCTCAGTCTCTGGGGGGAACTCTCTCTTTCTCTCTCTCTCTCTCTGGGGGAATGCTCTCTCTCCCTTAGACTGAAGCGGAGGAAGCCAAGGATCACCGAATGCCTTGGTACAGCTCTACAGCTCAGGTCGGCCGAGCTAATATCATGCTAATAACATGCTAATATCATGCTAATTTGTAGGAGCGCTGGGAGTGGAGAAGAAGTCGTCAACGTTTATGAGGACTGATGTGTGCAGTGCCTGTGGCTAGGAGGGTATTTCTGTGTCACACATGATGGAGGAGGCTATTTGGGAAAGGGGCCGCAGCGCTATACGCTGGAAGGAGCCTCGCTCCCAACTTCGGGCAGGGGAGACGTGTGGCGGCGCGCGCTGTTGCCGGGGCGTGTGTGAAGTCCAGGTCCTCTCGTTCTCTCCGTCCATAGAACGGGACATTGCTGTGCTATCAGTGCGGTCACAATAGTTGCCTTTCCGATTGTGTTTGTGAAACATTGCATGGATCTGTGTGCGGCGTGCTATAATACTCAGCAGAGTGAAGCGAAAAGATCCTGTGTCCAAGTCCTGGATGTTTTATTAAAGAATATTGATTCAACCCTGTAATGTTTTACACTGGATTGGAAGAAGAGACGAAATGAGGAGGAGAAACTAGAGAGGGAGACAGAGAGAGAGATAGAGAGAGAGACAGAGAGAGAGACAAAGAGAGAGATAGAGAGAGAGACAGAGAGAGGACAGAGAGAGAGATAGAGAGAGAGATAGAGAGAGAGATAGAGAGAGAGACAGAGAGAGAGACAGTGGGGGGGGGGGGCGAGGATGCAGCTATTGTGAGCAGGCGTTGACCTAGTTAGAAATGAGAGACCATGGATTTGATATCCTGAAGGCGTTTTCAGCTTGTGGTCTAGATGCAGTTGTGTGCGACAGACAACCACTGGAAAAATGAGGGAGAAAGGAGTGTGTGTGGGTGTGTGTGTGTGTGTGTTTGTGTACATGAAGCTGCCTGCGCGTGTGTGTGTGTGTGCGTGCGTGCATGCACGTACAGTACGTGCATGCCAGCGTGTGTGTGAGTGTGTGTGTGTGTTTTTTACAAGCAGGTGAGTGTGTTTGTCCATGTGCATTTGTGCGTGTGTACGTATTCCACCCTGAGCATACCACAATACCTAGCTAGCACATCCCACACATTCCTTTTGCTCTCTACGCCAATTAAATCCTCAACAGATGTCGGATTTCACAAACTATGAAACCTTTCAAGCACTCCCCTCTAACAGTACCTTCAGAGACGACAAGACGCTGCCTTGGAGGGACAGACATGCGGGGTAAAGTCATTCATTTCCGAGAGAATACACAGATACTGTATCACAGAGAACGCAAAAGGGAGGAGGAAGTAGTTGGCTTCTCCTGTCTCCGCCTCTCCCTTTTTTAAACTCGCCCCTTTGCCCTGAACCTCGCCTGGCACCCCGTCAGGCGTCAAAAGTCCACAGGATTTTTCGCCCCCTGTGCTGG
>NC_140248.1:10457193-10464693 GCF_949987555.1 Borostomias antarcticus
GTTTGATTTAAACAGATGTCTAACGGATTTAATCACTATATTTTCAGATATAAAGAGCAAGGTAAGTCTTAATAAGAAGTGAACACTGTTCTGCATATCACGGAGTTGCCACATATTGACATTAAAGCAACACGCCAACCTTTGGGGAAGCTTATTTGCCATCTAGAGTCAGATAAGAAGATACATACCCTTCTCTTCTCTGTGTGCAGTAGGAAGCATTGAGACCCAGACCAGACCAGAGTCATTAGCCTAGCTTAGCTCAATCACTGGAAGTGGATTTAAAACATTAGCTTAGGCTATCAGCTCTCACAGGTCTCAATGCTTCCTACTGCATGCACAGAGAAGAGAAAGGTATGTATGTATCTTATTATCTGACTCTGGGGAAGAGGGCAAATAAGCTAATTTCCCCAAAAGTTGTTGTATTGCTTTAAAGGTGATTGTTCACCAGGAGCGAACAACCAAATTAATGAATGACAGTAATGGAGACCAGCGATGATACTGTAATTGGAGTCCATATATGGCTTGTTTGAAAAGACAGTAATATCTCATTTCTAGTTAGATGACATGCGCGCACACAAACACACACACACACACACACACACACGCACACACACACACACACACACACACACACACACACACACACACACACATACAGGCAGATAAAGTGTTAAAATGTTTTTTTTTTTTAATCTAATAGCACACATATTCTTTGTATCCCTGTCAGTTTTAGAGATGCAAAGAATGTGTGCAGCAAACCTAGTGTTTCAATAGTGTTGAGGTTCTTTGCTGATCTGAACATTAGAAGATATAAACACACACAACCCCCTCACCACAAACACCGCCACGTCTAAACCCAACACAGCCGCGCTTCAACCTCTATTTCCTCTGAAATGAATGGGGGCCATTGGGACACGGTGAGTGTGTGTGCATCATTGTCTGTGTGTGTCTCTGTGTGTGTGCGTGTGTGTATGTGTGTGTGTGTGTCTTAATTGGCCAGCGTTAGACTCAAGTCATTAAGCCACTGATGGCTGTGCATTTACAATGCTATCATTGGCCTCTCCCTGGCGGACGCTAAATGGCTCAGTGTTGAGCCTCAGCTGTACGCTCATGAATATTCAGCAGGGCCGCCTCTCAGCTGGCTCCTCACTGGAAGCTCTGTGTGAGCTGCGCTCGCACACACGCCGCGACACACGACACCACGCCGCTACTTATGTCAGTTACTATCAATAAACCTCATAAGCATCTCTTTACAATCTCAAAACTGGGACACTGCCACATTTAACCAAACGTGAACTAATAGGCAAATGGAAACAAGAAAGCAAGTGAGTTCCTCTCTCTGGTTTCTGGCTTCCTCCATAGAGAGATGAGGTCTGACTGGTTTCATCCCATCTCTTCTCTTTGAATCCCTCCCTCTGTCCGTCTACTGTACCTGTCTGGTGCCCTGTGCTTCTAAGGGGATTTGCTCTCTCTCTCTCTCTCTCTCTCTCTCTCTCTCGCTCTCTCTCTCTCTCCCTTTCTCTCCCTCAGATGAAACAAGCCCCGTACCCCTGCTGCACTTCTAGGCAGAAGTAGTCATCAAAGAGAGAAAGATGAAGTGGGAGAGAGAAATATGTGGAGAGAGAGAGAGAGAGAGAGAGAGAGAGAAAGAAACAGGGAAAGAGAGAGAGATAGAGGGAGAGAGAGGGCCCACCCACCCCTGCCTCACCTGCCCTCATTCACTATTCCCGGGACCATCTCACTCTCCCTGAAACCCCTGGAAGCTCGGGTAGGAGCCAAACACCGGCTCTCCCGTCACCAGTATCGCCATCTCCGCCTGTCTCACTGTCTGACAAACTCCGATATCTGAGTTGAGCAATCAAAGCCATGGGGGGAACGGTGTTTAAGTCGAGCTCAAAGGATCTCATTCCCTGAGTGGTTGTCCCTCTCGCCCCACCCACCCCCACCCCCCTCTCGCCCCCCCCCCCTCCGCAGCAGTACAGTATATACAGTGTATACAAGTCTTAAACGGAGTGTTCATTGGCATTTCATGGTAATTTGCAGAGCCGGCAGTCGGGGCCTGGTAAGTAAAACAGAAGGGGCATGGGGAGGATTAGATAATCAAACAGTGTGCCACTTTAAATAATCTCTGCCTCCTCTGGGAGAGGTGAGACTCAAAGCCTGAGCCCTTCTGCTTTAATTGTGTGATTTTCCCTTCATTACGGTTGAGGGCCTCCGTAATTCAGACCCATTAAATATTCAGGAGCCAGACTGAGAGATGAGAGGGAGGGAGAGATGAAGGGAGAGAGAGAGAGGAGGTGAGGAGCTGAGGGGTAAAGGGGGAGAGAGACAGAGAGAGAGAAGGGGGAAGAGATAGAGAGAGGGGGAGGAAGAGGGAAAGAGAGAGAGAGAGAGAGAGAGAGAGGGAGAAAGAGCGGGTGAAGACATATCATCACTCCCTCGTGGCCTCTCTGGTCTCATAACAGCAGATTATCAGGCTTATCAAAGCTACCATTTTTTTTATCGGCCTGAGCTGATAGAGTTCAACATGCAAATGTTTTAAGGGACTGAGACAGGCTTTTGCCCTCAGTGTCTCTGCGTGTGTGTGTGTGTGTGTGTGTGTGTGTGTGTGTGTGTGTGTGTGTGCGTGCGTGCGTTTGTGTGTACGTGTGTGTGTGTTGGTGTGTTACATGTGTGTTGTGTGTATACAGTACATGTGTATGAATGTGAAACAGCGATGTGCCGTGCCTGGCCAGTCCCCAGTGAAGCCGCATTGTGAATGGAAACCCTGGCCAGCAGGGTGTAGCGATCCCGCGCCGGTCTGGGGACGGGCCGCCACCCTCGGAGCCGGTGGGGCTCGACTCTCCTGGAGAGGTGGCCCTGTGTTGCCATGGTAACAGGCCACAAGGTCAGGGCGCTTGTTCACCGAGGCCTCGACTCATTCATTAGTCCAGCCTCAAATTTATAGCCACGTTGCGGTGGTGGTCACACACGCACACGCACGCACAAGCACACACACACACACACACACCCCTCCTGCCAGGTGGAAAAGACCCACGCGTGTTCTAATTCCACGCCTCGCCTCCATTCCAAGATCTAACCCCTCACGTCACCCGCACTGTGACTCCATGTACAAAATGGAAGGCTTCTCTTTTACCGTCCCCCTTTCTGTTTCTGTCCACACGTTTCCCTCTCCTGACCACTAGCGCCCTCTCCCTCCTCTCCCCCTCCTCTCCCCCTCCTCTCTCCCTCCTCTCTCCCTCCTCTCTCCCTCCTCTCTCTCTCCTCTCTCCCTCCCCTCTCTCTCCTCTCTCCCTCCTCTCTCTCTCCTCTCTCCCTCCCCTCTCTCTCCTCTCCCCCTCCTCTCTCCCTCCTCTCTCTCTCCTCTCTCCCTCCTCTCTCTCTCCTCTCTCCCTCCTCTCCCCCTCCTCTCTCCCTCTTCTCTCCATCCTCTCTCCCTCCTCTCCCCCCTGTCTTTTCTCTCTGTCTGCCAGTCTCCTCCCTCCCCCCAGTGGAAGGGTGTTAGCCTCCAGCGTTCGGGGCCGGCTGACAGCTGCTGCACCTGAGGAATATCAATCAATGTTACCGTGGAGACAGACCACTGCTCCTCTCAGGGTGAGTTTTTTTTTTCCCCTCTATCTCGTGTGATCTCGTGTGATCTCGTGAGCCTCTCTGCTAATAACCTCGGCGTCACGCAGGGCAGGGCTACGGCGCAGACACACACACGGCTCCCGCCACGCTCATCCCAATACAGTAGGAGACGATGACAGTACTTTGCTTCTTTTTTTTTTTACGTGATGGGAGTATTGGGGTCTGCAACACTACATTCCTATTTTTGGTCTATAAATAGGCCACGGGGCGTTTATCGGTGCTGTTGAACACCTTGTTCTGGGTGGGATTCCACAACCCTGTTCGCCAGAGAGTAGCTGAACAGACGAACACATACACACACACACACACACACACATACGACTGAGTCAGACAGATGAACTGGAGTGGGGCTCCTTTACATCTCCTGTAGCTAATTACTTTGAGGTGTGACTGATTAAGCGGCGGGTGAGACGTATCCAGCCATCAGCCTGGCCAAGCCGAGCAGACAGCCGTTCAAATCAGATGGAGGTGTCTGTCACCGCTGACACAAAGATTCACCACCGCAGGCTGAGTCCTCTAGGACTTTAAGTGCCCTAAAATAGTGTTGGATTCATAGCCTATAGACGCTAACGTAATGCCAATTGCAATAATACTCAAGCAGTTATCTGAGGACAGGCACCACAGAAGGCAGCTACAGTATGGCGCTTTGGTGTACCCTGCCCTGTGTCGATTTTATGCACCACTGACCGAAACAAATTCCTAGTATGTTTTAAAACTACATGGCAATAAACAAATTCTGCTTCTGCTTCTGATTTGTATTGTTGCAGGGTGCAAGGTACAGGACTAAAATTCCAAAACCCACGTGTCCAATATTAGGCTTACACGTCTGGTATTGGACCTAGCCAATTCTAGGTAAGGGAAACACCCCCCGCACGTCAATCACACACCCCAATAAACGCTCTCACCACGGGGCAGACAATCTGCCCACTTCCCCTTTCCTTCCCACCAGGGGACCCGCTCTCCTCCAGGCCCCATGCCTGGCACTGCCCTGCGCTGGTACCCAGTCAAACGACTCCCCATAGGCCTGGAAGGGTTAGGTAAATATTGGTCGAAGCAGCTGCTCTCTCTGTCATAGTGTCTGGCTGTGTTCCCCCTGTGTCCCTGGCTGATATAAATCACACAAAGCAATTAGCAGTGGGCTGCCCCCTACCCGCCTCCTCTGCCTCCCCCTGGTCTCATCAAACAGCCCTGCCTGCGGATGGAGGAAGTACAGTACAGTAGAGAACACACCAGGCCCAGACGGAAGACTGACTGAGCACACTGAACACTGGAGAGACTGAGGAGACTGAGGAGACTGGAGAGAAGACTGCGTAGACTGCAGACTGGAACGCGGACATTTGGAGATCATTTCACTCATGATGACGGCTCTTGATAGTAAATCAGTGTTGGTTGATCTCTCCCTACTATCAAACGGTCCATCAATAAGCATAATGAACATCTCCAATCAAACAGCAGCTCAGGGACACGACCATCCACACCCACATTACCATAAATGACCACAATCACCAGGGGAGCGTTTAACATGCAACCCCCCCTTCTACTCCACACAGTGAAAAACCCCCTTCTTGCAAATAACGTCAAAATGGTTGTAATTGATTTATATTGCGTTTTATTTCTGATTGCCGTACCAGTGGCTGTTGTGTCCAGGGTAATTAGGCGGTAATGAGGGTGTGATTGGCGTGCGGCGGAGAGCAAGCAGAGCGGGGAGTGAGCCAGGTGCCAAATCACCCCCTCCCCCCCCCCTCCCTCTTCTCTGAGAAAGACCGCCTGCAGCACTGATGTAGCTATTCCACCGAATGAGCAGACATCCCCCCCCCTTCTTCACACACACCAGGGGACAGGGGGATTGCAGACGAGAGGGAGGGAGAGTGGGAGAGGTTGCGGGGAGGGGGGGTTGGGCGGAGCAGGTGGAGAGCGTTGGAGGTTGGTGATGTGTGTGTGTGGGGGGGGGGGGGGGGGGATAGAGAATGTGACTATCCTGTGAAGCTTGCAGAATTGAAGAGAAAAGAAAGAGGCAAGGTTGTCACGTCAGGAAACCCCCAACCTCACTCACTCACTCACTCACTCACTCACTCACTCACTCACTCACTCACTCACTCACTCACTCACTCACAAACGCACACTCTCACACACACACACACACACACACTCACACACACACACACGTGCGCGCACACATACACGCACACGCACATACACACACACACATCTTTCCCCATACAGTACGAAAGCCCATATGTCTTTATTGCCTGTCACTGCATATCTCTCTCTCTCTCTCTCTCTCTCTCTCTCTCTCTCTCTCTCTAGCTCTCTCTCCTCACCCTCCCTATCTGTCTCCCAGACACACACACGCAAACACACACACACACACACACACACACACACACACTGTACAGACAGCTGTGCCTGTTCTGTGGGGATTCTGAAAGGCACTGGATAAAAACAGAAAAAGAAATGTGAAACAGCGATTTGCCATCTCTGAAACATGTCTCTCCCATTCTTTCTTTTTTTTGGGGGGGGTGGTTTGTCTGCTCTCACTTCAACACCGTTCTCTCCCTCCCTCCCCACCAGCCAGCCAGCCACCCACACCCTCCCTCTCCCCCTCTCCCCCTCTCCCCCTCTCCTCCTCTCCCCCTCTCCTCCTCTCCTCGCCGGCAGACATATTCTTCTCTGGAGGTGCACCGTGACTAGAGAGAGAGAGAGGTGAGCTGGTTACTGTGGCAACCAGGAGAGTGACTCTCAGGCGATGACATGAGCACTGGGGGACGAGAGAGGGTGCAGGAGAGGAGGAGGAGGAGGAGGAGGAGAAGAGGAGAGAGGGATGGAGAGAGAGAGGGGGGGGGGGGGGGGGGGGGGGTTTGGTAGGAACCGGGAGGCAGATCAGAGGGAGGTGTCAGTGGGTTACCGTGCAGAGAGATGCGCCCTCTTTTTTTTCCCCCTGGCAGAAGAAAGGGAGGGAAAAAAACAAAAGAGGCTGTGTTTGGAGTGTGTGCGCTGGTTTGGACTGTCAGGGCTCCCCGCTAACTGCCTCACCTGGCTGTCCCTGCCAGGCGCCGGCATATTCACACGAGCATGCATGCATAGGCAAGCACGCACACGCGCACGCACACACACTGCAGTACACTACAATAAAACTACAGGGTCTGAATTGCAATGTAAAAAAAACACCCTATAGTACAGTAGTCTCTTGTTCTTAATCTCTGTCAGTACAGTAAGATCTAAAGAAATCAAAACCCTGTTGTTATGTTTGAGACATGACTACAAAATCAAAATAGGAATCAGGTGCAGTGTTTATTATCACATGACTGCTACAGCTACACAGCATTGACTCAAATCAGAAATAACTATTGTCATTCCTTGACGTACAGTAAAAGCATTCCTTTGGAATAAAGCAGACCCGCTCTTGACACAGGCATGGTGACAGGCATGGACTGCAGTGGCAATGAGTGTGAACCTCTGGGCTATCCGTGACAGTAGAGTCCTCTCTGACCTTTAGACAGGAGCCCGCAGAGAAGCAGACCGTACAGGAGAAACAGACCCAATGGGGTGGCTGTAATGAATATGCTTCCCTCTGTGGTGGGGATGACCTTATGAAAGCAGCAGCAACAACAAAAACAACAACAACACATTATGGATATGGCCATGGCTGCTGGGAGCTGCCCCTTGGTCAAGGACAAACAGCCCTAAATACACCAGAGCAAATTCTGGTATTTTACATCTGAATGTACAGAACTGTATGTGTCGCATAGGCCTACAAGACGACAGCAAGGTGGAGTGTACTGCCGTTACACTGTGCATTTGATAATATGTATATGAGCACGCTGTAGAGCACGCCGACAGCGTACTGTCAGACTGATGGAGATTGGCTGT
>NC_140248.1:10467193-10624693 GCF_949987555.1 Borostomias antarcticus
GCATCAAAGCAGCTAATTGGCTTGAGCCTGAGTGCCCTTCAGTGTGAGGCCACTTATTAGATGCTAATTAGGCATGAAACGCCCTGCTAGCCCACATTCAGACGCGGAAGTCAGCACAGAGGGACTCGCAACAGCAAACCACTAGCGAAGGCCAGACAAGGTAGCACTGCAGCATTTGTCTACTGTGCCGTAGAGAACTGTTCCATGTGTTTTTGTTGGCAACCATGTGGAGCCAGGAGGGATGAGAGGGCCTGACCAAGCCAGGGAGTGGCAGGTAGCCATGGTAATCCTATTAGGCAGGATCTGGGATGGGGGGTAGGAGGAGGGGTCACAGGGAAGTGCTCTGGGATCAGGAGGTGGCGCCCATAGGGGTGTTTTAGCCGCAACCCTCACCTCTCCTAAACGCATTGCAAACTCCGCCCCAAATGGGAGAATGGATGATTTATGGAGAAAGAGAGACAGACAGGGGCAGAGAGGACACTAAACGAGCGAAGCTGCCGATGCCGCCCCCCCTCCCCCACACTCCCACCCCCCGAATGGCGTCCGCCCCAAGGTACTCCCAGACAGGTCAGGCAAGACCGAATTTTGGCCGCCCCTGACTTGCTCGCTGCTTTAACTCATTTATTTTCTTCCGCTGCGCTTAATTCCTCCCATCTCCATATGTTGAGGGGTGGGGTTGGAAGGAGGGGGGGGGGGGGGGGGGGGCAGTGGGGGGATTAGGGCCCACTGTCTGGAGCAGGCCCTGTGTAATCACAGTGAAAGACTGGCCATTGTGCGCCCTGTGTGGGTCTAATCCCAGGAGCGTGCCCCCCACCCGCTGCAGTGTGTGCCCCCCTGGGCAGGAGGGGGCCAGGCTAGTTTTGGTACACTGACTCCCTGACCTCAGGCCTGCCTCCAAACACAGCCCACCACAAGGCCACGGGCAGCGCGGCTCAGGTAGTTCTAGTGCAGGGGTTTCAAACTTCCGGCCCACCTCACCCTTCCATCCGGCCCACAAAATAATTTCTTGTACACGGCGCCGGCAGGCAGGCCTACAACGTGAAATTCAAGCCGCTCATACGTGGGGGTAAATGCTGTTATTGTGCGCAGAGCGCGAGGTGAGTGCTGCCAACGTGCTGCATACAGTCACAGGTGCAATCAATCCACACGCGACTATGAACTATGAACGCAACTATGAATGCAGCTAGACACCGAGAGGCTGTGTTCGTGGTTAACTAACATTAGGAACACACACAGTTTCAAGAAAGATGTACATGCAGTATTTTTTGTGGAATTCAATGGAAATTCTGCCTGCCTGATATGCAAGAAAAATATGTTCTAAAGCAATATAATGTCAAGCGTCATTCATTACTTAACATGGAGAACAGGTTAAGTAGAGTTAGGTTAAGAGTCGTAGGGAGACGAGAGGACAAAACGAGCCTCGCAGCTGAGCGGGCTGACGTTGCTTTCAAGATAATTGTCTGACAAGAAACAGAATAGCAGCCTACAGATGTACAGTAGGCTATTCAAGTAGTGTCTGGCAAGAAATAGAATAGCCTACAAATGTATTCAAGTGTCTGGCAAGAAATGCAAACAAACATGAACCAGGGCAGGCTTACAGTAGTGATATACATCAAATAGAATAAAGTACAAATGTAGGCTATTCAAAAAATATTTGCACTAACTGTTAAAATATATAAAAATGTACAGTATAGAAACTGTTTGAATTTGTATGATGAAAATGTTAGTTATGGAATAGTCTCGCAACAGTTAGAGACTAACTCGTGAGTCTAGTTATGGAAATAAAAAATGTCATTTTCAGAAATATTGCACTTTCCTATGGTTTAAGTAGTTGAACGTTTAAGTGGCCTTCCTATGAGATGGCAATACCAGCAGTGGCCCCAAGCCAATTTGAGTTTGAGACCCCTGCTTTAGTGTCATAAACTGAGTTAAGGGGCTACTTGGTAAGAGTAGCATATTAAGAATACCAGGTTGAGACTTAACATAGGAATTGTGTCATCGGGATTCCAGTGAACACTCACAAGCATGGGTAACATAAAGAAAAAAAACAGATACAGTAGATCACTATGACAACCAGCTAGCTGCCCTCCCTTCCTAAATATCTCCCCCTTGCTAGCTGACCCACATCCATCAATCAATCACACACACTCAACAGGCTGTTGCTGTTAGCAAGGGTCTGGTGGCGATAAACTAATCTGTGTGTGTGTGGGGGGGGGGGGGGGTTCAGATGCTTCTGATGATTCTGGAGGTCACAGGAGAGGACGTGCTTTTTAGCAAGTCTCATCATAACTGTAATAAACACTCACTCTCCCCCTCCCCCATCACGCACACATTGCACACGCACACACACGTGCGCGCACAAGCTCTCACACACACACACACACACACACACACACACACACACACACAGACACACACACACACACACACACACCATCTCTATTCTCGTTAACAAGAATAATCCCTAAAGGCCCATCTGCCTGACACACACACACACACACACACACACACACACACACACACACACATACAGGCCACAGAGCACAGACCATTAGAAGAGCCATTATGGGGCTGTTTGAATGGGCTGCCTGATCACTTACCTAGCCTGTGTGTTTGCTCTGGCTATCCAGAGGCAGACAATAGTGCTATTATAGCGCCTCTCTTTCACACAGATAAGGATCTGTTTGAGTTGCAGGAAAATGATTGTGAGTGATGAGCAGAACACCTGTTGCTGAGTTTTCTGTCTGCGTACACGGTGTGTATCTGTCTCTGTCTCCTGTCTATTTTTTAAGAGGCAAGATAAAATTGCTTTAGGAGCAACTGATGTAAACATTCCACACACAAAAAGTTAAGCCAATAAAAAGAGAAAAGAGAAGAATGTTTATTGAATGCCTCCGGGCAGACTTAACCATCTACTTGTTCTATATTAGACTGCATTGCTGGACATATTATATATTTGTATTTTAAAAATGAATAGAGAATGACTCTACATAGTCATGGTAAACAGGTTGGGCTATGGCATTCAGTAGTCTGAATTCATTATGGAAACAGTGGCTGTCTGAAAGGCAGCAATCAGAGCTAATTTAGATCAGTAAACAAGCCAGTCTCGGAAACAAGCAGTCATTCAAGTTGTCCGAACTGACTGTTGACTATTGAGTTAAACAGCCATTCAATGTCAACCTTAAATCCCTGCATGAATGATCATTATTATCATTACAAGTTAAAAAGTAGGCCTATCTTCAAGACTCATCTTATAGTGTGATTTGACATGTTGCTTTGTTGGAACATGCTTCCATTTTAAAATGAATTCCATCAATAGCTTTGTGTTAGTGTGAGAGTGTCTATATTGATTAATTTGTTAATTCAATATTCAATGTGAACCAGCACTGTTTTGATAACAGAGCCTAGCACACAAAATGGCTGCCTCATAGCTCTAAGCGCACGCAGCACCCGAGAAAGAACAAACATTCAACATGGCCCCTTTGATTCTCCCTCTGCCTCTCTCCTTCTTCTCTCTGATTAGAGGAGATTAAAAACTCTGTTGTATAACACAGTTGATTGCTTTTTCTTCAAGAGAGCCACAGTATCACAAACGGGCCAAGAAATCTTGGGGCGACCTAGGCTTTGTGGACAGTAATCCTGGTTTGGGGGCTAAACAGGGATCAAGGCAACAGAACACACAATGTAATCAGGGATGCTGCACCCCAAGAATCAGATACAAGATAAAGCCCCAGCAGATGTTTATCCACAATGTCAATTACAACATACGGTATCCAGGCTCAGAAATTGAGGAGGCATTAAACATGGGTGTTGGCCACATTGTAGAGGATGATGAGGATGTAGAGTACAACCTGCCCAAATTCACTATTAATAGGACTTCACGTTTTGTAAATATTTCACAATGCACATCTTCAGAAATAATGGCTATAGTTTTCAATATTATTTAAATTAATTTGACCCCATGAATTGCCATAAATACAGGAAAATTCCATTAGAAAGACAGGATAGAATTTGCTGACAAGAAGAGAGCTGAATACCGTTCTGAGAGAAGCTTCTGCCCCTCCAATTCTTGGGCTGTGTAGAGACCCCTCAGTGATCATTCTCTCTCTCTCTCTCTCTCTCTGTGTGTGTGTGCCTCTCAGGGAGACGGAGAGAAAATGGCTGCACAAGGTCACATGATCTGGCCTCCATTTTGGAGTTTGCATAATGTTTCTGCAGGTTCAACGGCTGCCTGTCATGTGACAAACACACACACACACACAGTGAAATCTACGCCACAGTAACACTCAAAGAGTGTGTACAGAGGCAAAGCTTTTAAAAACCAAGCAGAATTTAAAAAGAGAAAGAAACTCACTAACACAGAGATTAATTGCTGTTGAGAGAGAGGAGCTTATCTTCCCAACACAGCTAATACTGTATGAGGTTCTCAATTAGATGAAAGGCACTCTCTCTTTCTCTAATTTTTTGTTCAATTCCTCCAGGCAATTTATTTGGTAGGAAAAAAGAGTAGAGGCCGAGCAAATGCTATTGGCTGAGCATTAGACGAGTCACACATCACTTGCACCAATCAGGTGCCTCAAACCACATCAACCGAGAACCTCAGCAACAACATGTCTATTTACTGTACTGAGGACTGACACTGTTCTACTTCCTTGACAGCCAAGTAAAAATTAATGAGATACAAACACAATTTATTGAACTGATAAGTATAAATCATTATAATTTATTCATTATCTATCATTGGTGTGACTGAATCTGAAATAAAACTTAAACTATAGTATCATCAAATCAACATATTAAAATCAAAGAGCGCAATGACACCCAACAAGCCAATTAATAATATTTCCTCTGTATTTGAAAACTGTCAGTGATATTTATAGGGAACATAGTTCATTCTGTATTCTATATAACAGATTAAATGGGATTATGCAAAGGACTCTTCATGCATACGCTTATCAGTTTAATTTCTTTGTCCCCAGAATTATTTTTACACTGACTCTGAACATATTATATCTCCCCCTACAGCTGCCAAGTGTAACTAAAGGATTATGCAAGCAGCGTCCACCAAAAAATAGATTTAACCACCTCAAACAAAATGTTGGTTGTTCACAGTGCCACTCTCCATTGCTAACACTCTTTTAATATGAGTTATATGTATGTGCTATTCATGGCTGGGAGCTAAGGTCAACATGACAGTAGGGTGTATATCATTATCAATGAGGACTCACCTACAGTATCTAATACACTTTTTGTAATGGATAAAGGTTAAAATTGCTTAAAATATATACTATGTCCTCAAGTGAAAAAAAGATCTGCCTTTTCATTTCTGTCTCTCCCTATATACTGTATACTACTAGACATTAAATGTCACTGAAAATACAGTGTACGTAATAACTGAAAAATATTATTTTATTGTAAGTTGCTTTGGATAAAAGCTAAATGACTGTAATATATATATATATATATATATGTAGATGTAGATGTGTGTGTGTGTGTGTTTTTTACTTCTAGCTATTCCTTATTATTAAGTAGGATACTTTATGAAATACAAAAACTGCTAAAATTGTGCTAATCAAACTTCAAAATTAGTATGTAAAAATATTTTTGCGTTTATCTATTAATAAGAATGTGTTTAAATCAATATTCATATCATTGTCACCATAATAGTACAAAAAATATTAGAAATGATCTGCTTTCCCTATTCAAATACATATTTGCACTCATGCAGTGTGATACAAATTTTCTAATTCAAATGTTTAAATTCCAAATGTGCTTATAAAAATAGGCTGTAAGTCAATACATTAAGTCATAGAAAAATAGCTTAACTTGACATTTAAAAAAAAAACTTAATAAGCGCACTCGATAGAGAAAACTCTGTTTGACCAAGCTGCATGGAGCTCCCAGCATTATTCTTAATCATCAATTCACCATCTGTTCTTGAACACTTTCATGAGATTCAAGGTTACTTATCACAGTGTGAAAAACACTGCCACATGACAGGGCACCTGGGCCGCGAGGAAAGAGGGTGGGGGGAGGGGGGGGGGGGGGGGGGCGAGAGGAGGGAAGACTAGATTTCCCAGAATTCTCTCTACATGCGGTGCACGGCGCCTAGGGATGTCACTCTCCCAGCTGCCCAAGATGTCGATCTATCAAGGTGATTTCCCTGGGTGGGTCGCCTTGGAAACACCTTTCGGCAGGTCACCTTTATCCTGGCACCATCTCCCCGATGAATTCATTCACTTCATTATTCCCTGTCTTGATTAGCATCTCGGCCTTGGGGAGGATTCATCATCGCGAGTATCTTCTTCTCTGACGTGTGAGAGAGAGTGCAGATTTGGACAAAACTGTCGCAATGACTGAGCTCTTTTTTCTGTGCTTCAATTGTGTACTTTGCCCTGAGCCTTAATACAATATGTTATATGTTACCACTATTTCATTAGTGGAGTTCTTTTCAAAGCAAGCCATTTTGTTGTATAGCAAAAGAGTGAGCTGGGGCCATGGGAGTTGAAACCAAGGTGATTGTGCTTGTAACTGTAAACACAGGTGGATTTCTATGTAAACACAACTAATAAAAAACAACACTAAACTCTTGCCTGATATCAATCTTATTATACAGTATGGTTTCATAGGTTACATAGTGTGTATGATGACACAATGTGTCAATTCTGTATCTATAGAGCATCCAGTCAGTCAGTCAGTCCCCTAAACATCAAAGGAACAATTATCTGATGTCAAACGGTATATCACTTCTTGTCTGTTCCGACTTGCCTGAATCTCAAATGCAAAAATGTGGAGCCATTTGTCGTGAGTCTGCATTAAAACTCAAGTCATGCGCTTTTCATTCCTTTCTCACTCCCCTGACAGAGAATGCAATGTAGGCAGAGAGAAAGAGAGAGAGAGAGAGACACAGAGAGAGAAATGGGGAGTGTGTGTGTGTGTGTGTGTGTGTGTGTGTGTGTGTGTGCGTGTGTGTGTGTGTGTGTGTGTGTGTGTGTGTGTGTGCGTGTGTCACTGTGTACGGGCAGAGAGAGTGGCATGCACGGACAGCCCCTCTGTCTCTCAAAGAACCTGCAGCAGCTGCACACACGCGATAAGAGCAGCCATTCACAGCCAACACTCCCCCTCCTCCTCCACAAACACACACACACACACACACACACACACACACACACACACACACACACACACACACACACACACAGCCATCAAGCCCTCTGCAGTCTCCAGCGCTGATGTGGAGATAGCTGGGCGCCATTGTCACCAGTCAAAGGTCCTTCTGTATGGATCACCTAATGGTGACGTCACAATCAACAGCAAGGTTAAATACGGGCAAGATGGAGGGATGGAGGGGAAGGCGACAGCAGTGCAGTTGTTGTGTGTGTGCGTGTGTGTGTGTGTGCGTGTGTGTGTGTGTGTGTGTGCGTGCGTGTGTGTGTGCGCACATTTGTCCATCACCTCCAAAGCAGCTCTGTTCCTGGCATTCATCCGCTTTCACCTAAGACTGTTCATAGTATACTGCAAACAATTCATGCTAGCTCTACTCCTAAGATATTCTACTCCTAGGATCTTCAAACAATTAGCTGTATACAGATTTGGGAGCCATTTTACAGTAGGTAAACAAGATGGCAGCCGGAAGCCGATTAGCAATGTAGTACTTAGAAGGCTCCATCTCTTCTTCTAAGCAAATGAAGCCCATCAGCAGTTACTGTGTAAGGATGTAACATAAGAGAGAGCTGTCTTCAGAGTGACTGTGTCCTCCATCGTCCTCCCTCCCACAGTCAAGACAAGCTCCCCTGGTTGATGTCACCTTGTGGTCCCAGGTGTTTCTCCAGGTGTAAGTGGAGCATCTATCTGGCGCTGCCCGTCCTCTGCTCCCTGGCAGAACCACCTATAGAAGTCATCTGTGGAGTCGGAGAGGTTCACCCCACCAAAGCAGTTCACTTTCACCCCAACTTCCCTCCTCTTCCAGATAACAATTTTTCCGCTTAAAAAATGTGCATCAAGGACAAGCCTTCACTGGAGTTTAGGATGACTCACTGCGCGAATGTTAAAACAAGCAGTCACTCAAAAATATGAACGCATTTTGGTTTCTTGTAGATCAAAATCATCAATATTTGTTTTTTTGGAAGCATCCTTCACATGAGACGAAGGCCAGACTATGGGTCCGCCCCAACGTTGCCACACACAAATACACCATCCACCACTGGCAGCAAAGCCAACCTTGTTGATCCACTGATAACACTGGGACCCAAAAAATACAGTCCACAAAACCACTAAGTGCTAATTAATTGGTGGCTCCATCCACGATTAGCTCATGTTGCGCTTATAGCTAATCTGTATCTTGGCAGGGGGCCACATGCGACCTGGCTCTGGTCCAGATCTGATCTGACTGTGGTCTAGAAGGCGTCTGTGGGCACAGACCGGTACATTCTGGTCCAACCCAACCCAGCCCAGTCTAACCCATTCCAGCCTTGCCCAGCCCAGCCCAATTCAGTCCAGTGCAGCTGGATCCAGTAGTCCTCCATTGTGAGTCAAATTGATTAGATGTGTCAACCCTCACTCTTTATAAACCCCCCCTCCCTGCACACACAGACCCACATTCTAATCGCTGCCCCCAGAGTTTAATAAGGAACAAATTGTGTTTATTGGTGAGCAAACAGCGCAGTACGGAGGTGGAGGTTTGCTCATAGCAGCACGTTGCTACGGAGAGAGCATCAGCCCATTGAATTAATATCTCTGTCTGTGTGACTGAGGCTGGAGTGGTGTGTGGGGGGGGGGGTATGGAGCAAGATCGGTGAGCACACACAGAGATAGTATGGATCTCCATCAGATTTGATAAGCCCTAACTGCCTATCCATTCTAAAAGAATCTATGGACTAACGGGTATTTAGTTGAGAGCGCTCGAGAGCAAACGTATGTTAAACACAGAGGACATTTTGGCTCCATGTGGCTCCGCGGGTGCCTGGTATCCCTCGTCCTCCTGCTTATCACGCTGTGTGTGTGCACACTCTGCCTGCACACAAATGCGTCTCCCCCCTCATGTTCCCATAATGCTTTGTGGCAGCCGCAGCCTGATTCATGCGCACAGGTATTGATTTTCTTCCCCCGTTTTTTTCTTCTTCTTCGGTGTATCCCTTTATTTATCCTGCTGAGCCCCCTGCCACTGGGCGTGGGGTAAGAAGCAGTCAGGAGCTAGAGAGAGAACCAGAGGATCAGTCCCTGAGAGATGCTCTCACCATACAACGTGGACATTTGGTTTTCTGCTTTATTTTAGCCGGGAGTGCTCTGCAGAGTACTGCTGCAGAGTACATTGCATCCCGTGTCAAACCAAAGAGTGTGTGTGTGCGTGTGTGTGTGTGTGTGTGTGTCTGTGTGTCTGTCCGTTTGAACAAACACTCGATCCTCCACAGGCCGCCTGACCCATTTTCTGTGTGAATAACAATACTCCAGCCAATCATTGGGAGAAGGAATGACGAACGCTAGAAAAAGACCCTCCATCCAGCCTGTCACGCGTCAGAGTCCCAACCCTGCCTGTCGACAGAGGGAGAGAGGGGGGGAGCGAGGCAGGGAGGGGGGGGGGGGGGCGAGGCAGGGAGGGGGGGGGGGGCGAGGCAGGGAGGGGGGGGGGGTGGGGGCGAGGCAGGGAGAGAGAGGGGGGGCGAGGCAGGGAGAGAGGGGGGGCGAGGCAGGGAGAGAGGGGGGGCGAGGCAGGGAGAGAGAGGGGGGGCGAGGCAGGGAGAGAGGGGGGGGGCGAGGAAAAACCCTCACCTCACCCCGCCCTCCTCTTTTTCCACTATGGCGACTGCTCAGAGAAACGCGGCCATGTTCATCATTCTCTCTCTCCCTTCTTCCCTCCCTCTCTCTCTCTCTCTCTCTCTCTCTCTCTCTTCTCTCTCTGCTACACAGGGACCAGTAAAACCATTATCCACCCTCCCCAGCCCCCTTCTCAAGGCTGTGCTTCATGCACCAATGTCTCTGCTTCTGTCTCTTCGTACACGGTCTTAAACAAACAGCCGTTTGCAGCAAGCCTTCTGGTTTACACATCGCTACTCCACAATGTCACCTGATAATTGTACAGTATACTACAGTACAATTCAGACAGGCTGGAAAATTACTATCACGTTTTCTTTTCTCCTCCCAAAATGGCTGCAAGAATCATTATTGATTGATTACTTTTCTCCTTAAAATATAAATCCACAACTGACTGATTTGATGCAAAAAGTGGTGTACTGTATATCCATGGTGATTAGGACGAATACCAAACAATACTTAGGCGATCCTGCTAGGACTCTAAAAACAGCCCGGCCATATTCCCTTTCTCTCATGCCTTTCCTCGTTGTCATGTGACATTGTGCTTTGATAGAAACTCTTGATATTTACTTCAAAGGAGCATTAGATACAGCCAATTAAGCCGCCATGGTGTGCTTGGCTGTTCTCCCCCGAAGCCACGGGCTGGGAGACAGAGCAAGCTGGACGCTAAGCGACATGAAAACACCTCGAAAATACCAACTAAAACGAGAATTAAACGGTGAAACATACAGTACAGACAGTCGGCGGTGTTGAACTATAACAACGAGTAGAGAATGGCATTTATTGCTGTCTCTGTCGCAATCTAACCAAGGTGCTTTAATAGTAGAGGAGTCAAGGTGATTAGGATTCAGCAAAGGAACAACGTAAACAAAATAAGTCCTTATTCCATTAAAAAAGGAAAGATGCAGTCTGGCCTTGAGCCTTGGTCAGACTCTGAAGATATTTTGTTAAGGCAGAGGCTTTTGTCTATACAGCATTATGGGGACACAATGGATTTTTTATAGCTTTGTGCTTTATATTGTATATATATATTTATCCTTATATCATTACCTATATCACAAAATACATATATTAAAATACATAATTCTGATTCGAAGTCAATGTGTTTGTGTGCCCACAGGGATGTGTATTTGTAGCTGTGCGAGTGCACACTTGTGCTAGTGTGTGTGAGCGTGTGTGTGAGGAGGGTGGGGAAGTGCAGGGCTGATGGCCGAGGGCCCTGGTGTTCGCTCCGTGTGTAGAATGAGAAGTGTTTGTGTGCGTCTGTGTGCATGTGTGTGTGTGTGCGTGCGTGCGACTCTCTGCAGTGCTGCTGGGGGGGCTGGAGCTGAATGCAGAGCAGGCCACATCAGGCCATGGCGAACGACCACAAGGCGCTCCTCTCAGCGACTGCAGCGTGCGCAGCCTGCCGTGCAGCTGGGGAGCGGCTGAGCACAAGCAGGGGACTGTGTCTGCAACACAGCAGACCGCGGCACACAAACACCAACCACCAAACAACACGCTTTTGTTGAAAAAACATCTGGATTCATATGAACGTCGTTCTGGTGTGTCTTCAGCTTCCTTGGTGTGCCGACTGATACAGACAAGCACAGGGGAGGTGTACTGTACATACTGTACATACTGTATATACTGTACATAGTAGGTCAGCGGTAAGAGAATATCCGGTGTTTAGTGTAGAGTACTGTAAACATTCTACTTCACAGTTGCAACCAGAACGATACAACGCAGCGTTCTCCCCTGGCAGGCAGCAGAGAGAAGATGAATGTGTGGGTGTCACTGCCTCATCCCCACTCATATCTTACTGACAATCAGCTCCTTATCGGACTAAAGAGCATGTACAGCTCGACACAAACGAATGGGCAAGCAGACTTCTTGTTTTTCAAATCTTTTGCTATAATTCCTGCCACACGACAATCTGCTCTCATCTTTTTCCTCCTTTGAATGACGTTCTAGTACGGACTGTTTGGTGGACTGGACAGTGCAGCAGGCTACAGCTGCGCCTGAATTTCTGACACACCATTATTGGAACAGGTCCCGATACAGCTCTGGTTCAGATCTGGCTTCTGAGCGCTGGGTTCCAGCATCAGCCGACCTCTCGCTTACACCTGGGTTAGTGAAGAAGACAATACACTGCACTGCTGTAACACTGTAACCTCCTCTGAGTTTCTTGATTGTACAGTATGTATTTTTCATGGTCATTTGTCCATTTGCGTTGTGCGTCGTTAGTCTTTTCACTGTAGCTCCTCAAAGAGGGTCCGGTCCCGCTGGGACCCCCAGAGGGCCGGATGGGAAGAGGCACTTCATGCTACACCTCTCCAAACAGAAATGCTTCCATCCATTATTCAAGGCAGAGACAGAAAAGCCTTTATTTCACAAAGTTCTTCTGAGTGTTGATATTCTTTTCTTTTTTTTTTTAAACGCATTAAAGATTGAAATGGAGGGACTTTGGGCGCCCTCGAAAAATAAGGGGAGGGGCCGGTCATTCAGCCCAGAGCCACCAGCCCAATGTGGAGGAAAATACAGGCATGCGCACACACACGCGCACGGGCACAAACACACACACACACACACACACTACACACAGACTCTTTAAATTGAACTTGATATGCGTGTGCTGAGGAGAATGGACTGCGTCAGGGGGGTGCATTGAGACGTGAATAAAGACCATTTGCTTGTGGATTCATAGGCTTCTGTCATCCATTATTTAGCATGGAGAAGAGTACTAGATTGGTGGTGGGGTGATTCTTCTGACAGCATTTACATGGCCGATAGACAGTAATGTAAGGATTTTAAGGGTGCAAGATAAACCCTTGGCAGTTTTGGCAGTGACGTTTTGGAAAGATGACATGTGAAAAGTTGCACATTCTAATAGTACGTCCATGCAAATTATTCTATTGCATCTCTTCATGTGTCTAGAAATGACACTAATGGATCATAAAAACAAGTATGTTCTTCAGAAAAGTCTTCAAATTTGGAAGAAATACAACCCTAACCATTAGAACACCTACGTATTCCATAAGCCATATCCCTCCTGTCCCCTCTGCTCCAAAACAACCTTGCAGCAAATCCATTTATGGACAATTAAGAGATTGATATAGATTTCAACTTGGTCCCGTTCGCCTCAGCAGACAAATGTGAAACGTCAACAAAAAAAAAAGAGGAAAAAAAAAACATCGCCTCAGTTGTCCTCCATCCAGACCAAAACGACATTAGCTTTTGTCTATTGAGTTTGTTAAATGCCCCACATAAAGTGAATTTCCCCCCCGGGGGTGAGGAAACAATCGAGTAGCCCCAACGTGCCATTTAAGCAATTTGAATGATCGGAGCATGGCACACTGCAGTGGCTGCTCTCAGCCTATCACAGAAGAGGGTCAATAAACCGAGGCTAAGTGACACGATGGGCGGGTCAGGGCTCTCGTGGACGCGGGCGGCCTGTCTCGCTCTGACACTGGCTCAGACAGACATGGAAACGTATATGCAGTAAGACAACGAGGCCTGGGGTTCGCCTGATTGGCTGGCTAGTTGTCTGGCTGTCTGGCTCTGGTCTGGTCCGATGTCAAAAGGTCTCCCAGACAGAGCAGACTGTATGCGCGCACATCCCCGCGGTCAAAACAGCCCAGTTAAACCTTACAGGGCTGACATACAGTACAGTGCATGAGACGCGCGTGTGTGTGAATGGCACTGTTGATTCATAAACAAACAATCTCTACTCGTACGGCTTGAATTATAGCATTAAGTGGAAGGTACAGCAGGTTTAGAAAACAATACATCGGTGGAAAAAAAGTCCACCTGTCAGGGTGTGACTGTCACATGACCTACTGTACCGATCAGCTAAAACAAAGAGCAGCCACAACCATTTCTCAATAGGGTGGATGTATCAATAACGCACATCGTAACACCTGGGTCTAACACAGTGTTGTGAAGACAGACAAAGCAGACACTTACTCTCAGCGTTGATTGACATCGTGTCTTTCTCCCAGGACACAACGGTGATGTAGGCCTCCACGGAGGGGGTGATAATGCACTTGAAGACCGCCACATTGCCTCTCATGGCCTTCTGGTCCTCCACACGGACCGTGTAGGGCTCTCGAAGGACTGGAAGAAAGGAGGGATTGCAGAGGGAGGAAAAAGACACTGTAATGGAAGACTTGCTCGACTAATTCTGGTGTTCATTCCCTCGGTTGCTCATTCCCTTACATTAATCTTAGTGCTACTGTAGAAATAGTGTCAAGGTTGTTACTGTCCACACATCTATCAACTGCGATGCATCAGCATCACTCCATTCAGACTTTCTCGGCTTCTACTCTCAACCTCAGTCTTGACCACTATTGCGACCGTGACCGCAACCGGCGGTGGTGATGCGGTCGTGGCAGACTATTAACCAGCACTAATGAGGTAAGCGCTGTGAAGTCAAGCAGAGCAACTGACCGGCCTTAATGTGGACATCTTGGCTCCTGATTTTCCCTGAGGGGTTCTCGGCTGTGCAGTAGTAGGTGTTGTCGTGGATGAGGTTACTGAAGCTGGAGGGGGGGAAGTGGAAGATCTGGAGGGTGCCATTGGAGTGCACATGGCGGATCCCGGGCACGTCGTAGATCTCCTCGCCCGTGGCCAGGTACCAGTGCAGGGAGGCGGGGGGCGCGCCCGCGGCCGGACAGGGCACCGAGGTCCCTGTGGTGCTGGCGAACACTACCTCTTGCACAGATGCATTGACAAAATATAAGCTGGAACGTAGATCTTCACTGAACACTGCGAGAGAGGAGAAGAGGGGAGAAGAGGGGAGAGGAGAAGAGGAGAGAGGGAGAGCAGCGAGGTTCATTGAATGTCTCCCTCCAGAGAAAGAATGTCATTTTGTACCAATAAAAACAAGTTGCAATAGCGATAGGAATATACCTTTTATCTGTACACACAGTATCACACTCTCAATCAGTAAAGGCCACTATCGCCGTGTGTCAATACAGTGTTGTGCAAACTATAATGAGCAATGACTACAACATCTCTGAATGTAACAGAGGATAACACATAGCCAGTCTCCATCTTGACAGTGGAGGCCATTTTGTGACATTCCTTCACCAAAGCCTCTGTTAAGGCAGCCGGTTTAGATCAAGGTTTGTACTGGAATAGACAGCTCCACTGTGCATCCATCTCCAAGGTTGTCACCGCTGTTTTCAGATGTGAGTCTGTGCTGTTGTGGTTGTGTGTGTTTCTGTGCTGTTGTGGTTGTGTGTGTTTCTGTGCTGTTGTGGTTGTGTGTGTCTCTGTGCTGTTCTGTTGCTGTGAGGAGAGGAGGGAGCGGGGTGGAGGGGAGTGTGTGTGTTGCAGTGCGGTGGAGAGGGGAGTGTGTGTGTTGCGGTGCGGTGCAGAGGGGAGTGTGTGTGTTGCGGTGCGGTGGAGAGGGGAGTGTGTGTGTTGCGGTGCGGTGGAGGGAGGAGTGTGTGTGTTGCGGTGCGGTGGAGAGGGGAGTGTGTGTGTTGCGGTGCGGTGGAGAGGGGAGTGTGTGTGTTGCGGTGCGGTGGAGGGAGGAGTGTGTGTGTTGCGGTGCGGTGGAGAGGGGAGTGTGTGTGTTGTGGTGCGGTGGAGGGAGGAGTGTGTGTGTTGCGGTGCGGTGGAGGGAGGAGTGTGTGTGTTGCGGTGCGGTGGAGAGGGGAGTGTGTGTGTTGCGGTGCGGTGGAGAGGGGAGTGTGTGTGTTGCGGTGCGGTGGAGAGGGGAGTGTGTGTGTTGCGGTGCGGTGCGGTGGAGAGTGGAGTGTGTGTGTTGCGGTGCGGTGGAGGGAGGAGTGTGTGTGTTGCGGTGCGGTGGAGGGAGGAGTGTGTGTGTTGCGGTGCGGTGGAGAGGGGAGTGTGTGTGTTGCGGTGCGGTGGAGGGAGGAGTGTGTGTGTTGCGGTGCGGTGGAGAGGGGAGTGTGTGTGTTGCGGTGCGGTGGAGGGAGGAGTGTGTGTGTTGCGGTGCGGTGGAGAGGGGAGTGTGTGTGTTGCGGTGCAGTGGAGGGAGGAGTGTGTGTGTTGCGGTGCGGTGGAGGGAGGAGTGTGTGTGTTGCGGTGCAGAGCCCAGGGAAAGCAGCGGTGAAGATGAACTGGGAGGGCCAGCACAGCACCAGACCTGATTACAAACGCACGGCATGATGGGAAACTGCGGCTGGAGGGCTGCTCGCGCAGCGCTGAGTGACCCCCCTCAGAAACATGTGTGCACGCTGGTGGATGCTGCCCCCCCCCCGCTCACACACACACACACACACAACCCCGACCCAACACTGCACCAATCCTTTACGAGCGAGCTTGATGTGTGCTGCGTAGGCAGGCACAGGGGCTTCTGGGAAATTAAAGATACTAGTCAAGCACTCCATGTAGTGTGGCTGCTTTATTGTCAATGTGGGCTTTGTGGTGACTCCTCCACCATTGGTGTGTTTTATTTTGTGTGTAATTCACATCTAACTGAACTAAATGCTTGGAATGCAATCAAACATATAATGCCTTCCTAGCATAAGGTCCATGGATCTAGATTACTGTAGATTGTACAGTAGTAATAAGTACGCTTTGTAACAAGATGAAGGGATTGCAATTTGTGACAACTTCATTGGCTAGATTTACTCCCAACTCCCGAGTCCCATAGTTTCCCGGTGACTGGCGGCACAGAGAGTGGCCGGGCTGGCACGTGTCCCCACTCTCCCGCTGCCTGTCACCGCCCGGGCTGCTGGTGACAGCTGCCAATCCCCCCTCCCTGGGGACCAAACATTTTAGCGCTTCATAAATTCCTAACGAGGCCTCAAATCACAGCCTGCCTCCACCAACTGGTTGGTCAGTGGGTTATGACACACAAACACATGCGCGTATGCGTGTTTTCGTGTGCATGTCGCATTTCTCTGCTCTCACTTCAGACTTGTGAAGTGGCACAGGGGGTGCTGACGAGAGCATGGTTGTTGTTGTTGACAGCGGTGTGTTAGCTTGTAACACGCCTCGTAAATCGTGACGTGTGGTGTTAGCTGGGTGTGGGGAAGGCTCTGTGAGTGTCCAGCTCTTAAGGACATCCAGTGTTGCAGCCTATTGATTGCAGGACAGGAACTGTTGAAACCCCAACATTAACAGCTCAATAGATGGGCCATTTGAGAGTACAGTACCAACACACAACATCTGAGTATCGTATTGTTAATGTATGTGACCTGACCGACGCAGCTAACTATGTTTCTAGAAAAGGCCACTGACACGCCCAATTACTGCCTCCAAAAATGTGTGTGTGTGTGTGTGTGTGAGTGTGTGCATGTGTGTGTGTGCATGAACATGTGTGTGTGTGTGTGTATGCTGTAAGCGTTATCCTGCAGCTAGCTTAAAAGACCCAGACCTGCTCCGGCAGCCATTACAGAGAGCATGGGGCCGTGGACTCCTACAATACCTTCACGTAACGGCTGGGAGACACACCTCCGGGAAGAACACCGGTCCCGTAATGGCTTCGCAGTTCCGTTCGGGGAATTGGGCTGCAGCCGTTGTACTTTGTACGCTTTCTTAAGCCAGAACAAAGAGCCGTCAAGGCCGAGCTCTGAGCGCGTCTGAGAGGTGAAGGAGAGAGAGCGTCTGCCTCGCGACCGCTTTTGTCTCAATCCGCTTTCTGCCCCGCTCATGAAAAATTGAGTCTCCTTCTTTCTGGGCGGCTGACTCCTTAAGACAAGGGAGCCGTGATGGATGCCCGTTTGCCGGCGGAGCCCAATGGCGCAGATAGTTAGTGTAGAGAGGCATTTATTTTTCAGAGCATTGTCAGGGAAAACAGTGAGGGGGGTGAGAGTGGAGGAGAGGGAGAGCTCTGGAAAGCACTCAGACAACAACATGCAGGCAAGTTATTAGCAGAGGGAGGGAGGGGGCAGAGGGAGGGAGGGGGGAGGGGGGAGGGTAGGGGGGCCACAAGGGAGGTCAGAGGCGTTCTCTTGCCCTCTTGTTTGTCTCTCTGGCAAATTTGCACTCTTCCCTTTTAAGTCTCTCTCCCTCTCTCTCTCTCTCTCTCTCTCTCTCTCTCATCTCCCCTTCTGTTGCTCTGTAACCTCCATCTCTCCTTCATGGTCATCTGACCCTGTCTCGCATGCCGTGGCCTGCTCGACCTCCACAGGCGGACGCAGGTGCAGGGAAAACAAACAAGTCGATAAGAAGTGTGTGTCTCTCTCGCACACACATGCTCCCCTGGACCGCCGTGGACACCAACCGTGTGCACCCTGGAGCGAACAGAGCACCGGAGTGGATAAGGGAACCATGGAGCCACCAGACACACAGAGAACACACAGCTGTTCGTTACTACACAGCTACGGTCTGTTTAGCACCAATAACCTGATCGAAATGTGCCGTGTTGAAATTCGTCAGGTTGTTGCATAGAGAATAGAAGACTATTGTACCACCACATAATAGATAGATAGATAGATAGATAGATAGATAGATAGATAGATAGATAGATAGATAGATAGATAGATAGATAGATAGATAGATAGATAGATAGATAGATAGATAGATAGATAGATAGATAGATAGACAGATAGACAGACAGACAGACAGACAGACACAGACAGATAGATATAAAGTACAGGTACATCAGACTGTAAAAAATTCAACGCTTTATTCAGCTAGTGAGTGAGAGTCTGAGCCAAACGGAGCAGAATCCTCCGAGTGTTTGCGTGCGAGCAAAGGAGACTGTGTGTGGGTGGGAACTGGCGGTCGCAGAGCGTGTTTGTGTAACAACACCTCTAAGCAATAATCACATTAACAGATGCCATAAAATGAGGAGAGCACATGACATTTTGCTGGGATCACAAACACACACACTAAAATTAACATACACACTAAACAGTAATTGTTTTGGATAAAGACATCGGCTATGTAGAGTATTATATGGTATAATATCAAAGCCTAAGCTTGTTTCAGAGAGAAATATTCCCCTTCAGAGAATTTATTGATAATACGGAGGAGACCAAAGAGAAGAAGATCAAAACAAAGCTGAAGAATCTTAAAACGTGAGATGAACGATTGATGTGGTTCCTATCAATAAACAGCCATCCGCTTTCTCAAGAGACTACGTACACTTTGG
Source organism: Borostomias antarcticus (assembly GCF_949987555.1). NCBI lineage: Eukaryota > Metazoa > Chordata > Actinopteri > Stomiiformes > Stomiidae > Borostomias > Borostomias antarcticus. The sequence continues at coordinate 10,486,059 of NC_140248.1, forward strand.
TTCACATCACAAAGGTTTAATCCTAGCTCTATCTCCATATTTGTTAGTGACCGGCATTTTCACAACCCTTCATCCAAAATAATGAATACATTTTCTGATTCTGAAATAATAAAATGCTGGGAATGATGATGTGGATCTTTGTATTGTGTTATAGTCCATAATGGATTTATGTCTTTTGTGTATTCAAAATTGGGCTTTTCATAACATAACATTCAATATGAGTATCAGAATACCACAAGAAGGATGTTTGATAGTCTTAAATCCTGGAACTGAATAGCACAACATTAGAAATAGTCAGTGAAGGCATTGTTAATCCTGCACCAACATAGCCACACATACACAAACACTGGATCCACCCTGACCCAGCTTAACAGTGTCTAGGACAGGTCACCTGGGGATACACACGGCCATCAGTTGGATAATGTACAGTACATCACATACACACACACATCCAGATGCAAGTACACACACACACACACACACACACAACTCCCTGCCTGTCATGCCCACACAAACTCTCTAAATGCCACTATGTACCAAACGGCCTGCACCCAAAATCCTTCTAATCGACATCATTATTCCATGAGCCAAACCACAAAGTAGATAAAAGTGATACTGTTGAATTATGAATCAAACACATCCATAATAAAGGGGCCTATTCTTCTGTCTATCAGCAAAGCTATAGAGGGCGTTTGGGCTGACAGTAGGCCTGTTTGGTGAGGAAGCAGGCCTACAGTTGGTGTTAAATAATGGCTGTCCTGGTCCTAGTGTCACTCCTGGTTGGTGGTGGCGGTGGTGAAGGTTCTAGTTGTGGATCGCTGGTGACTCTTAATGCACTCCCCCTGTCCTCTCTGCTATGGGTCTCCCCGTTTCCCTGTCTGCAACACTGGGGCCTGACAGCTCAAGGGCACCACACACACCATGGTCAAGGTGAGTGTGTGTGCGTGCGTGTGTGCGTGTGTGTGTGTGTGTGTGAGAGAGAGCGAGAGAGAGAGATGGGTGGTAAGACTACTCCTGTGGCTGACCATTGATTATTGTGGCATGGGGAGTCAATCGGCCGAAAAAGAACATTAGTAACATCTAAAACCCTTTCCGCACATCCCCTCTCCATCCCTCTGGTGTGCGGCGTCGGCCCCTGTCAAACCCTCCGAGATGTGTCCATTGACAGTGTCTAACTGCCCATCGCCGGCTGCTTTCAAAACCACCCAGGCGATTCATCTAAGTAAATGTGTGATCAATACCGCCTGAGCTAACGGCAACATAAATAGCACCATGCATTAGCTGAAGCCCCGGCCCATCCACGCCTCAGTGGCTCTGCACCGTTCACATGTGTTCGTCCAAACGTCTTCCCCGAGCAGCGGACCTCCACGCGCTCAGAGACGGTCTCCCCGGCTTCGCAACTCGCGCCTCGTCTCAGCCGCGCGCCGATGTGTTTCTGGAGACTTTTCTCCCCCATTCAAATTGTCCTCCATGTCTGCACAGTTTTGTGCCAGAGTGATACATTGTTTTGATGGATCATTTCCCCGTCCCTCAACCTCCTCCACTGATTCAACAACGCGGCGGGCTATTATCCAAAACGGGTCCACGCCGAGCCTGAGGTTGAGCTGCCTGATTGATGTGGGGGGGGCTGCTGTCGGCTTGGCGGCCAGCCACGGCATGGCCCCTCGGCAGGGCGTTGGTCCGGTGCAGACGCGGCCAGGGTGGGCGCCCCCCGCCCCCCCCCCAGTGGGGGTACGCAGAGGCGGTGCCACAGTGACAGCTCATGGCACGAGCTGCAGGTAATTAAGGCTGGCGCGCGGCACCGGACCGCCCGAGGTGAGGGAGGGGAGGTGAGGGAGGGGAGGGGAGGGGAGGGGAGGGAGGGAGAGGGGGGAGGTTTGTAGGACAGGACGGGCCGGTGACTGTGAGTAAGCCCCCCCCTCTCCTCCTCCTCCTGCCCCGGGGCTTACATGCCACTGCGAGGAGAGGAGAGAAAAGAGAGGGGAGAGGAGAGGAGAGGAGAGGAGAGGAGAGGAGAGGAGAGGAGAGGAGAGGAGAGGAGAGGAGAGGAGAGGAGAGGAGAGGAGAGGAGAGGAGAGGAGAGGAGAGGAGAGGAGAGGAGAGGAGAGGAGAGGAGAGGAGAGGAGAGGAGAAGGCTCCTCTCTCTATGAATCACCGCCTCCCAATTTGCTCTCATGAATAATACTGAGCGGTGTCAGTGCCACCCGGCTGCATGTATAACCAACGACACCCTCCTCTGGTGTGTGTACTCTCAGGAGGAGGAGATGAGGGGTTACTTCTGAGCGTGTGTGCATGTTGCACGTGTGTGTGTGTGTGTGTGTGTGTGTGTGTTTCGACTGGGTTAGTTGATGCGTCTGAATGTTCATTTGCATGTGCACTAACAGGGGTGAGGAGATCCTGAGGGAAGATCTTAATCAGCTCCAGCAGCACAGAGACACTGATGTCTGAATCGGAGAGAGATGGAGGGAGGGAGAGAAAGAGAGAGAGAGAGAGAGAGAGACTGACAAAAAGCTGGCTTGATGAGGAAACAGAAGCCTGACTTCTAATGACTAAACGAGCTCCCTCTACCGCTGCTACTGCAAACACACACACACACACAGAAAAACACACACATAAACACACCCAAGCACATGCACACACACATGCACACACACATGCACGCACGCACACACATACACACACAAACACACACACGCTGACCTGGAGAAACACATCATACTGTCCCTACCTCATATGAGCTTTGTAACACTCCATTAGCCTTACATGACACAACGTTGGCAGTTTGGCACTCAAAGACATTTGGGCTACACCGAGACCGCCACCATTATTCTGCATCTAGATCAAAGTATGAATCAGAGCTTGCTCTGTTGACAGGAGTCTCACCCAGGGTAAAACTGCGGAGAAACAAGACAAACCTAAAACAAATACAAGATGTGTATTTTCTATATATGGTTCAGACTGTGCTCTAAAATCTTGATGTCTTGATATCTTGAAAATCTTGAAAATCTTGAAACCTATCATGATACAACATGAGGCTCGCTGGCATTCAGGCACGGCGCTCCCCCTTAGTGTGTGTGTGTGTGTGTGTGTGTGTGTGTGTGTGACGGGAGTGTGTGTGTGGTGGTCGGGCGGGTTTCAGAGAGATCAGGTGAGCTGAGAGCTGAGACGTTAAGCCCAGCAGGTAAGGGATGAGCAGGGAGATTAGATGGAGGAGGGTGGATGACGACGCCAGGAACGCCCACATCCTGCACTGTACGGCACAGAAGCCCGCCAGGCGCTGTCACTGCTGGCCAAGGGAGCAAGTCGAGAGATTCGCCTTGAAATGAAATAACTTGAACTGCGTTACGTCAGCGGCGGACGTGGCCTCAGAGCACCTCTTCTCGAAAACCTCCGCCCCTCTTCCCTGCGACAGCACTCGTCCATGTTTCTGGACTCCTCTGATTGGTTAATTTTTTGGGCCTCTGGCGATCTTGTCATTTCTGCGTTGTCCTTGTCCGCTCATGACCATCTGGAACTGGTGTTTCTTGTCAGTTTGTCATTTCTGGTCCTTGTGGCCAAAACGTCGCTATGTTTTTATGCTAAATTGCAAGATTTTGGGGGAGCATTGCGCGCGGTCTTCACACTTCACACTTTACACAGTAACGGGGTGTAGCGTCAGTGAGATGGACTTGGCAAAGCACCCTCCTGGGCTTAAATGGGATTGTGGGTCAGAGGACTAGACATCACTGGCTTTCTGCTCACAGCCATGCTCTAGCGCCTCAGAAAACATGCCCTTCTCTCCCTCCCTCCCTCCCTCCCTCTCTGTCCCCCATCCCCCTCCTCCACCATCCTCCACTTGCCTCAGAGGCAGGGCTACTCCATCTTGTGTAAGCCTACTGCAGCAGAATCCTCTCTAATACTACAGTGAAAGACAGAGCCAGTACCCCTGCTTAGTGTGTGCGTGCGCGCGCGTTTGTGTGTGTGTGCATTTGTGCGTGCATGCATGAGTGTGTGTGCGTGTGTGTGCGCACGCATGTACATGCCCGTGTGTGTGTGAGCGTTTATCCAACAGTGGCACTAAGACAGGATGGGACACCCTTCAAAATATCCATGTGTATCCCACAATATACAGAGCACCACGAAATGTACCCTTGGAGATGTGGTGAACTTTAGGGGACACTAGAGCACTGTTCTCCTCATCAGTCAGTTAGCCTGCTCAGGGGACAGTCCATACAACACTATACAGTACAAGGACATCACTATAAATCACGCTGATGGACACATGTTCAAATGAAGGTACAGTATGTGAGATTAGCAGAAAAATCACAAAATGATGAGAGCAACCCACATTAAGGCTGTGCTCACACACTGGTGCTGCAACCATACAAACCATACCATCCTTGCGTGTCATGGGCACACAATTATTTTTAAGAGTTTTTTTTCCCTCCAAAAAAAGAATGTCAGTGTAGTCTCTGTCTCAGGCAGTCTCTGGTCGTCTGTCTGTCATGGCTGCCCGCCTGGTGACAGGGACAGCGCCAGGCAGCCAAGCGCACGTAAACGTATTCAGAGCATTTAGTGCTCAGGATTAATCGAATTATAATTTAATCATCTGATCAAACAGCAATTAGCATAATCACTGCTGGGGAAGGCCTGATAGAGTGGAGACTGAGAGAGAACAGACCTGGGGCTAGCAACACTTTAATGAGACATTTGCCAGAATCTTTGAAAATTTTACACACTCTGGGTTGTGCTGATTTTCGAATACTAATCACGGCTTGTCGGTTATGCCTTATGAACGCATCCAGTAGTCAGCCAAGTTTACAATCCCACACACAATTACAAAAATGAGCATAGAATTATACGTACAGTACACACTCACACAAACACACTGACTTTATATGGTGATGTGTTTTAGAAGGGAAAATAACAAAAGGAAAATACATAATATTTCCTCTCTAATAAACCTTTTCAGAGAGTTTATCTGTGATAAATTAAAATAAATTTTAATATAGGGCATTGTAATCTCATCTTATCTACTGTATAGTTGACATGTAAAGTATCATAGTATCTACTGTAATTTCACCAATATAAAAGACAGAATTGATGTTCTAGCCACTTCACCTGACTCCCATGTCAACTCAGGAGATCAATCTACTTAGTAATTTTTTTCCAAGGGGGGAGTACCTTTCCCTTGTGTTATAAATGAGCCTGACCTGGTGTGTGTCTGTGTGTGTGTGTGTGTGTGTGTGTGTGCGTGTGTGCGTGCGTGTGCGTGTGAGTGCGTGCGTGTGTGCGTGCGTGCGTGTGTGTGTGTGCGTGTAACCCCCTGAGTCTGTGTCTCTCTGTAGAGGTCATTTGGCACTACTTCCATTACCCCAGTGACAGCCTTTAAAAATTGCCCCCCAAAAATAGCTCCACAGTGTGCGTGTGCACACCACATTACATACATAAAAACACCAGGAGTCTGTGGCAATTGGCATTGAAAGCCGTGGTATCTGCCAACCTAGACACCGTTGTCTCAGACTGCGTCACAATCAGAAGGCCTGCTTGTATTCTGAATTGCAAAGCTTCCTCATGTAGCCTCCGTGTGTACAGTGTACAGTAGTAGCATGCCTATTGCCGAGGGAGAGGGAGCAGGAACTACTTCTGCACACAAAGCTGTGTTTCAACTGAACCCCAGGCTGCTAAGGATGAACGAATAAATGTGAATTTCCAGGTTTACCACTCTGTGTGTTACTACCTACAGTACTAGTGTATGGCCCACCAACAGGAGGACGTTGTGTAGGGGTCAGCATTAGTGCCTGTTCCACAGCTACATCCCTACTCTTCACATCCTCTGAATTCATCCAAAATACTATACCAACCACACTCTTCCCCAATACTATGACTGAGGGGTTTTTCCGTTGATATGAATGGACTAGGTTTCCTTTCACCATCACTCATCAATCAAGGGTAGAAAAAGCCAGAAGAGAACAGTTGTAGAGGACTATATCCCAACTTGAAGGGCCTTTAGAGCCAATCCAACAGTTGGGGGGCATTAGTCTACTGCCCCACTTTACCATGGAAACATTTGCAAGCAGGCTAAGTGGAAAACAAATGACGCAACCACTAACTGTTGTTGTTGCACTTATGCACTGAGACAAGCAGTACCTACCTATCTGCTAGCCACCTGTCTAGAACCTGTCTAGGGTTTTCAACCGGTGGTCCCCCTGGTGGTCCGCAAGGGCATTGCATGTGGTCCGTGACAATTTTTTATTTTCTTATTATTATTTAATTGTTTTATTCATTTATTAATTCATTTTCATTTCCATTTACGAATTCTTGTTTTCTGACATTATGTCAAATTTAGTGCAGTTGACTCTAACTCCCTGGGACAAAAACAGTTGAAAACCCCTGGTCTAGAACATAAAAGCAGTGCCTACCTATCTGCTAGACAGCTATCTGTCTACAGGTAGAACATACAAGCAGAACCTGCTGGCAAGCGACTTGTCAACAGGTACAATATACTCTTCTGCAATGTTTTAGTGTTTTGCTAATGCCCCCCCCTCCCCAACTGAGTTAGTGGGGAATTCCTTGAGTAACACTGAAGCTGAGAAGGTGGAGTAACTAAGAGGAGGGAAGCTCAAATGATTTCAAACAAGCTCCAACAGTATGGGTACCGTACCAATGACTAAAACCTACATCTCTACCAGCTAGTCACTGAGAAATGGCATTTTTCTGGTCTATGGTCTTATCTGTCATGTTGCCAGTCACCAGCCCTTCAGTCATTATAGGACAGGACAGATGGAATGTAATACAAATAATAGACTAATTCAAGATAAACAAAATCCTGTCTGTATCAATATACCAAAATAGCCCTACTTTGTCATCTCAAAATAAACGATTGAAAGCCTATCAATAAAAGTACAGTAGCTCATAGATACTAGTATAACGTGCGCTCTCTCTCTCTCTCTCTCTCTCTCTCTCGCTCTCTCTCCCCCTCTGCGTTTCTCTCTGCTTTGCTGCACACCATCATCTCCTCAAGCATGCTAGTCCGGGTTAAATGAAACAGTTAACATTTCAATGTGCATCCATTAACATATGGTTGAGTCTGCTCTCCCTTTACCAGCCAAGTCTGAGCCGGAGCACACACTGGGGAGAGGTGTTTCTAGTTCAGCGTTAATGTGAGAGCCAAGGGAACCTTTCCATCGTTGGAAGATGGTTCTGGAGCTCATCTTACAGCATACGAACAGTGTGAGATTTTCTTCATGAATGGATCTACCAGTGTTAGCTAGTATTAATATAATTAAAATGTCACTGGTGAAATAATGTCAGTGATAACAATAATACAGTAAGTAATGGATGTCTATAATTTTCATTACCCCTCCAATTATCAGTAAATGCATTCTTGTTTTTGTTTATCTCTATCATATACTGTACAGCCACTTTTGATAATGTATGTTGATATCAATGTGACTAACTGGTATTTTAGTCTTACTGTGTGTGTGTGTGTGTGTGTGTGTGTGTGTGTGTGAGTGTGTGTGTGTGTGTGTGTTTGTGTGTGTGTGTGTGTGTGTTTCTGTGGTTTCCCACTGGCCTAAGCATGAACTCCAAACAAAAACAACTTGTTTTCTTTTTCAATTGACTACTGATAACATGTGGAAATAATAATAATAGTAATAATAATAATAATAATAGATTTAGACTAAAACTAGATTCACCATATAGGTTATGATGCTTTACCAAAAAAGCAGTATAAAAAGACCCCAAAGGTACCCCACTGCATATAGTTGCTGCACTATATGTGTTGCTGCACTATATTGCTGCACTATATTTGAGGGAATCTACTGTAGATGTATACCTGTGATGTCATAAATGACTGGCATAGCCGCTTATGATTTTCATAAAGAAGAAAGCAGGGCTGAGAAACAAAATCAAAATCAACCATTTCCTGACACTTCCTGTACAGTAGATCCCAGGAAAATATATATTTTGCCTTAACAATTGCAACAGATATCAAAGATTGCCTCCATTACGTTGCCAAGACATCCATCATTGGTGTGTACATTTGCGCTCAAATTTTTGCTCACTTAATTGGAATGACAAAAACACAGCACCCAGTTAAGTCCAAATGTCTGGTATCATTATCCCAGACCTTGGTCTGATCTCCCAGATAGGGTGATTAAAATCTCTCTCCTCATGACAGCTTTATCAAGGTTAATCTCATACCCTGGTTCCCTGGACTCCTCCCGCTCTGAACGAGAAGACTAAGCAGTGCAGACAGGTATTCAGGTGCTATGCCTTGGATATCTTTCATCTTCTAAACACTCTGGCTGAAGGAGACACAGTTTGAAATTCTATTTGTCAAAAACAGAGAGGTTGTTTTGCGCTGTCTAACTGAAGGTAGGATTAATGCATATGTTCATGTGACTTTAAATTAGCTGGGGTACACTCTCTCTCTCTCTCTCTCTCTCTCTCTAACACACACACACACACACACACGCACACAAACAAACAGACACACACAGTCATGCACCCACACACACAGTGATATTGCCAATCGAGCAGCATCGCTGTACATTTGCACTGCTTATTAGTGTCCAATTGAGCGTATGTCAGATTTGCCCTCAGGTATTGCAGAGTAAAAACAACATGATGCCATCTCCCCAGTTTGTCTCACTATGGACACGTGCTGCTTCCATCACATTTTGGTTTTATTAGAGATACTGTTGCAAGTGCTCTCTAAAACCACAAGTGTCATTGAGATCAACTCCATTATAGTGAATTGTTTATGAGTGCAAATTGTATTCATAGACAGAGGAGTTTGCACCTCAAAAATAGAAAGCTAATAATAGATGCAACTGAATTGCAATGACAACATATGCAAATTATAATTTAAAACAGATCAATTTGGCTACAAAATACAATGTAAACCATGTAGCAGCAAGCCTGACCGGATATCAGCTATACAGTAGCCCTTTAAAAAACTGGAGTAATTTATCACTACCTAATGAATGAAATCTGCTGCTAATAACATCATCATCATAACGGTGAGTGACAGGCTGGAATCTCTGGAGAAGCACTTCCGGGGTCACTTGAACAGAATGCGGCCTTAACCCAGCCCACACTGCACCAACACTCATTATCCAGGTTTCCATAGAGACCACCTCAGGAACATGTGCTAGACCAGAACCCTAAAAGGCTTTATTTCTGGAAACCAGTCTCTCTGGCCAGAAGAGGTACACACTGTACTGTTCTAATGGAGGAAAGTGCTTATGCTATTGACACAAGGATTTTTTCTATTCAACAAATACAAATCAGGAACTAAACAGGCTGAGATCATTATGCAAAGAGGATTACTGGTATCACACACAAAGCTACATAAGAGGACATTTTTATATCTGTTTTATCTTTTTATATAAAATCATAGAAATCGTGCAGCAGATAAATTGCAATTATTATGGTATCTTCTGAATCATTACGGTATCTTCTGTACCAAAAAACATTTTAAAACAGAGATAGAGAAAAGTAATATAGATCTATTACCTGCTAATAAAGCAATGCCTCAAATAAAGAAAGGGGGGATACATAATGTGTCATTAAACTATGAATCAGAATCAATGAGTTCAATGTTCATCAAAATCCTATTGGATGCTGTTTCCATTCAAAGTTTCCATGCTAAAGCCCTTCAGGAGCAGCCATTTTACAACACCCTGTCTGTATTGTAGCAAACCTACAGTGTGTGGAACCATTCAAAAGTAAAGCAATGGATTAAGCTCACACAAGTGATTGACATTTGAAATGGACATCGGTTATGGAACAGGTCCTTCTCTGTTTTTACAGACTGTCACGCCTCAGCGCTGGGAAAAAGTGTTGGTACGAGTCCCTCGCTGCCTCACTGCATTCTCTCTGGCAAACAACCCCTGCCTTCCCATTCAGCCTTCAGCTTTGCCACAAAATGGTTTTCCTGTCATCTCTACGCATCGCCCTCTCCTCTCAGTTTGCTTGTATGTGTTCACTTTTCATTTACCCCCCCCCCCCCTCCCCACGCCCATTCTATCTTTCATAAAGATCCTCTAAATGCCCCAATTTTCTCTCTAGCTTATATCTGCCCCCCCCACCCTCTCCACCCCACACACACACCCCTTGTCCTCCTCCATTCCACCCCCCCACCACCCGCCTCTCTCATTCACTTGTACCCTTGTATTCACTAAGCGTTCAGGCACCCCATATCCAAAGCACGTTTGAGTCTTATCAAATCCATCTTTGTAGGAATCACAGGCCTATCACCTTTGCACCTTGTAAAACAATAAGATGTGGACATGTTGTCTGAGATCAACACTAAGGGCAATAAGGGCTTGCCTCTGCTCTTTCTTTTTTTCCAATCTAAATGCCTCCATGTTTGTACTTCTAATATGGCGGGTGTAAAGGCAGTACCAGCCTCTGTCTCTCCTTTCCCAGCGTCTCCTTACATACCTGACTGATCTGATAGATATGTGCAGATGATCTTATAGTTAAAACAGACTATTTCATTTGATCCTTGCAATGATTTAGGAAATACCTTTCTAAAACACACCATGCACTATCATACCACTAAATGTATTTTTTCTGGTCATGGAAAACCGTTTTTAAAATCTATATACAGTATATGCCTAGGGGAAATCATTGTATTTTATTGTTGCTAATAAATGTCACACATTTGAAATGTAATGCACGTCATTCTGAGATTGCTAGAAAACATGTACTTGCTAATTGTATTGCACATATGCAAATAGGCCACAATAATCAATATATGGTTAATTACAAAAATATACAATTTAGAGAGATATTTTACACAAATAATGATGGTTATAATCTTTTTTTTTGTTTCATATGAATAATAATCTGATTAAATTTAATAAAATACACAGAAATTAACAGATTAACATATTGAATTAAATACATGTTTATGACGTGCAGTCTAAAATGAAATTAAAACGTAAGTCTATATAGTCGGTCTCTTTAAGTGAGAGTTTAATAAATGAATCGAAAAAAGGATATATAGGCTATATATAAATAACCATCCCCTTATATACTGCAACTCACATTAATCCATAAATTCTTAGAACAAACAGGCCTAAAATAAATTAATCTCCCTATAATGAAAAGGGTATACGGAAGACTATTCTAGAATCTGCGTTGTTAGATAGGTGTTTTCACATAGTTGAGGGCAATTAACCTGGATGTAGCCAAGCCGGTGCAGCCCAGTCCAGCTACATCGCTCTCTGCCCATCGCTTGGGTGTCAGGACATGGCAACAGCCTGTTAGGCATTTCTACATAACAAATAAATCATGTTTTTAGACAAATAACCAAGTGTATGCACTTGGCCAGCTTTGTTTAAACTGTAAGTTGTGATTTAATGAAGTTAATTGTAGATGCACAACTCACCATTCAAGATGCACTGGAAAAAGATAACAGCCAATATCCACATGCCCCGCTCCTTTCAATATCCAAGCTATGCTTTTTCTTCTTCTCACTCCACACTCGGTCTTCCTTTTTTCCTTAATATTTCTTCAAAATGTCAACTGCAATGGATGCTGGCTTGTGCAAATCAGTCTCTCTCTCTCTCTCTCTCTCTCTCTCTCTCTCTCTCTCTCTCTCTCTCTCTCTCTCTCTCTCTCTCGCTGTGTCCCTCTCTCTCTCCTTCACGTTGGGAAGAGGATGTATGGGCTTCTGATGATTGTCTTATGGTAAGAGCGGGGATCCAACTGTATGTCTTCCTTGAAGTGTCCAGGCCGTGCCTCAGTGCTGCCTTCCCCGCGTGTCGGCGCGGTGCTCTGCGGGGTGCGGGAGGGACTCGCCTCCTCCTGCGGTCCAGGTGAGCGGTGCTGAGTCAGAGCGGTGAAGGGCGGCTGGAGAAGCATACGCGGGACAAGCGCAATGTGCACAGGTGAAATTCCCAAATAAAATCAACGAAACAGAACAAATTTAAGTGAAATTTTGTATAAAGAAAATAAGTAAAGGAAATATTATGAATAAATAATGAAAGAAAAAAGTTTCCAGTGATAAAAATGCATAAAGTTGAATTTGAAAAAGAATATGAATCTGAAGCGGAGGCAATAGTTGTTAGCTGTACTGAAAACTCATTCCCACATCACCGCCTCTCTCCATCCAGCAAGCAACAAGCACACGCATCTTCCCGCAGCCGAAATCACACTGGTCCCTGCGCTAACCTTCCCAGCCTCAGAGCATTATGGAATAACCCTCGCCGCCTCCTCCGCAGCCGCTTTTCTTCTTCATTGCCTTAAAGGTGCAGCGCGCACAGCTAACTAGCCTGTTCAGCTATCCCTGGACCCAACTGAACGCAAGATTGCACAGGCTTCGCCATAATCTAGAAGAGGGAGCAAGGTGTCCATACAGGGATAAACTGGGTAATGAACCATCCACATAATAAAGAGATCATCAGTCCATGATTATTATTCTGCCGTGGATAACTAGCCTGCTAGCCTATTGATGATACAGAGGTAGCCTACTGTAAGCTACACATCTGACTAGACTTAATACATTTAAATATCTAAATGTTTTTTAATTGGAAGATATCAAATCATGTCATTTAATGTTTTGTCTGCATAATTTATGAGTCCCAAGGGTATATGTTGGGATCCAGCCCGCCTTTGCCTACATTCATTAATTGACCTTGACAAATAAGCGTCTGCAGGCCTCCAGGCACATAACAGAGACCCCTCCTCATATCCAAACGACCGGGAAACCACTCAAACTGCGCACTCAAACCTAATAGTGAGTTGGCATGAATGTAGTTTGGTTTCATGGCGAAGCTGGACGCACACATTTACTCACCAGTATTCAGGAAGGAAGCATCATTGGTGTCACGTGCTGAATGTCTTCCCGTTTTAGAATCTCGTTCAGTAGCCTAGTGCTGGTCATAGCCTTGCAATGGCCAATGCCACTTTAGAATAAAGTCTATATATTGTCTACTGACAACATGGTATAGTATGGAAACATATTATAGTATCTAGCATACCTGTGTTGTTTTGGGTGACGGCCATGTAGTATACTGTATACTGTAGACCTATGAAGACCATGAACACGGAGGTGCAGGTATGTTGAGGTCATATTATGTGTTATGAATCTTTAATAAATAACCCAACAATAAATATAGTTGTGCATTAATTCCTCTGTATAACGTGACAGTAGCATGTCATTTATTATCAAGAAGCAGGGGTGTAAAACTCCATTAGGGACAGGGGACAGTTCTTGAATAATGTAGAATAATGTAGAGACAGACAAAGTAGCTGTAAGTGTTTGGATTAATCTTGGCCTGCTTTGTTCTGTTAGTGGGCCAGTCAAGCTGCAGCCATCCCTGCTGCCACAGCCTCTGTCTCACAGACTTAGCATCCACATCAGACCTGCACATGCACTGCACCAGGAGGCCTGTCACTGCCTGCCTGCCCAGCCCCTGCACCAGAGACACCCAGACCCACCTCAAAAAACAAGATGACAAACATGCACTCTTGCCCACGCAACCAGTGCCAGATAATCCTTTTATTAGTTATTGAGCAATGTTGATTTCTCTCTCTCTTGTCCTCTCTCTCTCTCTCTCTCTCTCTCTCTCTCTCTCTCTCTCTCTCCCTCTTCCCCTGCAGAGAAGGGGGGTGTTGTTCCTCCAGTCATGGCGCTGTGTTCTTGGTAATCTGCACAGCCCCAGCCTTCCCTGCCTGTCTCTATCTCTTTACAGACGCTGGTCGGCAGCTTGTCATTTTCCACGCCCAGATAGCCTTTTCAGCTGGATTATTATTAGAAACCATCTATTGAATGCTAGCTCTCACCACCAATTTCTCAACCGCTCTCCAAACATGGCTGCTTCCACTATGGGCTGATTCATCAGACAAATTGACTTACTCTTGACCACCTACTGATATGACTGTGTTTAATCAGTGTTTTATTTTAACACCTTTGGCCTATTATTGTAATCCCTAAAGCTGTCTTGTAACAATTTGCATTTTAGCAATACAGTATTATGCGGAAAAAGAAGTGATTCTGTGGAAGATTGATTGCAACAAAGTGGGGCTCAGGGGAGTGCATTAATGCCTTAGCTTGTCATAAAACAGAACATACAGTGGTTTTCACACTTCAACACATAAGGTGACTTCAGAAGGACATGTGCTGGTAGCACATCGGTGCACATGCTTGAAGGATGATATGTGCTACAGTTTAACTGGAATCTCTATGGAGAAGGTTGTTGACCAAATTACTACTGGTTTGTGTCTCTGGTAGGCAAAACTAGTTTCATTTTTTCTTCACCAAAATACCAACATTAGTGGCCATCAGAGAGGACACACAAACACTGGCCCTACAGTACCCAGTTATCCACACTTCTCATCAATATGTTATGTCCCTTATGACTAATCATATTCACAGGCCATATGCAACTGTAGCCGATGATTCTTTTCAATGGGGTTAATCCCTGTGGACTGTTTGGGTAAGGAGATCAGCTTCACATCAATGTCTGCCTGCTCATAAATCCTTATTTCTCTAATCCCATATTTTCCGCCATGATTTGCCACGAGGGGGTTATGATGAAATCAAAGGTATTATGGCACCAGATTGCAAATCATGGCAATGATCTCGTAAACACAAAAATCCATACAGCCAATCAACATCTGGTTAACTTCAGTGCAGAAGCTAAAAATATAGGATTCTGAAAATACAGGTATGGTTAGCCTACATGATAAATATAACTGCATTTTGTACAATTCATAGACCATGCTCTTCAGTTGTACTAGGTCTCTATCACAATAGCTTTTTACCAGAATTTGTTTTTGTTTTCAATATCCAAGCTTCTTCCAAATTAGACGTGCTCTATGCATACAGTACAGCGCTTCATAAATGTTATGATCTTTTTGTCGAACATTTCAACAAAGGACAATCGGCTACAATCAGGTGACCATATCCCACACTGCCCAGAGGCAGCTTGTTCATCCCCAGTCTCTACAGAGCAGCGCTTATTAATAAAATGGCAGAATCTCTGTCAAACCATGCCCTTTGTTGTCCAAAACAATGGTTCTGAGGGTAGATAAAGGGGATATGGCGAAATAAAGAAAGAGGGGATAGAGGGAGAGGGAGAGAGAGATGATTTGAAGCCATGCTTGTTGTAATAACCAGGATTATGGCAGATGAAATGAGTGCAACAGCGAGCCTGTTCACATCCCTCAATATGGAGGCGCATGAAGGCACTATAAATATCCCAAAGAGCATACATTGTGACAGGCACTCATCAAGGCGCAAGTTGCCAGGCTTGACCCAAACACTGCAGTAGATGTTCACTCATATCTAGGCAATGGGGGGAGACTAAGGCTTCTGAGATGGTCAAGGGTGATAATCACAGGTGATGTCGGAAAGATTAACACATGGAAACAGAATCAAATCATTCCAATCATTTTGACTTGTATTCTATCTATTTTAAGTACAGTCATCGTTCATTACATAGTGGTGAATTTCCCTGTGTGTACCTGCCATCTTGAAGTCCACCCCTAGCTACGTCACAATACACCCCTGAAGGTGTTCCATTTTCATATCCCTCCCAGCAACATATAACTTGAGAATGAAAGCAAAATTCCCAGATGAACCTTTACCATTTTATCAGTAAAATACTTGAAAGTAGTGTGATTATATTAGAACAACCATTAAAAATATATCTATCAGATTGAGCCATAAGACAACCGCCAATAATGGAGAGTTGAGTAATTGAATGAGCTCAATTTGGATCATGTATGGAATAAGAGTGCTTGGTTGCCGGGTCTGAGTGTTGAATAATTCAAATGACATTATGTGAGAGATAAGACAGAAACAGTAGCCTAATGTGCATCCGGAGACCTTGGATTCATTGGAACCTCGCAGAATTTCTCTCATAGCCATGATTCCTGAGAGAAACATAAGACGAAGTCACAATTAAACTTTAATGAGTCGACATGTCACCAGAATAAAGAAATGGAGAAATCGTGTTCCCCGTTGACAGTAATTCTCCACCATTAGGGGGGAAATGGTAGAGAAAGGAATGTCTGGGGTTGGAAAGCTACAGTGACGTCTCGTACTGTATAGATCATACTGGGAGCTTGGGCTTTGCTCGGAGCTGAGCAGCAGAAGCCGACCCCTCCCACCCCGGCCACAATCTCTTTGAACCACTCCCCCCTGGCAGGAGGCTGCAGTCCATCAGGACCAAGACCTCACGCCACAGAAACAGCTTCTTCCCCACGGCCACCAGCCTCATCAACGAGGCCCGTGTCCCTCTCTGATTCTCCCCCCTGACTCTGTCCCCCTCTGCAGTACTTGGGCAATACCACTGACTTACTGTATGTGTACTGTACACACACACATCACACACTGTACAGTATATAAACAACACACACACATTACACTCTGTACACTCATTACATTTTGTATATTGTATTTTGAATTCGTATTTTGTACTGCTCATTTGTCTTGTCTTGTCCCTGCACCCTGTCTAATGGTGTCTCCACCTAATGTTATGCACCATTGACCAAAGCAAATTCCTAGTATGTTGTAAACTACCTGGCAATAACAGGATTCTGATAGTGATTCTGATTCTAAGTCCATTATGCTCTTCTTCATATCATCTGCCTCTTTTGGCTACTATAGGTTATATCATTGCGTATGCTAAAAGGCAGTCATCTTCAACAGAACTTTAACATAATTATTTGAGAACTACAGTATGGTCAAGATCATTACATAAAACTAGTGTTTTGGGGGGTTGAATAATGCATTCTATGACTTGACCCTTGTTTAGCAAGGCTGAAAAACATGTGGGTGAAGTTGGCAGTGATAATCACCTGTCCTTATAAGGTAGTGGCCAATTGACTGGACAGAGCAGAGCCTCTTGATGACCACCTTACTGGATCCATACATTGATTCTACTCATTGACTGTCTTGCATTGCACAGCTCAATGCCCCTCTGTCCGGCCCTGATTGAGTGGACAGGATCTTCATAGTCAACATGTTTCTCCTTGGCAGTTTGCACTGCAATGAACCTTTGGTGAGGTATACACTCTGCTATGCTGACACATCAGTCACTGATGTGATGATTTTCACTGATGCGTTTTATTTATTTTATTAATCTTTATTTCTTGTGACATTATCTTGTGACATTATCTTGTGACAACAGTACAGTTCATCTGATGTATCATTTCACATCCTGTATAGTACAGTAGGATGACTGTGCTAATGGAAGTTTTTTTTTTTCATTGATCCTGCACAATGTGATCAATGAATAGAATAAAATAAGTTGGCATGGTAACACATCTGATGGAGCATCCATTGGTTATCCCGCTTTGGTTAAAAGCATCAATTAAATGATTGTAATGTAATGTATTATTGGTCATCCAGTCATCAGCAGTAGTCTGGACAGCCTATGAATGCAGCCAGAGAGCTGTGTGATATTGCTACAGTATGTTCAGACCCATGATAGCCCAGTGGTGAGCATCTGATAGGTTGTCATACTCTCAGCAGTAATAAACATCTTCGAGTTTGACTCGCAACTGTCCAATATGGGGTGTCAGTGTTGCTTAGTAACCACGGCACATGGCTGACCTTATCAAGGCGGTCATAAAAATGTATTCATTTTTCCGTGCTCTATCTTGTATTGTCTCTCTCTCTCTCTCTCTCTCTCTCTCTCTCTCTCTCTCTCTCTCTCTCTCTCTCTCTCACACACACACACACACACACACACATTCTCAGCACAATCACAAGAATCGCATTTAGAGCAGAAAGGGGCCGGCATTCATATGCTCTGCACCGTGTGTGTGCGTGTGTGTGAGTGTGTGTGTGTGTGTGTGCGCGCGCGTATACTTGTGCGAGCATGGGTGTGTGAGATGCAGGGGTGGTAATGAAGGGCTATCTTGACACACGTCACAGACTGCAACAAGCAGGAGAGGAAGATGGGGGTGGGGGAAGCCATTCAGGGACGGACACATCAGCCATGTCAGGCCACACAGGAATGAATCAGAAGCCGCACAAATATGTTAGAATATTATACAGGAATTATACAGGTGTGTTTAAAAATATGCTTGTTATGGAGTGGGCTAGCATGGCATTTAAATTGGTCACTCATTTCCTGGTGTGTTGAATGGTGTGTTTGTCATTTTTATGAAAAGATGAATCTATCAAACTCATCAAATAGTTCCTTCATCTGGGTGATTACTCACTATTTCTGGACCTAAATATTACTAGTTTGGTGTTAGGTATTTTATCCACTGTGTGTGTATGGTATCATGCAAGGGCCAGATCTGCTAAGGGCTCCGCTGTTGCATCTGAGCCTCAGAGCGCCACACACAGAGATTTGTCAGGTTAAGTGCTGCTCCACCATGTCTGACAGTGTGTCTTTACAGGGTCCCTGAGTATTACACCAGGCTGGCTTCCTCGCAAAGTGCTGTTCAATCGTTCCCACAGGGCGCACAGATGTTAGGCTAGCTACCGCCCCGTCGCCGTGACAACATCTGCACAGCTGCGCCGTCTGCCGCCACACGCAGCCGAGGCGCTCCCGCTCCTCGTCCGGTGGCTGTCAGGTGGGGCGGGGTGGGGCAGATGCTCGGGTGTGTGTGCCGGGCGCCGAGGGACCTGGGGGTGTCGGGTTGGAGGAGCTGCTGAGGGAGCGGGGGTGGTGGGGGGGGGGGCAGGTAAGGACCAGCGCTCCCCCATCTGGTCCTGGTGCTGGAACACTGCCTGAGGGCGAGCGCTGTTTACCCGGCAGAAAGGCTATCGGAGCGGAAGTCGCCTCGTGCAAAACGCTTTATCCTCTGGGTGATTCCGCCGGCAAGGAGGAGAGCGGAGGGGGAGGTCGTAACCTGCTGCCTGCGCTGATGGCAGGGTACCACACTGCGAAGGGGTAGTGTCTATACTGTCGCTCAGGCTAGGCCCGCAAGGCTCTCTCAGGGCTTAGGGTAAAGGTCTGCTGCAGTCATTTATGTACAGTAGACCTTGCTATACCAATATATCAATCCAATGTTCATAATGTTCTACACCTTCCCTTGGAGATGTTCTATGTTCTACACCTTTACTTGGAACATCCCTATCCACTACCTACCTTTGAGAAATAGCTGTAGATGAGGACTCCATTCATCCCATATCAGCACCATGGATATCCAGAAGCCTATTTCACGTCATGCAGTGGAAGATTACAAAGACCCCAAAGATACTTAAAAGCAACATGTCAGCCAAACAACGTTCTGTTGAACAAAGACATGTAGAATGTCCCTAAAGTGTGTGTTTTTCTCCAATTTATTTGGAACTGTACCCTTATCTCTCCCAGCAGGAGGCGGCGGAGCACCCAAGAGGAGGCCGTATACATCAGAACCACAATGAGGTGATTTAGGCCAATCAGAGGGCAGATATAGAGAGCAGATAAAGAGAGTGAGATCGGCGTGATGACCACATCTAGGGTCTGACCTCGAATGGCTGTCCAGGGCCGAGGCTGACGAGGAAAAGAGCTTTACTGCAGGACCATGTGGTCAGCTCATCACATACCCGCCCTTCCCCCACCCTCCTCCTCCTTAATCCCAGGCTGGCCTGTAATTACTCTGGATCCACTATCGTGTGGAAATGCCAACAGATGCCCGGTGTCTAAGACTGGCATTATGTTCTTAGCGGATGTCCTGGTCCTGGTTTTTGCCAGGCCGCTGATGATCACCACATTGTGTGCTGCTGATGGTGAAACAGTCGCCGTAAGGCGAGGAAGTGTTGACGCTAGGCGTCGCACAACAGGTGGACGCTTCCAGGGCTGCGTCGTCATGGCGCTCCGGTCAAAACAAAAGCAGAGGATTCACTCCCGGGGAGAGAGGTTCAAAGATATTTGAGGGGAAACTGTCATTCTCAGTGAAGAGATACTCCATACTCTAATTGTTATGTTGACTGAAACCATCACACCACTAGGCAGCGTTTTTTAAATGTAAATTTGGGAGACATACAGTAATAGGAATGGTACTTTAGGAATAATGGCCTCCTGTATTTTTATTTCATTATATGTTACTCATCAAGAATTCAAAACCTGAGAAGCCCCGGACTTCATTTGCCATCAGAGAATGCGTCAATCATGGGGACGCTGAAAAAAAGTGGTTTGTTAGAGCCTGAGGGGCCCACACTGACCTAAATACAAAATTGTCAACAGCAACACATTGCCTAACTACAAGATTGGAGCATGGGCATTGGAGAAGCATTTAAATGGTGATTAAGGTATCACATATGTTTGCATTATTGCCTATTCCAAAATTAAATTGGATATAAATTAAATAGAGTAACAGTATGAACATATTTGTTTTCTCAATAAAATAAATCTACAGTAAATCTAAGGCTGACTTCCTAGGCTAAGAGGTTGATATTTAAGCTTTGGTGCTCTAACAGTTTAAACAGATGTTTTCTCATTGTCATGTTGTTGACGCTGACAATATGTTTTTTTTTTTACAAAGGGTTTATGCGTCATCACTGAACGGAGATCCAGATCCTTAAGATTACTCACTCGTCAAGCAAAGAGGATTTGAACCTCTGAATGTTCAGTCTTAAAGGGATTGAATGCAGTTTCAAAACACTAGGTGGCGACATAGTCTACACCACGTAGGAGGACGCACGAGCATGCGCACACTTTCACACATATACTTCACCTATTGCTCTCCCTCTCTCCGCCTCATTGAAAACCACCATTTTGCATTCGGGGTCGACCATATTGCTGGCAACAAGGAATTGAAGCTCATATGTTTTGTTGAATAACTTCGGTCTCGTTTTGTGTAGGAACTTAAATTCTAAGTTGCAGTGTGAAGGTTTCTATATCGATGAGCCAATTAGCCAATTAGGATTTGCGCAGTGGGATGCAACCTACCTTGCTACTTGGCATCTATGCTGTATCTGGCCAAATAATAACAAACTCAGTGTTGTCTTTCTGTGAATGGCTGTAAGCCAACGCACCATAGCATTTGTCGGGTTGTCACTCCCTCCCTCCCTTACTCCGTTGAATGTTGACCTGCATTTCTCTGTTGGCACCATAAGAGGCAGTAGCCCCAGTACACCAAAATAAAGGACACCAAAATCAATTTGCTGTTCTCCATTGCACAGGTAGAGTAGCAGTGAAAGTATTGGACTCCCATCCAGGAGATCGGGGCTCAAGGCCCCGGTGGGGATGATTTTGGGAAACTATACCCACACCCTCTGCTAGCATTGGGTTTATTCCTACGTTTACTTTCGGCTTTTCCATCGCTGTCCCTCCCTCCTTTCACTCTCCTTTCCCCTTTTTTTGGAAGTACGGGAGAGATTTCATAGGAACAAAAACACTATGACATCCCACAAGCTCATTGGTAGTGTAGTGGATAAAGTGTCCAACTCCCATACGGGAGATAAGGGTTTGATCCCTGGTTAAGGATGAACCTGTGTGATTCCTGTCTTTAGCCACGACCTTTCTTCCTCTCCTCTCTGCCACCTTTTTTCAGACGGACGGGAGAGATCCCATGGGAACCTTTTTTTTGTTTGTTTGTTTTTTAAAGGAAATGTACAGTCTGTTTTGCACATTAATTAACTGTGTCAAACTGATTGCAGAAACTGTGTGACCAATTAACATATTATTTAAATTATTATTATTTGAGTTTGAGGCCTAATTATTTCACAGTGGCCAAATGTGTTCATTTTTGAATAAAATATAAAACTAAAATTGGATCTTTGTGTCTTGTTATTAGTAGTAAAGGAAATGTAATGTTTGTACAATAGCCTATAATTAATTCTACCAATCTAGGTGGGGCCCAAAAGTGTGACTAGATTGAAAAAGTTTGGGAATCACTGACTTAGAACATGAACAAGCGATTAGTATACTACTTACTAATGACTAGTTAAGTATTTGTTAATAGTTGATTATTTACAACTATCCCTTATAGATAGTTAATAGATCATCCACAAACTGTCAGTTAATGAGTTATTAATGACTGGGTAAATGAATGATGAGTAAACTACTTACTAATGACTTGTTAAGTATTTGTTAATAGTTGATCCACCTATAGCTGGCCCCATCTGGCCTTCCAACAGGGAACCTATCTAAACACAAATTAATAAATGTTAAGAAGTGATAAACAAATCATTATATAATGGTTAGTAAATATATTTGTTAAGACAATGTTAATAGTTTATAGACCATATTGGGACGTTATTCTAAAGTTGCAACTATTCCTCATTTACTAACACTAGTGCGCAATGCCTGTGTATGTACGCAGTGCCTGTGTATGCGTACAATAGCAATACGCTGTGTATTGTATTTCGAGAGGTGTGCCAAAACCTATGGAATCAAAATACAATAGGCCTACGCTGGTAGCCACGTGATGGTGGGAGTCAACAAAACGATTGGCGCAGAACATTTGAAAATCCATAGGACGGAGCCGACAACATGGACCCATTCAGGATTGTAGCAAGACATCCGCTATCTATACAGTGTGGTACGGTAAGTGGTACAGATAGCGGTCTAGATGGATTATGTACAGTACATGCTATGTATAGGGATGAATATAAATAGCTAAATAAAGACCAAATAAATAGTAATAAAAAGGGAATTAATAAGATAATGAGTGGGTTCCTGTGATAGTGGTATATTTAGGATTATTTTCTTTGGTAGACCACCAGGTCAACAATGATGAATGACCTAGAAGAGAGAATTATAGATTTCCTTGTATTAATCCTGTAATAAACCTTCACCTTAGTCTTGATGCACAGATCTGATTTCATGCCCATAACATATTCTTTGACCGTCTGCTTATACATCTAGGCTACTTTTAAATGCCAGTGTGCGAATTATACAGAGGTTTTCGGGGGAGCCTTGTCGAGTATAACCTTTTTGGCCATTTAATTGAGCGCAAATAGCCTACCAATAGTCTGCCCTGCCACTATCAGCATTCACAGAATCGAGTGATGATAACTGTGCACAATAAGCAGCGGAAATTGAGAGTTTAACATGTTTTTGAAAGATTTTTCAAGGTGCCCACCCACATCCATTGTATGACCAAAACGGTGGTAGAGCAATTATCAGACTTTCTCAAAAGTGCTAGTCTTGTCAACGTTTTGATCTGAACCATTGTATATGATCATAAGTAACCTTAAAACAGGGCTAAACATGCATTTTCCCTTTACTACTCCTTTAACTAACAGTTTGTGAATGATCTATTAACTATTTATAGGGGATAATTATTCTTAAGTGTTACCAAATCCATTGTAATTAATGACAGCGGCTCCACTGCAGCTGTTGCATTGCGTTCAATGCCTGTGTCCGACGTTAGAGAATTGCCAAAGTTCATTTCTTGATTTTTGACCGAAACTGACAGTTGACACTGATGGACGCAGTGGAGCCAAGGGGTAACGCTGCGCCGCTGCCCGCTATCCAAGAAGTGCCACCTATGCCGGCCACAGCCACCTAGTCTGGGGCCATTCGTTTTGCATTTTAGATCCGGTCTAAGGCGAGGCTGCATCCATGGGATACAATTCTGGAGTAGGCCAGCTGTAGATAGTCTGGGGCCAATCACTTTTCATTTTACAGGTCTAACACGATAGTCTGGCGCCAAACATTTAACTGGTCTAAGGTGGGTCTAGGGTGAGGTTACAGTTTTGTAGCAGGGGGCTCTAGACAGGATCTGAATCTGATAGTGAATGGAAGAGAACTCACTCCAAGCGGGGATCGAACCAATGATCTACCGCTTCCAAAACCAGCTCTCTAACCACAACACCAAAAGAACTAGTTCCATTGGCAGAGCTGTTAATGAGCCTCACAGAGGGTCGTTACACTATCCGCTCCCCTATCTGTGAGAGTGTGTCCTCATGCTTCACTAAGTCCTTCACGTCCTCACACGCCTCTCCGATGGCCCCAAGGCCACCATCCCACTTCAGATACCAATTGTAGCAAACAGGGGGGGCGGCAGGGGGGGTGGGTTTGTAGAGAGCTCGGCACAAGCAGGCATCTCCTGCTCCCAAACCCGGCTTGCTAACTGCAATACCAAGAGAGTGAGCTCCCTTGGCGGAGCTGTTAATGAGCCATAGAGAGGGCGGTTACATATATATAATATGTTTTGGCTTATTCACCTACTGTACCTCTGTACACATTCTGATTTCATGTAATCACGTGTGTGTGTGTGTGTGTGTGTACATGTGTACAGTACATGTGTACAGTACATGTGTATATAGTATGTGCGTACAGTATATGAGTATAATATGTAGTATATGAGTGTTTTCATTTGTTCACATTTTAATTTTAATTTCACATTGTCTTGGACTTGTTTGCCTTCTGTACATTGTTAATTGTTAATTTAAATAAAATAAATAAAAATAGAACGAGTTTAATGACACATTATATTGGTTAGGCTACTTCTGTATGTCCTTCTGTAAGGGTGATCCCTACTGTATATACAACATAGGCCCTGGATGCCAAAAAAGAGAAGTGCCCTCACCTGGTCAAGACTAGTATTGCAAATGAAATTGAAACATTTTGATGCAATTGAAGGAGGGATTTCCAGAAATATTGGTGTCTGTATATTTGATTTTCCCTTTTTTTCTTTTAATCAAATGTAGTGAGTGTTATAAGTCAAAAATAACTATTTTGCTTATGCAGTACTTTGCACAGCCATTTTGTCTGAAAGATGATCGGGTGACCATAAAGAAAGTGAACCAGCAATGCATTGAAGCAATTAGATCTTCTCTCAAGCTCAATTCTAAGTCTACTGTATGTGGAAGGATATCTAGTGAAGACCTTTCAGCCCACATCCACACCAGGGTGCGAATGCAGTCTCCTTCATGTTTTTGGTCTGTGTATACCACTTGGTCTACCACTGCATTCAAGCGTATGTGGCGCTAGCTGGGCTGCACCCGTAGCTCAATACTAGTTGACCTACAAAACCAGTGAGAGTGCTGATGCTCATCACAACCACAGGACCCTGGTGTGTCGTAAAGACTCACGCTGCTCTGAGACTCTATGAGGCTTGACGTGTGACATCGACCTCACGAAAGAACAGGAGAAAAAAAAATAAACCCATAACTGCCCAGTAACAAGCGCTCTCTCCTTATTGGCTGTGGAGGAATGTACGTTTGATCACACCCTTTGGACTAAATGAAACATGCAGTTTTGATCTACACACGCACAGGCAGGCTTACAGTAACACACATACACACACACACACACGCACACACACACACACACACACACACACACACACACACACACACACACACACACACAAACACACACACACACACAGTGCTGGTGAGAACTGGGGCAAAATCACACCCATGAGCCTTTTTTATTTATTTATTTCTCCTCTGAGATTTTTTTTCTCACCCCAAGATTAACACATAGCCCTTGGTAATAGTGTTGTCATTTGTTATTCAACATCCCACCCAAGCAGTTTCATACTTAATGTTGACATCATACTCTTCTCATGGGACCAGTTCCTTAAGAGCCCACTGGTTTTACATCACTTGTTATGTTGTACTGTATGTCATAGAAAGTAAAATGATGCAACTATGATGGGTGTCTATTCACACAATGCATATATTTTCAAACATCAAAATAGTAAATGGTAAATATTTTGGTTAAACGGCAACAGTATTCTTACATTCAAGTTGTCATCAGCCTTTTCAAAGGGCATTGAAAATACATTTCAGATGAAGGGAGAGGAAGGGAGTATTGGCCCTATGTGGAGTATAGCAAATTACTCTGGTATTTACATACATGCTGGTACTGTATGTCAATGGTTCTCTCCTGGCAAAAGCGTCAGCCAAACCCCTGTGACAACATGCTACATGAGTATACTGAGTTACTCTGAGCAGCCATGATGCCTGTGGCCCTCCTATGGACACCCACACTCACAGATTGCCAATGGGAAGCTGCTTTATGTAAACACCAGCCCTGCTCCTACTGTACATAATGTACAGTATATCCCCCTCCAAACACAGCCCCCTCCTAGTATGCCAGTATTGCCACTTATTCAAGTAGAGGGCTCATTTAGCGATCACTGTGTGTTTGTTTGTCAACACACCGGGGTTCCCTTGACTGCCCACGCCTCATTGAGTCATTTGAGAGGCAGTGAAAAAAGCAAATTGATGAAAGGCGGTTCCCCTGGCTGGGATGACGCAACAAGGGCCCTCATGCTAAACGGGAGGCTATTCAAATGAGTGGCTAATTGCAGCATCTGTTAACCCATTGAAGAGGCATCAGTGCAGTGTCATGGGTCTGTTAATTGGTACAAACAGGTAGCAGATGCAGGCTCGGAGCCTGAGCATCTGCCAATTAGCAAGCCAACCTCCATGAGCAGTGATTAGGCAGCCAAACTGATGGTGAGAGAGGAGAGAACGGGAGAGATGAGGAGAGAGGGAAGTGATGGAATGGAAGAGAGGGAGAGGGATAAAGTGTGTTTAGTGTGTGCGTGTGTGTGTGTGTGTGTGTGTGTGTGTGTGTGTGTGTGTGTGTGTGTGTGTGTGTGTGTGTGTGTGTGTGGTGTGTGTGCGTGCGTGCGTGTGTGTGTGTGTGCGCAGCTGTGCGTGTGACATATGTAAGGGATGGGTAGAGAGGAGGGATCTTCATACACTATAACCTTCTCAGTTGGGACTGAGGCATTGTATAAAATGTTGGAGCACCCCCTTCAGGTGAAATTTAGTAATAGCCATCATGCATTTCAACTGTATTCTTGAAAATTATTTATTCAACTTAAACTGAATTGCTTGTCCAACATTACATTTCAAAAGAATGAAAGCCTGCAGAGTATCCATGGTTCTATCCACTTTTTAAATCATTTTAGACTGCATATCCATCAAAGGGCTGTTGTGTCACATCCCACGTCCTATTTCCTAGATTACATATCCAGGGTTGTATTGCAGTCTTATCATTGCTGGGTAAAGAGCAAAGAGGGAACATACAGAAAACTACACTGGAGCCATGGCAAACTATTCCACTCGTCAGTTCCGCAGTAAGTTATGTGGCATCGCTCTAAACAGAACGACTGAATGGTCCAGAGAAGGGTGTGCTGGAACTTAATGGCGATGGGGGTATTGGACGGAAGTGGCACTAGACTAGAGCCATTTGGGAATGGACTACTTACTGACTGCCATGAAAGCAAGCACCAGCTGGTTTCCAGTACTTCAGTGTTGTTTAAATAGTGATTATAAGCGTACCTTTGGATTTCATCAGCATTGTAATTTCCTTCAATTTACCAACATTTTAGCTGAAGATCTGACACTTGTTTTAGTGTAATTAGTATGTATTAGAATAGCCAGTTTGTATTAGAATTGTATGACCTTATTAGTGTTTGTTTGTTTGTTTGTGTGTGTGTGTGTGTGTGTGTGTGTGTGTGTGTGTGTGTGTGTTTTGTGTCACAGAGTTCCTGAAAATGGTAGGGATTGTCATTCTCTGTGCTTTTTCCTGGTACTTGGGAGGGGTAGCTGCTCGTTATGTTTGTGAACTGTCTGATGTTCAGCTCATCTCTGCTGCTCTGGACAATATCAGAGGTCTGGCAAAACCAGGTAAAAATGCATTAAAAAGATAGACCCCCTTCATGACATAAAAGCAACTGAATTCAACTTTTGCCTTGTAAAGTTGAGTCTCTGTCTTTTTAAAGCTCCTGTTCCTGTTCCAAAAACACAGAAGTGCAACCGCTGGTCAGCATGTCCACTAGGAAAGTCTGCCTTCCAGATTCGGAGTGGGGGTGGGCTGGAGAAACTGCCCAGAATGTGTTTTGAGCATGACATGTCAGTGGTAATGACTTAAAGAGGAAAACATTATATTTCAACTATCATTACTAATCAAGTGCTGACCTTCAACATGTATAGTAGGCTAAGTCCAGCATGCCCATTTCCTGGTTTCTATGTTTTATGTTCCCTTATCGTTGCGTTCATAACACACCCATAAAATGAATAGAGGGTTCCATAAAGGCTTTATTGGGAACCATTATATCTGACCAGGTGCTGAGTCATTTCACACCTTGACATCATCAACACTATAAGGACACAGTCATTTCAAAATGCTCTGGCTCTCATGCTGATCCACAAAAGACAACAAAAACATCCAGGACCCTTTGAATTTACAAGATAAAAAACACTCCTGCTTGCACATGTACAGTATGGCATATTTTTGCTTACTACCATACAGAATTATAATAATTATGTCTGACAAACTACTTTTGTCATAGCCCACTTCATATAGGCTATAGCCTATATATTGATGTTATAGTCAATGGTATGACAGTGGGATGGACTGTGGAACAGTGCTCATATTCTGTATTGTCTGTAGCTGAAAACACAGTTCGGAACTATTATATATGGTCTATTATCTCTTTCCCAAGGTCCATTGATGCAGGCAGAGGGATACACATTGCTGCAGTTGATGGTATTAATTCGCTTTATTATATGTCTTTATTAATTTTATGTTGTGCAGTAAATATTGTGTAGAGGTAGTTAAACCCGGTTGATTCACTGACTGAAGGTTGTATTTTGTCAGCTCAGCGTGATCAGGCGACAAGAGAAAGTGCTTCCTTTGACATGTGGACAGGAGGTACATCTAAAGCACATGACTGTCCAAAAACATTCTACTGTACCTCACACACCCATGAACTGTATTGTATCCAAAGCCTTTGCCACATGACAGTTGTTAATCTATGTAATTTATTTCCTTATCCTTTGTAATCCGTAGGTGCGTGTATCATCAGTTATTGAGTCCTACCCTGGACTGCCGCCCTACCGTACAGTATGTTTGGATGATATTCCTTGTCTTGCAGATAACTCTGGGGCTTTGATCAACTTCATCCACAAGATTCCTAATGGCTCCTTTATACTAATGGCAACATATGATGATGGAAGCACCAAGTAAGTTAAAAATGCTAAACAAACTGTGGAGTAAGCATTTCATTGTCAAATCAAATAAATTAACACATGTACAGTATTGACAAATTGCCCCCTATATACTGGAGCTAGCACAATGAAACCTCTCTTTTTACAGAAAGAGCTCTGAATACATTATTGTGTAATACTTCACAAAATAAATAGTATTTAGCCCATTGCTTTGTAGAGGCCTTGTGTTACTTATGTCTTGTGTTTCAGGTTGAAGCCAGAAGCCAAGAAGGAAATAGAGAACTTAGGAAGCACTCTGATCAGAAAAATTGGCCATCGTTCCAGTTGGGTCTTCTTAGGGGCTAAAGGATTCACTATTCCTGAAAACGTCAATAAGGAAAAGGTACATTTGGCTCATATATATATATATATATATATATATATATATATATATATATAAACTGTACATACATACTGTATACCTGGAGGAAATGCATGGTGAAGGTCTACAGTTAGTGAAGATACCAGTATTAAATGTTTTTTTCTGATAGTGATGCAAGAGACAAATACTATACTGTACATGTTTTGTTGCTGTACCTTTCTCTGCTGTACTCTAGATACTCTACAGTGACAAGAAGACTAACAGATATAAAGGATGGCCAGCAGAAGTTCAGATTGATGGATGTATTTGATGGATGTATTTGATGGATGTATTTTCCTCCATTTTTATTTCTTTATTTTTTCTCATGTCAGTTCAGTATAAAGTCTACACATATGAGAGGTCATCTAAATTGCATCATGCCTGACATTCCTTGGCAACATACAGTAAAGCTTTGAATACTTTATAATCTCATGAAGTTAATCAAATATGATTAAATGTAATGTTTCCTTATACACCATAAACAATATCGTTTGAAAAAATAATTTGTGTAAGAAAGTAGTGTTCTGCATATGTTCTTTATAAAAAACAAACATGATGCAGTATAATTATTACAAAATATGAAATATGTATTTTCCCTGAGAACCTCAAGTCAAAATGCACTGGAAAGATCCACTATAATGTAGCTGTATAATGTAAAGTCACATTTCAGGCAGGTGGATTTGATTAGCAGGTCCATCTTCATTGGCATCTCCATTAATTATTCTGCAAGAATAGCAATTATTCAGCATATGTCTAACAACAACGGCTTAAAAAGTAATGAAAGAAACATGTAATGTATAGTACATCATTAAATGTCTGATATAATGAATCTTTTTTGGTACATTTTTGACATACTGTATGATGAGTACTTACCTTTATTTGTGTATATGTCCAATCAAGAAAATGGGTCACATTGCCATAAACTCCTGGTTTGTTCCTCAAAGCACAACCTATTCCCCAGCTAGTGTCCCCAACCAGCCACCAAACTGAACCCTCCTTGGTGACAAGTGGTCCTCCACTATCTCCCTGCAGTGCACATCACACATTAGTCCATGGGATGATCACTTCATTCAAAAACATTGTGTGTGCACAGAATCTCACCTGACATGAGTCCACTCCTCCCTCCAGTTTGCCAGCACAGAACATGGAGTCAGTGACCTGTCCACCATACACCTCTGGTCTGTTACAAGTGGCTCTTTTGTACATGGTCACCGGGGCCTGCATCAAGTTCTGCGAGGCTGATCCTGTAGGTGACAACCAATAGTTTTATTGATTTAAACATACAATGGCTTGATGTCCTATGGCAATTATTTCATGAAATGCCCTGGGTTTTTTATAACCAGAATAGTACACTTTTAGAAAAAGAAAAAGCGCTACTGTATGTAGAACACTTTGCCTCTGTAAAGGAATCCCCCAAAAAAGGTTCAACATACTGTAGAACCCTTTTCATGTCAGTTGGCTCTATAAAGAACTTTGGTGCCATATAATAGCCTACCCTCTAGGTGAGGTTCTGAGTACCTGAAAAGGTTTCTACCTGGAACTTCTATTTTTTCAGCCTCAGCCTCAGTGTATCAACAGTTTGGATACCTGAAATCCCACCTGGAGTAAAAAAAAAAATCAGTTTGATTTGAATACTAACGTTACGTACCTCCGCTCCTTAAAGACCCCCACCCGGAGATCCAGGCTTGACGCTCAGGAGTCAAGTTCATACCACTGTTGGGCAGACATACTGGTCTTACTGCACCTGCAGTACACACACAAGAAAGTTGATGGTTTGAGTTGTCAACCTGATTTGAATCAGGTTAACAACCAATTTGAAGAGAGTTGTATCTATCAATGATTTATCAACAATGTAAAGATACAGTATAATTGGTGCTTACGTGACATTATTAGAGGCCTGGTGAGTTTCATAAGAGCAACGTCATTATCGTGGGTTTCGGTGTCATACTTTTCATGAATGATGATATGACTGACTGAGTTGCCATAGCCGAAGACCATTTCATTCAAGGTCCGATAGCCGGCAAATACGGTCCACTCAAAAGGATAGAGATTCCTGCCACGCATAATGAAAGGAGAAACATACAGTAACAGTCACGCCTGAGATCGCTTTTGATGTCACTGCAACATATCCAACTCAATCTCAAACTGAAGCTAAATTTAAAGACCGACTACATCCCCAGATATTCAACGCATGTCCAGCAATCATTGTTGACCGTCAAAGAACAAGCAGACACAACAGTGGCAGGGGAAGACCCCCTAGTAAGTGTAGATCCCAGAGAGGAACAGATGGGAAGTACAGATGTGGCGCAGTAAGACTCAGACTCACCGTCCAAAACAGTGAGCGGCTGTGAGGATCCATTCAGGGCTGATAATGGAGCCTCCACACAGGTGCTGGCCTTGGGACCACAGACTGACCTGCCACGGCCAGGCGTCCTTCGCAGCCGTTTCCCCCCCGACGATGCGGGTCCTTGGGGCCGAGATGCTCACGCCACAGTCTGAGGCAGGGGGACACACAGACGATGATGACAGAATGCAGCCAAATGTAATACAGCAGCACCAGCCCATAATGTGGGGGGGAAATATAATAGAATGGAGGGAAAAGAATAAACTAGACCTTTATTAATTTATATGCCAGTAGTTTGAGGAAATGTGCCTACTG
Organism: Borostomias antarcticus; assembly: GCF_949987555.1. Classification (NCBI taxonomy): domain Eukaryota; kingdom Metazoa; phylum Chordata; class Actinopteri; order Stomiiformes; family Stomiidae; genus Borostomias; species Borostomias antarcticus. The sequence continues at coordinate 10,517,934 of NC_140248.1, forward strand.
CTCTTCTGTCGGCACAGACGCCAGGGATCGCATGCTTTTAGTGAACCTAGTTTAGGGTACAATTTGTCCAAATCCTATCACTAGAACCTCGGGTTGTGTCCTGCTCTCTTAAACGAAAGTCACGGGTGTCAGTGCATGAGAGGGTGAAGTAATAGCTTACCAATACACCGCAGACTGACCGCAGTGTTCGTTGAGCACAAGGAACTGTAGAAGGAAAACATTTTGAGCGTTTCATGACTGTGTCAGGACAATGAGATCCTCTATGATTCCACTCAATTGGAATACCTATGGAAAAATGACTTCAAACTCATTGCCATACCTGCTGGATAGTTGTTCCTGTACATATGGGCCCATGAAGAGGCCAGGCTTCAGCTTCATAAAGCCATTCGAGGCTAAAGGGCCTGCGTTTTCCAGTGAGAAACTGACATAGCTCTGCCTGAGGACAAAGAGAGGTACAGTGCATGGTGAATACACACCTGAAATACAGTAGCACTCCTTTACTGTACTGTACATCATACATTCTTCCTTATTACGTCATCTGACAAGGGACCAACTCTGACCTATACAGTAAGGGTTATATTAGTGTCTAGAGAGATGGGCCTTGTGAGATCACATGGTGAGGAAAACTCTCTGACAGGCCCACAGTGTTAACGGTATCAGGGAGACACACCTCTTTCGAATGATACTTGGTGCTTCCACACCTATATGTGCTTGTTTTTCGAAATGCTGACTCACTTGCTGTACCCAATCTGTTGACACGTGGCTTTACCATAGTGATTGTCCCATTCATCAGCGCACACTGGTTTCCATGTCTGGCTGTCCGGGGAGTAACTCTGCAGCAAGAAATTCGTCCCATGGAGGCGAACTAGAGAGCAAAGGTTGAGATTGGATATCCAAAGGGAATGAAGAATGCTGATTACATTTGTGTCATTCAGAATGGGGAGTAACGAGCAATTGCCCTCTTTATGCACTCTAGAATTTAGAATATATTCTAGAATTGCCCAGTAGTTTCTGCATAATATTATTATAACAAGATACTGGTTAACAGAGTGCTATCAGTAAGGGTAGGGCTGGTTCAGAGTCTTACAGCACTGAGATTCATCCTCCCCTCCCGAACAGTCTTTCACACCATCACACCACTGGGAGGCACGCAGACACGCCCCTCCCAATCCACAGGACCTTCCCAGCAGACACTGGTAGTACACTGGAGGAACACACACACACACACACACACACACACACACACAAACACACACACACACACACACACACACACACATGAGACAAGAGGCGTCACTTCTCTGGCTAGAGGTTCACACTTGAAAGTCTTTCAAAGAATTTAATAAGAATTAAGAGTATGGTGCTCTTCAGGTGCATTCAAAGAAACCCATTGATTCTCCCTTTGGTGTGGCACAAGTATGTTTAGATGGCTACCAGAAGAATGCCTATAGTAAGATGATTGGCGTCAGTAGAAGTGTTAAGATGAGGCAGGCGTTATGCTGTGATTGCTAAGAACGTACAGAAGTACCAGAGCAGTATGCCTGCCACTGCCAGGAGAATTAAGACGATGAGGGCAGCTATCGCTGCGGTTTTGCCACAACCTTTCTTTGGCCCTGCTGAAAGTAAAATGATAAAACACAAATGCAGTAATAATCAGACTGGTTATGAACACTTGTACAACTGCCCTGTATATGATATCAAGGTCTCCTAATTTTAAACAATTTATTATCCACTGTTGTACGTTTGTCCTTACAGATGTGTTTTGTTTTTTTTGGGGTGGGGGGCATGCAAATGTCTGGAATGCCCTGTTTGCATACTGTATGCATTCCTGTGCGGACAATACACTGGACTATGCTGATATCCAAATGAAAACATAAATCCACTAATGTAGATACTTTGGTATTACATTGTAATACTGTAAGTAGGCCTATCTTTAAGTATGTAGAATAAATATCTTATTTAAAATTAAGGGATCTTGATATCAAATACTGATGCACTGCAAAGGTAAAGAACTGGGAGTCTGCTCTACCTTTCCTGGTTAGTGTGGGGGGTGGTAGGTCAAGGGTGACTGTTTGGTGGGTGCTGATAGCCTGGATTGGATACAGGGGGGTGGCAGAGGGGGGGTGGGTGGATGTTGCAGTTGAAGGCGCATATGCAGGCGGTCTTCCATCCCCTGGTTGAAAACCGTAGTTCACATACTGTGGACCAGGCTGGGGAAAAGAGAAAAGTCATAACTTTTAATTGTTTACTACTGAAAGTTTACTATGCGAGTTAAAGCAGCGTTCCAGTTCTCTTCAAAATGTAATGTTTGATAATGTTTGACAAAGTTTTTTTACCTGATTATTCGCCATATTTACAGTACTTTCAGGGACCCAATTCAGACTGCCAAACAAGGAAATAATTTGTATAAATGTTCAGCGGAACAAAGTAGGACAAATAATGTCCAATGCCCGGTTCAATACAATAAAGTGGGAATTGTGATTGTTTAATAGTTACCAATACTGTAAAAACTGGGTCCAAAAAATCCATTCACTATTGTTCAATAGTCAATATTACTGCATTCCTCATCAAGGTACCACTACAATCATCAATTCACTCCTTACTTCACACTTTAGTTGGCCATGAGTTATAAATCATTCCAAATTATAGATATCAACAAGTGTACACTTACCTCAGTATCACTTCAATCCAATAGTTCCTTCCCAACCTTGATTTAGCGTCCTTCCTTCTCTCTCTAGCTCAGTCCAGTCTTCCGCTATGCCCGGTAATAAGCAACCATGACCACACCTTTGCCTCTGTGTGCACAAGCTGGCCAATGAGACCATTGAAGTATTTAAGCAGCAATGCTTATGAGTAAGTATCTTTTTTTTTTAAATTAGCAAAGCCTGCCATTAACCCCTACCCTTGTTAAAGATTATTTTTTGCCATCATTAAGTAGATAAAAATGTTTTTCTTACAGATAAAAAAGAAAGGCTCACTAGAGGAAAGGTGTGTACAAATGGCTAGTGATAAGAGGAGTCAATTCCTTTACACGTAATCATTAGCGTATTAATAACTATTTTGTAGCATGTTACTGTACAGTAGCTCTGGGTGAATGCAGAATACATTAAGGCTTCACTGGGCCCATTTATAGTTACAGTACTGTACCTCTCTAAGAACAACTCTAAGAACACTACTGAGGACTTCATTAAGTCTCACCATTTTAGTAGCTGGTCTATGAAAAGCAATCACTTTTTGAGAACACTATATGCTCAATTCTGAGAGGACCAATTATGATACTTTAGTGTGTCCACATCTTTATAATGACTATTCGCTAAGTATTTAGTAAAGCCATGGTTATTCATATCATTATATCAATAGTTACAGTTAAGGTACTAGCACATATCCACTGTAGACCAAAATATAGTGTACTTATATTGAATGAATAGCTCAGTGCACTGGATCAATATCTGTTTCAATCTCTTTCATAACATAAGAAATGACAAATGGTTTATTTGGCAATTCTATAAGTTCTTTAACTGAAGGTATTCCAAAGGAGAGTCCCTGGAGACCAGTCCCCATGGTAAATGAAAACAATGATAGGTACACAGTGTTGTCTGGCAGTGGAGGCAGCCACTCACATAGCCACTCCTAACACCATATATGGACTAGAAATACAAACATATTCAAATGCCTACCTGTCACTCAGGCTGCTTTAGCCTTGAAGATACGGCCAAGGGTCACTCCTCAATACTACAACAGTACATTATTGTCTCAAATCCAATAACTGAGATTCATCTTTAGGTCCCCCTGTGTTACATAGAGTATGCAAGCAATGTGACCGATAGGGAGAATATATTTTGTAATAGCTTTTTTTCCTTACTGGTGAGCTCTCCATTTCCTTCCCATACTCGAGTTATCTTGAGTGTTAATCGGTAACCAGGGGAAGCGTCATGACCAGGTTCTTAAGTGCAGACTCACTACGCTTGAAATGCCTCTTAACTTAAAACTTTGGCCACAGGACTTGCAACACTCTGTCAATATTTAACATGGGGAACGACTATGTCCTCTGAAAGAAAGAGAACAATAACAGGGGAGAGGACTACTTCACTGCTCTTTGAGATGGTATTTTGTCCAAAAAGTTATATTTGATCAAACCTGGAGGGAAGGACCGATTACATAACTTTTTACGACTGGTTATAGGGTAATTAACTTCCTTTCAGCAGTCATTGTCCATTACCCATTCATCATAAAGATCTCACAGAAAGAGACAGAAATATATCACAAACTGATCTTAATTTACCTCTTGATACAGTAAGTGTATTTGACATGGATTATGTGCTTTGTTTATAGACAAATCAAAAAACTATCAAAGGAGTTGATCTGTACCCCTTTTACCTGCGCCCATTATTAAACAACCAAGATCTAGTATGTACTAAATGTATACTGTACATCTGGCGATTCCCAAAGAACACAATGAACCCAGTGTTAAGTAGGTTTGCTTTCCACTTCCCTGGTGCAAATGAATGAAACACCCCCAGGACACACAAACTGGATGCTGATGCCTTTAGACACAGACTTTCTGAGATTCTCACTGACAACTGCATACAGTATCATTGTAAATAAGAAACTGTTAACGGATTTACCTTTACAATGAAAGGTTCATATTAATTCATGACAAGGCTTACAAATAGAGCTATTATACATTAATAACTTAAAAGAATAACCACAGCCAATTTAATAAGCATCAGTTGGAATTTGCTAAAAGAACCAGGCCAGGTCAAGCCTGGCTTATGTGTGTTGGCTGGCTTATTTCTGTGCGGGACTGGTAGGACGGTAATGTCTGATAAATAAAGATGGGTCTTGTCACCTGGACACATCAGTTCCAATGCTTCCAATGCTAATCCAGCACAATAAGAGCGGGATAGCCAGTTAGCTCATGAGCTCACAACAACTAGCAGCAGCTTCCATAACATTAATGGTAGCGGTCAGTGGCTAAAGCAGTTAGACTGATGATTCCTGTAATGTTAGCTATTTTGCTGCAATGGGTTAAATTTTGTTTCTGGATAAAGGTCATGACTTGCTGTTTTGCACTTCCCTTTAGGTGGTGAATAAGTAGACCCAGGACACAGTGGGTTATTTGGACATCTACTAGGATCTTGATATTATATTGATATGAAGATATGAAAGTAAAGTATTTGCCCTTAGAAGTAAATTGTAATTAAAATGGTTCTTAGCTAAGTAACCTAAGTGTAGGCAGACTTGAAAGGTCAATTGTAATAATATCATGAATGAACAATTGTAAACATAGTACTCAACAGAATAGGTAATACTCAAGTCTTGATTGAAACTTTTCCTAAATGCTTTATTAAACATACAGACATGCACATTAAAAGCAGCCATAAGTTGTTATTTTGCATGTGCTCTCAGGACATGTTGTGGTTGTGACCATCTTTGTAAAGAAGAGAGGCATGTAATGCACATGTATACAGTAGTACTGAGTCAGTTGTCTATTGTATAGACAAGTTGTTAAATTGCTCAAATGTTGTCAGGTGTTGGTTTGAGTGTACAGTGGTGCATAGTCAGTTGTCTATTGTATAGACAAGGTGCAAGGTGTCACACGTTCACTTGTTGGTCCAGGGGGTGGCATGTGTGCCATTGTTATAATTAGAGTGAGGGCATATGTATAGTACAACCAGAGTACTATATAAAACTGACTCTGCACCACTGTACACTCAAACCAACACCTGACAACACTTGAGCAATTGAACACCTCGTCTATACAATAGACAACTGACTCTGCACTACTGTACACTATCACTTGAATCAACAGCTGACAACACCTGAGCAATTGAACACCTTGTCTATACAATAGAGAACTTACTCTGCACTACTGTATACTACTGTATAGTATACTTGACGTTAAGGAATTGCACTGCCTGTATCATGGACACAGTCACAGCCATCCATGATCAGATACTGCTGTCTGGCCATGTCCAGTCCGGGTGGGGCTTGCACCTGAAGACCATCTTTGGGGGGGCTGGACATCAGCGTTGCACAGCAGCCGACACCTGACTGGTGTTGCATCACGGTGTTCTCTGGCCTCAACCACACCAGGCATCCCAGCATCAAAGCTGCAACAGAACAGAAGGGAGATTAAAATGTATTAAAATAGTGCATTAAAATATTGGCCGAAATAACATATATATAAAGCCTTTTTTGTGTCGCGTAGACATACAGTACATTTAATCTGTATAACAACATGATATGGTGGTGAATAAAAACAGTGGTTAGAGCAGATTCCTGGTGCCACAGCACAGGTGGTGTTGTAGTCCTATCCCCAACTGAAAATATTGATCTAGTGATTAGTCAACCCATTGCTAAATCACAAAGTACTAAGCTATCCCATAGGAATGAGCCAATAACCATACCAGCTGGACAAGTAGCCTGGACAAGGCTACATTTCAACCAGCCATTCCAGTGAAACCAGGTAGTCAAAATAACTTACCTGATATAAAATGGGCACCGCAAACTCAGTCCAGTCCGTACCATGGATGTATTGGTCCGTATGCTTAATAATGGCTATTTCGTCTGTCTTCCTCTGCTACTGTTTCAAGAATGCGCGCGCATACTTGTGCTGACTAGGCTGTAAAAGGGTCTATAATTAACAAATATGACCCACGCTCGTTACATAACTTCTATAACATCCGTGTGCCAAAATATGTCATGGTACCTTGGTATGTCCACACCAAGGATTGAACTCACAACCTTCGCAGTGATAGGCAGCGCACATGGAGGTATAATATAAACAGCGCATCCACTCGGCCACCGCTGACCTGGGAAATCTGTGGAGTCTTTTTGTTTTGATGTTCTGGGATCACTGCCTCTTGTGGTAGCAACATAGAACTGGCTTACAGCCAACACACAAAAAAGGCTGCCTTCAAAATATCAGACTACTGCACCATCCTGTGGACAAACTTCATAACAGGATACAGTAACCTCCCCTGACAATGAATGAAAACTGCCTTCAAACCTTTTCTCTAAAATAATACTAGACTCACAAAAGAGTAATAGTATTGGAAATGAAAATGATTTTAAAGGCACAGGCAATGATTACTGATTTCATAAATCAATAACCATCCTATTATTGTATATCATCAGTAAACCAATACACCTCGTAATATAAAGACATACAAATATTGTAAGTTTTCATAGAAACTATTTATTTATCTTTTAAATAAATTCAAAATTTAAATATAAACAGTTTTTGAGCCAGACGGTCAACACACACAGGAGTGTCTCAAACATGGGAGTCAAAATAATCAGTTAACTACAGGTTAAGTTATTAATCCAGTCAGGCTGTCGGTATGGAGAAGGGTTCAGATAAATTATCTAGAGTGAGTGAGTATGGTCACCTCAACCATGTACACAGTGGTTGAGCAGGCAGTTTCTATGTCTAATAAGGAGACAGAAGGGTCCTACAACTTCTGGATGAGGATGGAGGAAGCTCCACCTCCTCCATTGCAGATACCAGCGAGGCCATACTGGCCGGACTTCAGATTATGCACCATGTGCCCCACAATCCTTGTCCCCGACATCCTGTGTGGAAATTCAAAATAATGGTCAGTCACATCATTTGTAATGTCAGTACAGTGTAACGTCAGTAAATCTTTACTAGCGTCTGTGAACCTTTACTAGACATACTGTAAATATGTTTCTACAGAACCACCCACTATTAAGCTCTGCTCAAAGACTATCCTTTTCAGAGGGAAGTCCATTTTTCTTACCCAATAGGGTGTCCCAGAGACACGGCCCCTCCGTTGACGTTGACCTTGGTGGGGTCGATGTCCAGCATCTTGATGTTGGCGAGGACCACCACACTGAAGGCCTCATTGATCTCCCACATGGCAATGTCCTCCTTCTTCACTCCACCAGCCTCCAGGACCTGGACAAAGAACACCAATCAACATCAGTGAAGAGTGGCATGTTCTTATCGTTCCAGCTTTTGAGGAGTTAGGCCTTTTACTACTTCCATCTCGGACATGGTTCAAATCAAAACATTGCTGCACATTTCCCTTGCTGACAATGAAGATCTTAGGTCCAAACCTTTTATTTTTATTTTTCAGTCGATATCACTTTTGTCAAAATTGACCCATTATTAGCATGCAACTATGAATACATAGCATATGAATTTTGGCGGTGTGCTCTGTTCGGGGGGGCCCCTGCCTTCCACCGATGTGAAGGCAATCTAGGCGTTCCCCCCCCTCTGGGCCGCTTGGCCCAGAGAGCCAGAAGGGGGAACGGCATCTAGCCCCCTGCCTCTATGACGGTCAGAGTGGGCCGCGATCGGGAAGACGCTCGAAAGTAACTCAGCCCACTAAGACCGTCAAAGACAGCCACAGGGGGACTGCTGTACATTATAGTCCCTGGCCTCCACGGGCCGACGCTTCGTGGAGTCCGAAGGAGATACAGCCTAGTTTCTCGGCCTCCATGGTGACCGGAGGGACCGCTGGATGGCCATTCAGAGATGTTTCGGCCCACGGTCACCAAGGAGAGCCTCAGAGACCAGCTAGTGTCTACCCTGGCTTCCACTAGCCGATGCATAGTGGAACACCGGAAGAATGCAGCAATACCCCGGACAGAGAGCAACGATGACAACAGAGATGACATCGACATACGCAGGTGGAGCAGGGGAGGAGGTGGGGCAAGCATGCAAATACACAACCAGCAGTAATGGCAAGCGCGAACAATGACATGTTTTGACAGCTTAAATACATGCGCTCTGGCAAGCTGACCAATGCTATGACAGCTGACAGTCAGCTGGTGGTTAGCGTTATTATGGGGTGACTGATTAACCTCTGCCGATTACTCCGGCCGTGACGTTCGTGCCTCACCTGAAGTTACATCGGAGACTTCATTTTTGAGACACCATGCCAGTCATTCTACAGTATATATCAGTGTGATGTCCCCTGACAGGAGCGCTTGTTGAATTGTACTGGATGTACAGTAATACTGCATTCCTTTTGTATCCGAAACATCGGGATTCCAGAGTTCGATGTCAAAGCGTCATCAAATACGTTTTTCCACCATTTTACTCAGAGTAAAAAAATTAACCCTGACTTCATCAATGTCAGCTGCTGACGTCAAAATCAAGATGGCTGCTCCCTTTGCAAACAAAGTGAAAGCTGTAATAATACTGTTCATTAGTGCTTCTCTCTCATTTGTGTCCCATTAAATCAGTCATACACACAGAAGTGTCCAACATTTATTATTGGACAATGTTGCTACGGTTCGTTGTTATCAACTGGTATTGCTAATGGCCAAAGGGGCGGAAGTGGGGTTTTTAATTTTGTTTCTGGAACGTTTTCAACTGGGATATATACGTTATCCCGGTGCCAAATCCGGAGCTCTGATACAAATGGAACGCAGTAAAAAAAACTCACCTTTGGCACGGCAAACGCAGGAGCAATAGGGAAGTCAATGGGGGCAACAGCAGCATCAGCAAAAGCTAGAGAAATAGAAACAAAAGTTGCTTAAATGGCAGTCAGTAGACTACAGTTCAGCATTCAATACCATAGTCCCCCCCACCCTGGCCATGAAGATGAGGTCAATCAACACCACACTGTGCAAATGGGTGCCCAACTTTCTCACAGAGCTAGCCTGGCTCCAGCCCCTGAATCTGAATTTTCGAAATGCGATTCAGGGTCTGGAATAGCTCTCATCCAGAGTGATCTCTTGGTTGGAATTCCAAGCAAGCCAATCAGCATCCTTTGAATTAAACTGCACAATGGGATTGGTTAGAGGACGAACTAATCTGAGATTGATAAAGAGCGTTGATATTTGCGAACACCAGTGAAAATCCTTAGATTTTATGCGCAAGGTATTGATTGGCCCGCGCAGATTGTGGGCTGTGCGGGGACACTGATTTGGTCAATGATTGGTCAGTGACACAGCTTTCCACTTTTCAAGTACTGTCACAAGTAAGTTGGTAGCATACAGTATAGGCTACTTGGACTTTCTTTCACATAAGTCACTTCACGGAGTTGGATAGCTTCAATTTTCTCCTTTTCTGGGCTGAATTAGTTTTTCATTTAGTCTCGACCATATGCTCCCGATGACATTATGTTCAAATGCAGCTGGATTTGAAAGGTAGGCGCTGGCTCCACCCCTAAGCCCATGTTTTGTTACACTTTAATGCCTTCCAGACTAGGGGATGAACTCCTTCAGCAACGCCCATCTCGGAAAACAGCAGCAATAGGAGCCTATTCAGACTGAATAATGAAGTGAAACTAAATGGCGAGTGTCAGACTATCTCCAAACAGCCCCAGTTGATTAAGGTGGGCAGCCAGACTTCTGGACCATTAACCCACAACACAGGTGCTCCTCATCTTGAGCCCTCTACTGTATAATATCTATACCCATGACTGCACAGCCACCTCCATCATCAAATTTGCAGACGACACAGTGGTGGTAGGCCTGATTACTAGCAACGATGAACAGGCCTACATGAACCAGGTAGACGTCTTAGCACAGTCCAACAACCTGATCCTGAACACCAGCAAGACCAAGGAAATGGTGGAGGACTTCAGGAGACAGCAGGTCAGCAGATACAGTACAAGCCGGTGGAGATCAACGGAAAGCCTGCGGAGAGGGACTCCAGCTTTAAGAACCTCAGGGCGCACATCACTGAGGACCTCACCTGGACTCTGCACACCCAGACCACAGACAAAAAATACAGGCAGAGGCTCTACTTCCTCCCACAGCTGAGGAAATCCAAGGTCTCATCCTCCATCTTAAAGACCTTCTAGAACGCAGCTGTGGAGGGTGTCCTGACAGGCTGCATCACCGCTTGGTCCAGGAAGCGGGCTTGGTCCAGTGACCATCAGAACATCTCTACCCCTCCCTGCAGGACTCCTACTCCAAGAGGGTGAGGACGAGAGCTCAAACAATCCTGAAGGACACGTGTCAACGGACTATTTACACTGCTGAAGTCAGGTAGGTGCCTCTGCAGTGTCAGGGACCAAAACTGAAAGACTTATTAAATCAAATAATTATTTATTCATACACTGCACTGTAACTTTTATTCCTGTATTTTATTTTTCCTGCATTTTGTTTTAAATGTTCTGCAAAGTACAAGAGAATGTTAGTAGAACGACTTGAGGGAGGAAGAGAAAGAAGGAAATGTATGTTGGAAATGGAGAAGTTGGATTTTTGGTGCAAGGTGTGCCTAGTGACACAACAGTAGGCCACTGACAGCTGATGTGGTCCCTTGATCAGAAAGGATGTTTGAAGCACTGATGAAAAGCCAGCGTGCAACTACTGTATACAGAGGGACATTGTACGTAAGTGAGTGGAGAGAGCGAAGGTTTCAGTATGTGATAAAGAAAAGTGTGTCCTTTTTTGCATTTCGTTTTATATGAACTTTTATGTGTTGCACTTTGTCTTGATGCTTTTAATGTCTCATGTAAAGCACTTTGAATTGCCTTGTTGCTGAAATGTGCTTTACAAATAAACTTGACTTGAAGAGGAGTTTCTATCCTCAGGCCATAAGGACTCAACACACTCCTCATTTTAACAGATTTCACACACACACACACACACACACACGTATAGTGTGTAGTTTTTATTGGTACTTTATTACTACTTCCTTATCCTCCTTTCATCTCCTTTTATTCCTCGTCTAGTACACACACACACACACACGTATAGTGTGTAGTTTTTATTGGTACTTTATTATTACTTCCTTATCCTCCTTTCATCTCCTTTTATTCCTCGTCTAGTTTTTTTTAAATTGTCTTTAATGTCTAATCTACTGTCTTTATTATCTCATTGTATTGATCTCTCTTGGTATTTTAGAACAGTGATTGATCACGCTCCTTTCATTTCACTGCATGTTTCACCCTGTATTACTTTGACAAATAAACTACCTTGACCTTGACCAGAAGCTTAACGAAGCTTATCAGTTGAACCTCAATGTGGAATAGTAAAATCTGGGGAGAATTTCACTTTGTGACCGAAATGTATGTATGTATGTATGGTGTGTTTGTGTGTGTGTGTGTGTGTGTGTGTGTGTGTGTGTGTGTGTGTGTGTGTGTGTGTGTGTGTGTGCGTGCGTGTGCGTAGGAACCGTACACACGATCCTGGCCAGTGGAGTGATGTTAAGTCTCTTTGCTGCGTCGGCCGTCATGAGAACCAGGGCAGCTGCACCGTCGTTCAGCGTGCTGGCATTGGCTGCAGTCACTGTGCCTGGAATACAAACCACCATTCAGAATGAACTTCATCTCTGTCACAAGTGCATCAATGGAGGTTTGAATCACTCTTTGTTCTCTGACCATTTATACAGTAGGTAACGGTATCTTTTTTCTTTTTTAATAAATTTATTTGGGGATTTTGTCCTGTTTTCACCCAATTTGGTAGCCAACTAACCCTGACCTAGTGTAATTACCCACTACTAACTGTGGAGGGTTCATTGCACCACAGCGTCCGGAATTACGGTTGCGAGCTGAGAGGGTCAATGATTGGTCTCTCTCCTCCACATCACTGACCACCTGGGCCGTGCGATGGATCCTCCAGCCAAGATTATACTAACCACCGTCAGAAATGGCATCCTCTGGGATCCGGCCTTAATCGGATCTGGCGAGACCAGGACCCCGTGGGCAGCTGCACCGGGACATGATGCATTAGACTGCTACACCACCGCGGACCCCAAGATACTGAAACGGTATCTTCATTTGTATAGTTCTCATCATTCAATGTTCTGTTTCACAAGCAAGGCTACAATTTAGGGCTGTAATTCTCCATATTTTACCATTCTCTTTCTGGAACACAGCCTTCAGTTTGGGGACTTTGCTGAAGTCGACACGCCTCCATTCCTCGTCCTCTGCCACTACCACGTCGGGCTTGCCTGTACACAAAAAAGACAGTATCAACTACATGCTTCTAACGACTCTGATTCAACCGAAACAAAGAGATAGTTACAACTCGGTTTACCTCTCTGGGGGATGCTGACAGGTACAATCTCTTTGGCTAGTAGGCCAGACTCCCACGCCACCTTGCTTCGGCTGTAGGAGTTGATGGCGTAGGCGTCCTGCTCTTCCCTGGTGATCTGGCTGTTCTTGGCAGTGTTCTCTGCACAGTTTCCCTATTGCAAAACAAAACACAGTGTCAAGGCATCTTCCATAGTCAACATATAGATTCGACTAACAAAGGTTCTTTATTTTCTGTCTGAATAGTACAATGAGCATAAAACCCAAAATGACCCATTCCAACACTAAACACAAACACCAAGAAGAAGGGCTACCATGTGGAATTTGTTGTAGACGTCGGTGAGGCCGTCTTTCACTATCAGGTCTTCTATCTTCACTCCTCCGTAGGACGGCGTCTCCCTGGTCATCACATAGGGGACATTGGACATGCTCTCCATACCACCTGCCACCATCACATCCTGAAACATAGGTTTAGTTACTTGAGTTATTGCAAATGTACTTCATGTTATCTAACACATAAACGAGTAACTGTGTCATGTCAAGGAGGTAGAGCGGGTTGTCCAATGATCATAGGGTCAGCGGTTCAATTCTTAGCTCCTCCTGTCCACATGTCAAAGTATACTTGGGCAAGACACTGAACCCAAAATTGCTCCCAGTGAGCAGGCTAGCACCTTGCAAGGCAGCTACGGCCATTGGTGTGTGAATGTGTGTGTGAATGGGTGAATGAGAGGCCATTGTAAAGCGGTTTGGATAAAAGCGCTATATAAGAGCAGTCCATTTACCAAATTAAGCAAAGTACCTATAATATGCTCACATTTACTAAGAAATTTAACAAAAGGGCAGCCCCACCAGTTACACACACACAAAATTAGCATACAGAGGTGAGTCACATCTCCAAATGAACCCATTCCACTTTGCATGAAAATAACCAACTCTCTGAAAATGCATACCAGGTTTTGCTCGTGACCTTGCAGCGGTTACCTTGCAGTGAGAGAAATTTTGCTGGGGGGGGTTAAAACCTAGATTTTGAAATGTGAGAGGGACATGTCCCTGGGCTTTTTTCGACTGGCAGGTACTTTTGGGGGTCTAGTGAATTGATTGGCTTAATTTCGCTGTCTGCCTTTTTACTGACAGTTAATGCACACGCGCATACAGATCCAAACGTGCATCCACAGTATCAGATTTACACGCTCCATTGGCCCAATCCCAATGTCCACACTCACAGATTTATTGTCTTTCTATGGAAGCTGCTTTAAGAAGCAGGCTCTCGACGCCCCCCCACCCCCCCAAAAAAAATAAATAAATAAATAATAATAATAGCCTACATTTCTCATTGGATCTGTACGAATCACGTAGGTGACCTATTTTGGATTAAAAACGGTGCCAAGTCCGCGTAAATGCTTATTGTATTTATGTTCAGAGGTCATAGAAATGTTTATTGACTAATTCCAACACTAACTTAATCTGACCTTCATCTCATCTGATGAAGACAGTTGTGTATGAAACATGAGTTTATTTATTTTTTGTTAAGGTTTTTAACCTTTTCTAATATTAGGCTACAGTAAGCTTTTTATCTTACCTGGTGTCCACACATGAGACTCTGGGCAGCCAGCATGATGGACTTCATGCCAGAGGCACACACTTTGTTTATCGTTGTTGCTGGAGTGGACAAAGACAAACCTGGAGGGAAAAAGTGTGTATTACCACAAACATCATTAACAACGTGCTTCCTTTGTTGTGCAAACACATATTTTTGTGGTAACACTGGGTGCGTTAAGTAACTGAGCGGCTCAGCTTCGCTCAGGGCATATAACGCACTTAACGTGTTGCTCAGTTATGCTCAGACTGATCTGCTCAGAGCGCAAGTGAGCACTTGTTTGCTCAAACTATGATCAGTCTGAGCAAACACAAAAGAAGATGGATCCCAAAAGGATGCTTGTACACCTCTCCAGTGCTGATGGCACACTAAAGGCATCCGTTTTAGTGACCGAAGAGGAAATGATCGCTGTTTGCCCGTTAACGTTATTTACAGCAAGCAACAACATCTCCTCTTCCTCTTGGATATTATCCGCCCCTAGTAGGCTACATTAATAAAATCATCATCGGCCACTGCCTCCTCCACCAAAACATTGAATAACGCACCTACTACT
This sequence comes from Borostomias antarcticus, assembly GCF_949987555.1. Classification (NCBI taxonomy): domain Eukaryota; kingdom Metazoa; phylum Chordata; class Actinopteri; order Stomiiformes; family Stomiidae; genus Borostomias; species Borostomias antarcticus. The sequence goes on from NC_140248.1 coordinate 10,533,049, forward strand.
GCTTTTTGCCAAGCAATTTTCAGTGAATGTTTTTGACATATGACGGTTGATCAGCACTCAGAATGAGCAGAACGTTGTGTTTTTAAAATGCGCTCAGCACTCACAGTGAGCATTCTAAGCGTGAGCGCTCAGTTACTTAACGCACACACTGTGTTCTGTGTATGCGTGAATTATGTAGGTTTTCCACCACACAAAAAAAGTAGCAACTTAACCAAAGAAAGCAAGTTTTCCACTGAACAACAAAGGCAAAGCCAAGTTGAGTTGTATTTTTCAGATCACCTCCTTCGAGGTTCCGAGCGAGGTAAAAAGTGACTGCTGACTGGTCAGGCAAAGTGCAAAGGAAACTCAGCCAGACAGCCACATACATGGGATTTCAACAAGCGCAAATTCGCAATAGCTCCAACCAGCTCAGTCGGCTACAAGCATTTTGAATCTGGCTGAATCTTCTCCTCTCTTGTCTATTTAGTGGATTAGTAACAGCTGTGGCTCTACATTGCGTTTTTCGTGCCACATTTTGTGGTGCCACATTACACGTCGACATTTTTGTGGACCAATACCAACCGACCGACCGAGTGAGCTATGGAGCTGCTGGTAGCAGTTACAGTAAAGACCACACATACAGTACAGGATTAAATTCACGACTGTGCTAACACTACGCTGAATTGAAATAGAGAAATGTAACTCCTTGCCATATGTTATGATAATAACATCACTGAACAATGCTATTTGTTTCTCACTGTTATAAGGCTATATGTTCAAATGAGTATAAACCATTAGGTGAATTCTAGAGCTCCCATTGACGTAGATAGGGGGGCGTGGCGCCTAAATTCCCTACTATGTGCGGTGGAAAATGAAGTGAAAAAAACCCAAAAGCTAATAGAGTAAAGTTGAGTCGGGTCAAGTTGAGGTGGTAAAATGCAGTGGGAAACCAACTTGAGTGTGTGTTTTCTGTCTCTCTGATCTCACCTGCGCCCAGCAGGGCTTGTCTGGTGGGGGCTTGTCCTTCCCCTGCCTGCAGCACGTTGCCCATGTAGACCTCCTTGACCTCCTCTGCAGAGATACCTAAACACAGAATCACATCAAGTCATTACTTACACACCCACACACACCTAATTCTTCATCTTCAGATGAAGCTTCCTTCTTAGTTTACATCAGCAGCTGTGTCACTGAAAAGTCCGGTCTGTTAAAACAATGCCTGTAGAATCATCTTTAAAACAATTACTGAATATTACTTATCAGCATCATTTCCCATACTCATAATGGCATAGCCTCAGTTCAACTACCTGCTTGTTCAATGGCGCCTTTGATCGCAATAGAGCCCAGCTTGGTGGCAGGTACTGCTGACAGAGTCCCTCTGAACGACCCCATCGGGGTGCGGACCGCACTGACGATGACAACTTCCTGTAATGACCCATTCTCCCTTTAACTCAGTTCAGTCAAATGTTTTTTTTGTCTGGGTTAACCAGTAAACAGGACAATACAGCACAACTTTAGTAAATGTTACGAGGTCAAAAAAAGAAAGAAGAAAAAGAATGCAACAGGATCCATACTTACATTTAGTGAAGGGCGAGATGAGTAGGTCCTTGACAGGTACTTGTGAGCCTGCAAGGGCAGAGGGTATTAGACAATGATAGGCTATAACGTTAATGTAACATTATAGCCTACTATTCCCTCCAGCCAGTGTAAGCGAGAGCTGACTTTGCAAGGGTAGGTTAAATAACTTGCGGGCTGTAATCAACGTTAGTACCTAATTAGACTAAGTTAAGTTAGCTTGCTTTGTACTGTGACAGGTGGTGCATGTATTTACAATGGAGCAAGTTCTGACTTCAGCACTGGCGGCCTTGGCTGTCTTTCAAAACAATGCATCTACCGCTAGCTAGCTAACAACGATGTGGTTGCAAAAACCGGTAAAAATAGTGTGGTAATAGAGTGGTAACTTCCGTTTACACGTAGCCCGATGGTTATTTGATCTCTCCCACTTACCAAGCGCTTGCACAGTTGAGTCCGCATGGTTAAAAGTCCAGTTGATGACATAATGTGATTACAAACAGAGGACAGTGGACCACTTGCTTCACCTTCAGCTGTGCAAGCAGTACAGGCAAAGAATATTGGTACAGGGCCAAACCAATGAACCAATCACAGTGAGAGGCGTCTCCTCAGCCGTAGCTCGCTATGCACTGTGGTGATTGTAGTTTTCAAGATTCAAGATCCGTTTATTCGCCATGTATATGGTTTACACTATTCTATTCTATTCTATTCTATTCTATTCTATTCTATTCTATTCTATTCTATTAATACATCCATGGGTTTACACATTGTAGACTGATGAAGACGACATAGGACATGGTGCAGGACAGGGCAGGACAGAGCATAGACATGACAGTGCAAATGCAATACAAAGAACAGTGCAAATACAAAATACGGTGCAAATACAAAATACAATAGGCTATTGCCAAAGGCAAAATACAGTGCAAATACAAAATAAAATTTAACCAATAAAAAGAAAGGCAAAGATGTCAGTTACGCAATATGTAGGCTACATAATGGAGTGTGTATGATGTATGTGCAGAGTGTAGTGTGATAGATGCGTAATGTTTTATTTATAGGCTAATGTGTGCAATGTGTGAGCCATTGAGATAGGCTATGTGGTACAATCAGAGGTCGTGTGCAAGTGGTGCAAAGAGGGTATAGAGTCAGTGTGTGTGTGTGTGGGGGGGGGGGCGAGCCTTGTTAATGAGTCCATGGGAAAGAAGCTGTTTTTTGTTGCGTGTGGTCCTGCTGCCGATGGACCGCAGTCTCCTGCCATAGGGGAGTGGTTCAAAGAGACCGTGACTGGGATGGGAGGGGTCGGTCACAATCTTTATGGCCTGTATCAAATCAAATCAAACTTTATTTGTATAGCGCATTTCATACACAGATCGATTATCTATTGTAAACACAATGCGTTTCAGGGCCCTGGAGGCGTGCAGATCCTGTTAGGGATGTCAGTTTACAATCGATCACCCTCTCAGCAGAGTGGATGTTGCACTGGAATTTGGCCTTTTCTTTATCTGTTGCAGCAGAGAACCTGATGGTGATGGAGGAGATGAGGATGGACTTGATGATGGAGGTGTAGAAGAGTAAAGATCATTGGCTTTGACATGTTGAATTTCTTCAGCTGCCTCAGGAAGTATATCCTCTGCTGTGATTTTTTTTTTTTTAGGGTGTTGGTTTGTGCATGGTTGTAAGCCAGCGCACCTAGTATAGCGTTTGTCCGGTTATCACTCCCTCCCTCCGTTGAATGATGACCTGCATTTCTCTGTTGGCACCACAAGAGGCAGTAGTCCCAGCACACCAAACTAAAAAAGGACACCAAAATCAACTCGCCGATCCCGATGAAAGCAATGGACTCCCACGCGGGAGATCGGGGTTCAAGGCCCCGTTGGGGATGATTTTATGGGACTATACCCCAAACCTCCACATGTTCATCCTTTCACTCCGACTTTTACCCCTTGCCTTATAGGTCAGATCCTGTCCCAACCCCAACCCTTATTCTAACCCCAACCCATACTAGAGACTGGACGAAAGACACCAAAACCAACCCACCGATCTGTGCTGCACAAGTAGAGTAGTGATGAGAGCATAGGACTCCCACCTGGGAGACTGGGGTTCAAAGTCCAGGTGGCGATGACTTTATGGGACTACACCGCAAACCTCCACACGTTCATCCTTTCACTCCAATATTTGTATCCCTTACCTTTGTCCAGAAACAGAAGTTGAACCAATTGCAGCAAAATAGCTAACGTTACAGGAATCATCAGTGTCACTGCTTTAACCACTGACCGCTACCATTAATGTTATGGAAGCTGCTGCTAGTTGTTGTGAGCTCATGAGCTAACTGGCTATCTCGCTCTTATTGTGCTGGATTAGCATTGGAAGCATTGAAACGGATGTGTCCAGGTGACAAGGCCTATCTTAATTTATCAGACATTATTTCATGTCATTTCAATTCACAGCTATTTCAGTGGCATGACTAGCTTCCGTTATACTAGTCCTGAATAGAAACAAGCCTGCCATGCACATAAGCCAGGCTGCTGTCCTGGTGTGGCCAAAACAACCTGAAGCTCAACGCTCAGTGGAGATGGTTGTAGACTTCAGAAAGAAACCATTCCCGTCCAAACTGATGGGTCCGAAATAAACATTTTGTTTATCTCCATCTGAGATGTCTAAGGTTAGGTTCCCACCTCTAACAAGGCTCATGTAGCGTGTTCTAGGGTTAGAACTATGGGAATATGACTATGACTAGGTATAATTTATGATTATACAGCGGTTATCACAAATATGAAGGAATATGGAATTAATACATTAAATCAACTTGTATATGGGGCACCACCCTGTTCGGTACAGGGCAACAGATAACCTTTATCAATAGTCTAATTTATCAGTTTCAGTCTGCAGGAGGTCTTGACTCATCAAGTGACTTAAAGATCATGTGATGATGCTAGGACGTGATCAAAGGTTAACAATATTTATTGAAGTTATACTAATCAATTATCAAAATAATATGAAAACACAACTAAATAATAGATGGAAAAAACACATGTGGCAATATGAAAACACAGCAGAAATGAAAAGAATGATGTCATAGATTATCACAGCCTAAATACTCTAAGTTTAAGCAATACTTGGCATCACACCACATCAAAAGAGAATGCTGGGTGGCAACCTATCGCTCGGTTCGATGCAGGGGGCAGCGTGCCTGCGCTCCCGTTGAAACAGTGATGGTAGAGTGTTGCGCAAAAGTTGATGTACGCGGAGGTTAGAGTTCAGTTTCAGAGTTCAAAAGTTGCAAATGTCTCATTCAAAACCTCTGCTCTCGCCAGAGGTGGAATCGTTTGAAGAGTTTGTGTAAATTCCTAAGACCCTGGTGTCGACTACAGAGATCTTAACTAGCAGTTCAGCAATTCCACGGATACAGGCTGATTTTCATCAACCAGGTGCAAGCTTGGGGTTTCCTTGTTACTTGAAGGAACACAGACCCTGAGGTTAACTCTACGGCACTCCGCATCGCATCGTGCCTGTGGCCGCACCACAGCCGTGCCAATAAACCACAGTAAAGCACGCCCTCTCGTGTCTTATTGCTTAAATCTATACTTAAGTAGACCAGGAAATGAGGTGTGTCCTGTTTGCAAAGAGAGGCACTGATTGGTTACTTGATCACCCAGAGTGACCCCGCTCCCATCATAAAAGTGGAGGAGATCAGATTCTCTTAGGAGTCTGTAATCATCAAATATCCCTGTTATGGTTACATGATATTACATTTCCCCAACATGCATAATCAACTGATTCATGATTTTAGCTTCAGATTGATACCAAACATGGTTAGGTGTTATGGTTCGGGCCGGGTCCGCCCCGGCTCACCCCCTGCTCCCAGTCTGGACCCCCGTTTCTGCCCCGGACCCCCGATTCGCCCCGGACCCCCGATTCGCCCCGGACCCCTGGTTCGCCCCGGACCCCTGGTCCACTCTGCTTGCTCCTGGTCCAGACCCTCGCCCCTGCCCCGGGCCCCTGGTTCACCCTGCTCACCCCCTGTTCCCGGTCCAGACCCTCGCCCCTGCCCCGGACCCCTGGTTCGCCCTGCTCACCCCCTGATCCTGGCCTGGATTCCTGACCCTGAGCTCCTGTGCCCCCTGGACCTTCCTGGACCCTGAGCACCTCCTCTCCCAGTGACTGCCCCTGCACTACCCCCAGAGACTATTGTACACTTTGTCACTTGGTTTTGTTCTACCTCCTTGTGTGTTTGGTCTTGTGTTCGTTGTCTTGTCTTCTATGTTGGTTTGTGTCCTCCCAGCCCCAGCTCTAGACACCTGTCCCCTCACTAGTCTCACGTCACTCAAGTCCCTCCTCTCCTGGCTCTTTAGTTCCCCCCTCTGCTTCTGCCCGGTCCCTTTCCCTGTCCCAGCCTCGTTCCCCGTTCCCTTCCATTGTGTCCTTGTTCCTGTGTCCTTGTGTTGGTGTCTTGTTGGAATCCCTCCATGTCCTTGTCTGGGTGATTGTCTGCACCTGTGTCTCGTTATGTCTTGTTGCACACCTGTACATTGTTCCTTGATTGTTCTCCCAGAGTATATATGCCCTCCTGTTTCCTTTGTTCTCTGTCGGTTAATTGTCAATGTTAGTGCGTGTTTCCCCTGCGTTTTCTCCCGGTATTATTTTTGGATATTAAAACTTATATTTTGAACCTGAGCTGCTTGCCTGCTGTCTGCTTTTGGGTCCTACCTCCACCAGCCTCAAACCCTAACAGTTAGGTAGGTTAGCAGCATAGAATCAGTTATTTATAACACACAGTAACACTTGGTTACAAATACAATGCATCAACGCCCAAACTTTATTCTCAGGGCTTATTCTCATTGTGGTTGCATCACATAGTTGGGATAAAGCAATTTCACTTTATTAAAGAAACAAGACAAAGAATGTAATTCCTTTGTCTCGCTGTGTGACTGTTGTTGGGAGGTCTTCCTTGGACTGTGGGCCTGGGGTTTATTACTGCGGGGGATGGGTAGGAGGAGCATGGCCATGAGGGAAAGAGTTCATGTTTTGCCAAATCCCACTTCACAGAGCCAGTCCTAAAATGGTTTTGTCAGATTTACTGTGAGTTTGATGGGAAACAGTCTAAACCTCCCATTGATTAGTCATTGGGTAGGGGAGAACAGGATGTGAGGCCTGCAAGATCGTTATCAGGCGTCACCAACATTCCAGTCAGTCAGATGGTCTCACAATATGACTACAGTAGAATATTTGTCATGTCCATACTCTACTACACTCATGAGCCAGTAGTATTGCGACATGGTGTAACCCACATGTTTCGGCATGGCTCTTCATTGTTGTGGGTGGACAGTTGGTTAAACTCACTGAAGAGTGAGTTTAACCAACAACTGGCTTCCTACTTGAGAACTCAGTTTCGCTTGATTGCAGTGGTACCACACAGTATGACGGGATGCAGGAGCCAGTGATTTAAATGATTAGTCTACATCATAATCTTGACTATTGCACCTTTAAAGACGAATGTCTAATGAAGTTACCCCTACCCCCATGGCACATCCTCAGTTTACCAGCCAGTCATTTCAAGATGATTGTAGACGTAGGCCTTGACCCATGCACTTGGGCCAGCAATACAATACTGTAAGAAAATACTTCTAAACCAACTGTGCTAGGGAAAACTACTGTAAAGAGAGAAGCCTGTCTAGTCAAGGCCAAGGCCTAGGGCAAGGCCTACTTGTGAAGTTTGCGATGCATACTGTAATTGTGTGTGCATGTCAGTACTTAGTACTTCCCTAAGGTTGACTGTGATGATTCGTGTGTAATAGGCGCTACAACTTAAAAATGTAGCTCTATAAATTGCTCTCCTGTTCCAACAGGCTGAGGAACTTTGATAACTTTAGATTGATTTGAAAAGGGTGCCGTCCAATCAGAACAAGGAGGAGGTACTGTACAGAGACTTGCCTGCTGGACATGACATGAAGTAGAAACACTCATAGAAAAAATATTTTATTAAAAACTTTCTTAGTTGAACTACATTATGATCAACTCAAAATATACAGTGTTTTGAGATGTCTCACTAATGTAATGAGAAAGTGAATGGTATTGGTTATAAAACCTGGAGGATAAGAGTACAAACAAACAGCACCTTACAGACAAAAAGGACAAAGGGTTCTATTTGGAACCTTTTTTCAGAGATTTCTTCTACTGTTAGCTACAAATTGTTCTATACAGTATAGCACTATTGCGTGCGTGTGTGTGTGTGTGTGTGTGTGTGTGTGTGTGTGTGTGTGTGTGTGTGTGTGTGTGGTGTGGGTGCGTTAGTAGCAGTTCAGCCAACCATAGTTCAACAGGATACGGACCACTCGCTTTGATGGGTAGTAGTATTCTGTTTGTTTTGCGCCATCTGAGAAGTACAGGTAACCTGAGAGAACACAGAGAGTAACATTTCTGTACACAGTAGTAATACTGTAGGCCTATAGGTTTAGGCTGCTATTAAAGATGATGGATTCCTGAACATGTTGTGTTTCCTCACTTACCATAGTTTTCAAAAGCAGCGTCCACCTTGTAGCCAATACCAGGAAAGTCCCTATAGATGGGTCTCGGGTATCCACGATCCATTTTGCCCCTCCTTTCATTGAAACTGTGGCCACAACATCATACAGTCATTGCACTGCTGTAAGGCTTAGGCTTACTCACAAAAAAACAGGTCACCTTTGGGTTTAGATTGTGCAAAATGCCACTAAAAACTGACCTCCAGTATCTGTTTTTCACAAAGAGCAGGGTTTTTCCTGTGTATTCTACGTGGATGGCAGCATCTATCTTCGTCACGGAAGAGGGCAAGCTGAAGCGAGTGAGTGGTTTGGGATAGCCTGGTAGAATGGTGTTGCCTTTGATGCCCCAGTAATGATCTCCTGTGGAAGGGTTGAGAGATAAGATCTCACTCTCGATACTGGGAGATATAGGAAAGGGACAAAAGTCAGTTGCCTTTATCACTGACAAGCAGTGCCCAATACTGTACCTTCAAAAAAGTAGGCGATATCTCTCTTCTTGTATTCATATGCCGCGTCAACGGAGCTGATACGAGGCCAGATGGATTTGATGCTCTGAGACATCACGCCATTGAAATAGCCGCTCTTCTTCCAGAAATACCTGACAAGCAGAAATGCTCCTTCAGTATGGCAACACTTAGAATTAGGCCGTTACTACCCTGCCATTTTATACAGTATGAGCAGGTAATGTTAGACTGCCTTCTTTTGAAGCGTTAAAAGCTTTGGATTTTGTCTGCATTGAATGAATGGTATCTTTCATCCCTTGGTTGTTTTATTGACTCAGGTAAGGAGTCTCTTGCACACCTGAATAATCTTCTTAGTGACAGGTTCGTAGGTGGAGCAAACGCACAGTTAAGAAAAAGTAGGAGCACCTGCACACTGTCTCACTTGCTCAATACTTTATTATTAAACAAAATCCAACCGAAACATTGTATTTTGTTTAATAATAAAGTATTGAGCAAGTGAGACAGTGTGTGGGTGCTCCTACTTTTTCTTAACTGTTTTATTGACTGAAATAAGATATTAGTGTTGTGTCTCACCCGCTTTTGAAGAAGTAAAGCTCATTCTGAATGGTAGTGGCAGCGTCAAAGACAAGGTCCCTGTTGCATCTCTGTGGAGGCTCTGGTCTGGGCTCTGGTTTGGGTTCTGGTCTGGGCTCAGGTTTGGGTTTGGGTTCTGGTTTAGGTTCTGGTTTGGGTTTAGGTTCGGGTTTGGGGTCTGGTTTGGGATCTGGTTGATCTGGTGTTCTGACACCTGAGAGAGAGCAAGATTGAGGCTATTTATCACAATAGGTTATAAGTGATGATTTAAGTATTTCACAGTAAATAAATCACAAGAAGGGAGTGAAGAAACCGTGTGGTGAGGAAATGGCCCATCTTCCCCTAAAGAGCTGGCCTTATCAAGTTGGGCTGAGTACTCACCATACAATGCCTGTACTCCACGCCTGTCGTCTGCGGGTAGAACGTAACCCTGAGTTTTCACATACTCATAAGTGGGGAACATTAGGGCTGATCGGTCACGTGAATGGTCCAGTCCTAGGGCATGGCCGAATTCATGGGCAGCCACTAAGAACAGGTTGATCCCTTTAGGGAGAAATTCAGGAGGGTTAGCTGAAAATTGTGTGCGTCTTGTATGAATTGATGTGAACAACGCCAAAATTGGCAATAAGTAATTCACATATGACAGTTATACTGGCAATGTCTCTCTGATTCCATGTACTGTACCTTTCTCAGTCAGAGACCAATCCTCGTCCTCATCAAAGTGGGTGTCGCCACCTTCACCTTCCCCTGGGGAGCTGGCATGTGCCAGGACCCCACTGGGCCCATCAAAGGGATGGAAGTCTCCGTGGGCTGGATTTGGGAATAGAGAAAGAGTTTTGTTCATGACTTATTGATTGCTACATGATTGCTTAATACGGTGCTCTCTACAGTATCTGTGATGGATCTGAGGACTGAGCTGGGCCAGTACAGTACTCACCTCTGGCTTTGAACAGGATCATGATGTCTGCTGTACCACTGTCGATCGGCTTGAAGTCCAGGGGGATGATGTCACTGTAGAGCTTGAAGGCTTTGGCAATGGTGGCATCCACCTGCGTTCTGCTCAGGTCCGACGTGTACTCAGTTATCCTACGGCAAAAGAAGACATCTAAATAAACTTTGTTGTTGTGTATCCAACCATTTGTTGCAACAGCAGGTCAGTTTGTGTTGTAACTTTCTACCTTGCACAAGTAATGTTTTCGTTAAGATTTTTCTGTCACATGTATCTGTTTTTCTGTATCTGAAACATTCACACCCCATCGTCAAAGTAAATATCCACATATGTCTGTCTGTATCCTAAAACTTTCAAGACTCCGTCTCCAGAGGTTCTGTCTCAAGAGTCTCAAGTTTCTTTGCGCACCTGTAAGTGACAACACTCTTCTCCCAGCGGGGATTGCCCCAGAAGTGTCCATATCTGGCCAGGTCGGTGACCCCACAGCGGGGTTTAGTCATCACCTCCAGGCTGTTAGAGTCCAGCTTCCCTGTCACCTCCAGACCAAAGAACTCCTGCATGTTCTTCAGACTCTCCTCAAAGGAACCCACAACTAATTGTCTGGTTCTTGAGCCAGGAGGAGGCCCAGCAATGGAATAGAACTGGGAGAGATAGACCTGAAATATGGAGTGGATTTGTGGGAAAACAAATTGTAGTTGGAGTTTTCGCTACCTACTGTTTAGACATACTGCCGCCCAGTCTCTGTCAAAGCCATATACAGTAAGATGTGCATTTCATAACAATGTATACAGCAACGGGGCTGCCAAGTACTGTACATTGCAGGAAACATTGCAAAAAATATGCATTACATTCAGTATTAAATAATATCGTATATAGTATAATATCAATATTGAGTTGTTTACCTCTGCTTTGGACTGGTCATCTTGGCTTGGGGTAGTAGTGGGTGCAGCTTCACACAGCGTCAAAACCACCACAGTCATTAATGTGCTAAGCACTGCATGTTCCATAATTATAACCATCTCCTACAGCAGATCAGAAAGTCTGATCACCTCATCTCACCCTCCCCCTTTATAAACTAGCTCTCTGGCGCTGCACACAAGAAGGGGTGTGATTGGCTGTTCACCAAAAATACCCATATCTTCTACAGTATGTGTGTTTTGAAGTGGGCCCCCTTGCGCCATGCATGGTTGACTGGAAAAGCCGAATTCCAGGCAGTGTCTGAACAAGCCCTGTCCAGGGAGGCGGAGGAAACCGGTGATAATTGTAGTGACGTGGGAGGAAGATGAGTGGAAAAAACAGCCAGGTCAGATCCTAATGATTGGGGGGATAATTTGCACATGCTTTGTCAACCTGAGAACTTGAGTTCAAACATGGGGCATGCCCTGTTGGGGCTGTCATGGCGTTTGTGCAGCTTCATTTTGTTTTTTTACAAAATGACAATAACAAAACAAACTTGTCGCACTCCAACAACAACTCCCAGTCGGTAAATGGAGTAGTAGATACAGTGGGCCTACTGTGTGCACTCTATTAGCCAGGATAGGAAGAACTGACACCATTGATGCCTCATCATGGGGTGAATGTAAATGCTGAATCAGTATAGGCACTTCTGAATGCTGAATCACTAGGCACTAGCCTTTAGCCTGTAAGTACTGACAGCTGTGACACAAGTGAGGGAGACTGGACAAAACACTGGCTTTGTGAGTCAGTTTTGGGAAAACTGAGACGTGAAACTACATAACCCCTGAGCATATGTTGAGTTAATCTGAAATCCACTCCCATGCATTCTTTACCAGTTCAGTCATACATAAGTAAGGTACCTGATGCACAAGGTACTTGATGGTTTCGAAGGACAGGTAAGAAATACACAGAGCAAGGTAAGAAATACACAGACAAGAGCTCATCGTGCCCAGGCACAACTCGAATGAGGCTACCATATATGGTCATGTTCTGATGCATGTCGACTAATTAGCTTCTTGTCAATGTTATTTTGATCAGCTTTGAAAGTGAACAAAATCAACAAGGTTACAGTTTGGTTTGGACTTTATTAACAACAAACAAACAACTTTTATTTTACACAGCACATGGTGATGATGCACACACACGCGCGAGTAAAATTTTAAAACCAATCAAACCCTACTCCTCCCACATTTTTGGGTCAATTGACACCCCAATTGCTACACTGCATCTTCAGTGTCCTCCACAAACGATCATCACAGATTTTTGAATGATCAAAAATTGAGCCCACAGCACATTAAAATGTTTTACTGTAGACAGGCTACTGTATGCAGCTAATGCAAATACTCGCTCAATAAATCTCTGATGTTCATTTTTTTAAATGACAACATTTTCATGACATGGTTGATGTAGTGTGAAATTTTTCATAATTTTATCTCAAAAAAGTCGGATCTCATTTGTCCCCTCAAACTACAGCTGTTTATACAGGAAAAAATACACTACCCACAATCCTATAGTGCAACAGCAATGTCTCCACCAATCAGAGATGTTGTTGTTGGCAACCCTGCCCCAAAAGCGGACCTTAGGACTAAAACTGGCTAAATTGACTGATTGGGAGGACACCTGTGCTACTGATTGTTTGATTGGTTTCCACCTATCTTGTTAGTCTCTATAGCCTACACAGGGGTCTTCAACTACATTTGTCCAAGGGGCAGAATTGATCTCAGCAGACACTATTGGGGCCAGACTTTCAAATTATCTCCTCATCATTCCTCTTCTCATTATAGCAATCTTTTTCAAACAGTTGGATGACAAACGATGGATGAAATGACCAGTCAGGAACCTTAAGCAGTAAAGCAGGCCAAAGTAATTTCGGCGGAACAGGGTGGCGACAGCAGGTAGCAAAAGCACTGCCAGCATGATTAAAAGAATCATCTTGATCATCAACTGGCGGCCCGTGGGCCAAATCCAGCCCTCAGAAGTATTTTCAATATCTAAAAAAATAATCTTCCAAAATTGAAGCAATACCAACAGATGAGATCAAAATAATAATTTTATTGGGAATGATTTACCGACCCCAAATGTGCTTTTGACAGTACACTGATGGGATTACTAATTAGATCAACGCTTTGGGGGGCTGGATTTGGCCCGCGGGCCACCAGTTGATGATCCCTGGCCTACATGTAGCTCCCCCCTTGTTCTTTGTCTGGTCATTATTTGCTGTAGCTGTTCATTGCCCCTGATGTTGTCCTCTGCCAACGTGCAAGTCTGTAAGCTTTGTCTTTTTTTCTTCACGTGTTGAGTGTATTCCTTGGTTTTATTGTTTAGTCTTTGGTTTTGGTTTTTGCCCCTCATGGTGCATTTATTTTAACAAACATTTTGTGGAAACTGCTGAAACCTCCATGTTTCATGCACCTGTGACATTTACATGTAACCCTTGTGATTGCGGTGTTTAAGTCATAGTTCTCACATGGCTGGTAGCTCAGCAAGAGTTCAAGTCCAGGGGGATGCAGAATAAAAATGTTAATTTATACTCAGCCATTGTGCTGTGTGACATGATTTTTAACAATATCTTAAATTTAAAGCTGATACTGCTTCTTCGCTAGTTTGCATCCACCTGTGTTCAATCAAATCAGTCAATCAGTGAATCCATGCTCAATCCAGAGTCCCACAATTCATTCCCATTACAGTATGTAGGCCTACTTATATGTTCATGCAGGATTCCTACTGTGTAAATATCTAGCTGTGACATTTATACTTTTTTTTAGGTTGAACTGTCAGCTTCTCACTTGGCTCAACAAGAATAAGACCTTCCCTTGGTGTCTGGTTGTGAATTCAAGCCATGGGTGATGCAGAATTAACATGCTAATGCCTAATCAGGCATTAAACTGTTTGGATTTCAGACCCATGATTTTATTTTATTTTTAAGAAGTTTTTTTTAATATTATTATTACTATTTTAAATAATTAGAGTCTGGGGTCTGGGCAGAGACCCTCATGTATTTGTCATTTGTCTCCTCCTTCTACTTACTCCTCTAAACTCCCCGCCCTGATCCAGTGCCGCGCAGCGACTATAATTATTATTAGAATTGATGTTGCTCTGTAAGTTTTGCCATGGTTAGTTGTGAAACCACACACATACAGTATAGTGAATCTTTCTCTCCCCTAAAATAGATTTTTAATTAAGGTCTAAATTCTTGAGCTGTTACCTATAATAAAGTTTCTTTATAAATTGAAGAGAGGGAACACAGAATTAGGTAACTTTAGAAACTTTGGCCATAGGATATTTGTCACCTTTAGTAGTGGCTTTTGCTCCACTCCCTTGACCCTGACCTGTCAGAGGAAAGCAGACACTTTGGGTGTCGTCAGCATGGCTTATTGATATGACAACTGATACGTTTCTGCCATTTCATAACATGTAATTAGTTCTTTGCAAATCTAACCTCTAATTTTCCTGTCCGTCACTCAGCTTCAATGGGGGACCACGCACAGCAGTAAAAGGGGGGTCTGATTCATACTATACAATAAAAGTGTCTCATCTCATAGTCCAGAGACAATCTAACACTCATGTCTTTCAATCGTTCAGATTCCCTGGCTTTTATATGTCAGAGTTTGAAGAAAGACAAACGAAATACAAGAATAAGCGCCTAGACAAATATTTCTACAGCTGGTATCAAGCCCATTTTTATCAAATACTGTGTGGCTTAGATGGTGGTACCTACAGTAAAGCCATTAAAAGTACATTACATGTACAGTACATACAGGATTTTGCCCCTTTTCTCTTTATAATAGTTCTGGACTACGCACTGAGGCAGGCAATCCAGGGAAGGGAGGAGGATCTCAGCCTCACTATAACACCTAGGAGCGCGAGAAGGTATCCCACTGTAGTCCTAACAGACCTGGACTACACCAACGACTTCAGCCTGATTATCAAATCAAGTGAGGCAAGCACAAGAGCTCCTGACCAGAGTGGAAAAGCAATGTGCCAAGGTGGGTCTTGGATTGAACGCCAAGAAAACTGAGGTCATCACCAATAACACTCCGGAACATCTGCCCCTAAAGCTGAAGGTACTGCTCTGAAGGAGGTTGAGGACTTCAGATACCTGGGCTCTTGGGTCAACTCAACGGAGCAGGACCTCAAAGTGAGGAAAGCACTCACGTGGAGAACTCTAAACGGCATGAGCAACGTGTGGAAATCCAACCTCCCGTATGAAACCAAGCTCCTCCTCTTTGATGCTGTTCTCCTGTATGGCTGTGAGTGCTGGACCCTGAGCCACTCCCTGCAGAGGTCGCTGGACGGATGCTACACCAGAATGCTATGTGCAGCACTGGACATAAGTCATAGCGCACACGTCAGTATTGAAGATCTGTACGGAGAGAGGCCAGCGGTGAGTGGGAGGATAGTAGCAAGGAGAATGAAGCTGGCTGGGCACTGCTACAGACACCGTGAGCTTCCGGCCAGCAAGCTGGTGTTATAGGAGCCATCTCTTTGGCGTGGACGCAACTCGTAAGGACGTCCTATACCAAAACATTTGTGGACATTATTAAGATGGATGCGGAAGTAGAGACCACCGATGAGATCTCCCAACACATGGACGGTATAACTGGAGACAAAAATGGGATAACTGGAGACAAAGATGGGAGGCCCGTCTGTGGATGACCCGATGTGATGATGACATACAGGCTACTGTGTTTACTTATTTTAACAAAGATAAAATTAAAACTAAAATAAAATTAAAACTAAAATTGAGCCCAAAAGTCAAAATACAGAACGGTCGATATAACATTTTTATTTGAATGGAAAATGGCACATCACATTCATGTACATTCATTCAATACTATGCATTCATGCAAGACTCATACATATATATTTAAATTTGTTTGAAAGAAATATTTTATAATAGCATAAACATCCAACATATATAATTTGCTATTATGTTTAATGTTATGTGATTGTAATTACTGTCCATACCATTTCTATATTATTTATATAAATACATACATTTAAATATGTTTGAAAAAATATTTAATTATATCATACAAACATCCAAAAAATATAGTTTGCTATTATGTTGCTACATTCATTGACATGGTTGGTCACTGTGGCTACCAGTATGATTCATTAGAGGTACAGTAACTGGTCTAACAGGGCAGGAAGTAATTGTTGTTCAGAATGCGGAACAGCCTCCCGCTACTCAGGCTGTACTCAAACATGTTGGATCTACTGTAGAGGTAGGTAAAACCTGGAAGAAAACATCAAGGGAAACCTTAGTCACGGTCACCTCATAATTTCATTCATATGAATTTGATCACTCAACATGGAACATGTGCTCAATTATTTCAATTTGTGTGAAACTTCTCAGGTTGTAAACCATTGATTGTTGATTTGTTGGCCGTATAATGCACAGTGTGTATTCAGTAACTGTTCTTCAACATACCTCGGATTTGGACAGCTGCAGTCACTTTGCTTGTCATGCCAGGGAATGTATCCTCCACCCGTTTGGGGAAACCATTGTCCATCCTTTTCTTGAGTTCGTCATAACTACAGACACATACATGTATCCATTAGTGAGACCGTGATTCTCTGTCACCATACATGGCTGTTCTCTAATGGTAATATTGAATTTGTTTGGTCAATCAAGTCATTAATTCTGTGAGGAACGGCATTACACACCTGTAGTACTCATTGCCAACAAACAACAGGGTTTTGCGAGACTTTTCATCATAGAAGGCAGCGTCCACTTTTTTCACCTTCTTAGGCAGACCCACACTGCTAAGGCTTTTGGGATAGCCTTGGACGACGTCATAGCCATTCAACGCCCAGACCTGGCGACCTGCAGAGCCAGGGAAACACTGAGCTATGAACTGTATGCAAAGGGCTTAAAGGGCTTTCAAGTGGTTCTTTACACAGTGTTTACAAAAGCCATTGAGGGATGAGGTAACTCGTACCTTTGAAGAGGTTAACTCTGTAAGTCACTCCACTCTCATAGGCAGCGTCGAAGTTTCCAGGGAGGTCGGGCCAGAAGCTAGTGATGAGTTGCTGCTCAGCTGATGGGTTCCGGTAGCTGCTACGCCAGACGAACCTGAGCACAGACAAAACATCAGGATCTCTAAATAATAGAAGAGCCAAGCCTGCACTTTCCTAGAGAAAATCCGAGGTTGTTTAAAGGTTGCTTTAAGGCCATCAGAGGTAATTTGACATCTACAGTACCTGCCCTTGAAGAACATTTTCTCTCCACGCAGAGTCGTGACAGCGTCCAGGACCAAGTTGGGGTCGCAGGCATCAGGGGTGGTGGGTGGTGTAGGGTCATCCGGCTTCACATTTGAGTTGGGTCCTGGAGGTCAGACGTGAATGTTAGCTAGCTACAGAATATATTTGTTGAGTTCTACTGTGCATAGCACAACACAGAGCACAAACTGGAGTATGAACTCCACCAGGCTATCGGTGACTTGCATGGAAATTAAATGAATGTCATTTCCAAGAGCTGACACTGACCATAGAGCGACTGGATGCCATTTAAATCATCACGGGGCAGAACAAAGGTTCTGGGCTCTCTGGCGCCTGTGTAGACTGGATACATGAGAGCGCCAGGGTCTTGGGAGTGGGACAGGCCCATGGAGTGACCAAACTCATGAGCAGCAACCATAAACAGGTTGTATCCTGCAATGACAAAAGACATGACTACAGCTCTGCTATCTGAGAGGAGAGAGATTTTTTCTTTCATAATATATGTTCCTCAATGTAAACAATGGAAAATTAGAGGGTGAGTTGCTTGAATACAGAAGATAAAATGTTTCCATATTTCTGATCATGGCGTGAGTGGCTCACCTCTGCCCGAGCCGAAGGTGAAGGTCTCGTCGTCGTCAAAGTGGGCATCTCCTCCGATGCCAGGAGAAGGGGCGAAGGCGTGGGCGAGGGTGCCGTCAGGGCCATCGAAGGGGTAGCCATCACCGTGGTCTACAGACAGGAGAAAACATACTGTAGTGTGAGCTCTCAGCAATGTGAATAAATACATCAAATATGGATATCTAGTTTCCAGCATTATCTTGTCACTGATGTACTAAGCTTGTGCACTTATGGGTGTCAATTATTGCAAGTTAGAGGCTAGAATTGAATCAAGATTCTAATACCACAATTCTCAACTTGTCAGAGTGGTTTACAGTAGGGCAGGCGCTGGCATGCCATTGATTGTACAGTAGATGCGTCTTAAAGACTGGTGAAGTTGGTTATGTAACCACACTGATGTGGGTGCCCCTGTTCCAAGCCTCTAACCAAGGGATTACTGTCAATGACTGCATACCTGTTGTGTACACTGATGGGGGGAATGTAAGCAGGGAACCCTCTATGTTTATTTGCTGTACTACCCTGACACTCAAACAAAAACATCTGTAAATTATGGACTGTGCATGCCCAGTGTAAATCCTTCATGAACATAATGTATTGGTCACACATAGTTTTGCAGCTAGCCGCTAGTAGCACCGATACCACGACAAAACAAAAGCTTGACCGGCACGGTGGGTTCCTACAGTACACTCTTTTCAACAAATTCAGAATCCTGGGCGCTAAGCACCAGCAAGGGGCACATTAAAAACACACAATGAACTTGAGTCAGACACAGTACAGTATGTTAATCAATGGTGATACTGTACCTCCTGGTGCGAAGGAGATCATCAGGTCAGCGATGCCGCTGTACATGCGTGTGAATGTTAGAGGTGTGATCTTGGCCCACACCTGGAGAGCTTGCTCTATGGAGTAGTCCACCTCAGATTGAGACATGTCTGGGGTGTAGTTCTCAATCCTGCAGGACACCAAGCATGAGTCAACAGGAGAAATAGATTCACATTGTACACAACTTGAGATTTCTTATAGACAAATAGAAGTTTGAGAAAATATTTCTCCTGAAGGGTTGAGACCACCTGTTGAATACTTGATGATAACAAGCTTCCACAGCTTGTCCCTCACCTTTACACTGTATGCCATTTTTAGATACTGTAGCATGTCACGACAATAAAACATTATTGGCCTTCATTCTCTCACCTGTAGGTGAGTTGGTTGGTCTTCCACTTCCACTGGTCGCCGAAGGTGGTGTAGGCAGACACTTCAGGCACGCCACAGCGTGGCTTCTTCATCATATCAATGGTCTCCGAGTCCAGAGAGCCAGTGACCTGCAGTCCGAAGAACCTCTGCATCTCACTCACTTTCAGGCTCAGCTGGCTCACCCCACGTCTGACAGTGGGACCCTGATGCTCCGTCAGGTTGAAGAACCTCTTCAGGTAACTCTAAAGCAGACACAGGGCAAGGATTATATAACAATTATGCATATCAAGATAATGAACACTTCTGTAGGATGTGCAGCTTGAGACAGAAATGGAATGTTTCGCTTCATATTTCCAAGCTACATCTTTCATCACAGAAGTTCCATATCTCGTCCTCCAATAGAGGTGATGTGACTCAAAGCAGCATACACATTTAAGATTCAATCAAAAACAGTAATTTGTACATTTCTAAGATAGAAATCTTCTTTCTAGAAGTGTTAGAGAGCTTACATTTGCGAGATCCTCATCTTGTTCAGTAGATGGCGACAGCGGCATAGAGTTCACTGCCACTGCCAGGCTGACTAGTATGCACAGATTGAAAGTCTTCATGATGCTCCCTCCTTGAGTGTGTCTTTCTGATGTGTGAAGACGGAGGACTTATATACACTTCAGCCGAGGGAGTTGAGCAACAGTACACTGAGTCATGGGGAAAAAAAAACAGGAAGCATCAGAAGGTGAAGTTTTCCATAACACCCGGGCGGGATCTGATTGACATATCACAGTACAGTTTGAATTGTAATTGCATTATAATTAATACAGGTACATGTATTACCTTTATTTATTACAGAGCTCTGACATACAGTACAACCAAGAGTTACAACAACAACAACATCACCAATACCACCAACAACAACAACAAAAATAATAATAACAACAATAAAAAGTACATATTGTACATAATTACAATGTACTGTATGGGCCCCTCTGAAAAGCAGGTTAATCCATTGGATTATATCTATTAAAAGACAGTGAGAGAACATTAAATGAAAGCAGATCTAACGAGATTAGTGATTATCTTTAGAAAGAAAAGTGTAATCACAAATCACATCACACATTTGTCTTTTTCTCTCAGTTGGCATTTTTTTGTTACTGCTGCTGGGCTCAATTCATTGAAGTAGCCTATAGCCTACATGCAGTACCTCATTTATACTTGACACATGTACTATGTCCTGCATTATCATTTACATGTTATACACAATATATTTATTATAAACATTTAATGAAAAAGTGAATATCGGATTAAAGTGTTAACAGGTGGCCTGAGCACAGACAGAGTCATGGTGCGTTGGCATCATTACTCATTGCCAAGGATTAATAATTCCACAGAATCAAGCTTGTTCTGTCATCAAGTGTGTCACTGGTTGAAGCCAGTGATTATTTTGTTAAGCATTAGAAGCTGAATAATGTACATGGGGATTAGCCCAAAGTAATTTTCTTTGCGTCAGCAGATCCTCCACCCCCACCCCTATACTGATGGATAAAGGCTAGACCACAAGATTCCTTTTATTATGGCTCCAATATTATGCTCAATACAGATACAGATACAGAACTGAGGTGTACTGACAATTGTGTTGTAAGTGGTTATGTTACAGTATATACACTAGATATCCTGATCCTCTGGGTGTAGTGATACTATACTTTAGATTTAATTCTGGAATCATACTCAGTAAGATAAGATGAACTGTAAATTTGGGCGTTACAGCAGTGAGAATGTACAGAATAGATCAGAGGAAAGAATATACATCAGAGTAAAGAATACACATAGCACAGTACAAAAAAGATATAGAATGTATAAAATAAGGAATATATTATACAATCTGTATAAATATGTATGTGTGAAGTGACATAAAGCCTAAGGTGACATGGAGGGACGGGCTTGGGACAAGGGACACTCAGGCACTGTTATAGGTGGGATGGGCCTGTGGTTGAAGGTACTCCCCATATGCCATAGCTCCTCATAGAGGGAATGGGAGAGGTTGTCCAAAATGGACTTCAGTTTGTCATTCATCCTCCTCTCCACCAGAGCCTCCAGACTGCCAAGTTGTTGCCCCACAACAGAGCTGAGGGCCTCAGTGTTGTCCAACCAGTCCAGTTTGTTGTTTCATTGCCCTCCCAGGAACTTGTATGAGTTCACCATCTCAATTTCCTCCCTCTGGATGGTATTAGGAGTTGGGGGGCTCTTGTTCCTTCCTAAGTCCACCACCAACTCCTTGGTCTTGCTGCTGTTGAGTTGAAATTGGTTCTCCTCATACCATTTAACAAATCTCCCCACCGCATCCCTGTACTCCTCCTCCACATCCCCACTGATGCTGCCCACAATACAGGACTCATCTGAGAACTTCTGATGGTGGCACGCTCCAGAGTTTTGGCTGAAGTCGGAGGTGTAGAGGGTGAACAGGAAAGGTGACAGTACGGTTCCTTGGGGGGCGCCAGTGTTGCTTATCACCACATCAGACAGGCAGCCCTGCAGTAGAACATACTGTGAACTGCTGGTGAGGTAGTCAGTGATCCAGGCCACCATGTTGTGGTCTACCTGCATGGGAGTTTTTCTCCAAGCTAGAGGGGTCGAATGGTGTTGAATGCACTGGAAAACATGACTCTCACTGTGCTTCTGGCATCTCCAGGTGTGAATAGGCTCTATGGAGCAGGTAGATGATGGCATCGTCCATGCTGGAAGTCACTCACCATGGGTCTAAGGCGCTGCGGAACCAGTCTCTCGAAGACCTTCATGACATATGCCAAAATGCTAAAAATGTAGAATAAAAATAGCAATTCAAATCCTCTCCAAATGTGTTTGATAGCTTGTTTCAAGTACAGCCCATCCCTCTTTCTTGCATTGTCCATGGTTTGGACCACTAGTAATTGAGATAATTAATAGACAGGTTGTATCTTAAACATTTTGGCTTCATATCCATTTTGTGTCATGTCGGGAGATTTCCCACGACTGTGAACAGTGAGCTTAGTCAGACAGTGAATAATATATAAAATTACGTGCGCATCACCCCCCAATGACCCATTCTGAGCCAGGAAAAACCCTGCATATTAGCAGTATTTCCATATCATTCCTTCATGTGTCTCCAGCTAGAAGGGAATATTCCCACAACATTGGCGAACATTCCCAACACGTTCTGCTAATGTTTTCACATTCTTAAAACATTTGGAGAACAAATGATTGCTTGCTGGGTCAGTCTTATGTTTACCCCTTCAAATAAAGTGTTACCGTATAATTTCCCTTAATTGCAATAATGTTCATAGACCCAGTTGTGAATATGCTTCAGTGGAAAAGTACTTTAATGTTTCTTCATATGAGATAAACAGTAACACCCTCATATGGCAACGTTGTGTCTCAGGTAGGGATGACACGCAATCCGTCATCTTGGTAAAATAGGTACAGGAAGACAGTTACTGTACAGTTACTATTCCCATATCAATTTTTCCCAAACTAAAATTGAATAAATATACACTCAATTTATTTTGATTAATAGTGAGTCAAGTTGTTAATAGTGTTCTCTAAAATCATTTTTATCTGTATCATTCTTTTCTTAAAATCCTATGATGTAATTTGAAGTATGCATCTCACGTGAAAGAAAAGATCACAACATCACAACTTCCCTTTGATGATGCCTTCTGCAATCCTATTTCAGAATATCAGAATTACAGCAACACTGCAGACAGGCCTACTATTCGCAATATCTTAGTTTTATGATTTTTACTATATATTAGCCTACACAATAATAGTGTTTTACATGTTAGATAACTAAGAGGTACACACCTTTGAAAATTAGTTAGTTAGTTATGGAAATGTTTATTTCCATGTATGCCTATACAGTACATTTCATCATAGCAATGTTGTTTCACATCAGTTGTTTCACATCAGCTGTTGACCTCAAATTTACACAACTTCCCCAGGGTAACAAAGAAATTAAGCAATGATTTCATCAGCCCTTATTACCGTATGTTTTGTTGAGACGGACCTTGTGGTGTCTATTTTATGAGAATCGTGTAGCCTAATCATTGCATCCATAAGTAACAGAACTGTTGTTGTTATGGTCAGACAGTTGACACACATCCTGTGTTGAAATTAGTTAGGGCATGCTTCTCCCTATTTTGGATGTATTATACAATGTGTAGGATCAGCGCTTCTCCTTATTTAGTGTGTCATTGTTCATCTCCTCCTTGCAGTCCAGTAGCTCATTCACAGGGCTTGTGGAGATGACATATTTGAGTTTGGGGTCATATTTATACTGTATATTCCCTTTGAAGAAGTAGACAAATCCTGTTGGGGATAAGACAGATAATGATGTACAGTCACAAGGCAGACTGGTTATGATAGTGGGTATTATGTTCTGGGTATGTGGGTATAGTTACCCTCATATGCAACAGCAGCATCCAGAGGTGTAGGGACTCCTGGCCAGAGCTGAGCAGTAGGTTGGGGAGAGCCCTCCACCATCATCATCTGCTCCTCATCGTACCTGCAAAACATCCAGTTACTGTACAATCAGGTTAGCATGGACATGGAATCCCCCCATTCTAGAAGAAACCAACATGGTTACAGTATCTGGTTCAACACACACTGCTTCTGACATTCCGATTTTTGATCTACAGTTTTTTTTTTTATTGACACATGTCGTGTTGTACCTTGCTTATATAACCAAACACATTTTTGAACACAACCACATAACACGACTGAGTGACTCAAAATAGCTTCAGTGTTAATGGACGGCTACAGAAAAATGGCATACTTTACTGTGTCCTTAAATCTACGGTATACTGTAGTTACATGGGTTGGTAAGTGTGTACCTCCATTTTCAACTTCCTCTGCAATTACACCATTCCTATTTATGTACTGTAAGTGCTGTGTACAGTACAGAGTACATTGTTTTAAGGGTTCTGGTTGTAAAGTGGGTCCAATGCTATTAATTTATGAAGAGGAGGAGGAGGAGGAGGGGGTGGGGGGGGGGGGGGGTGGAGTCCAGGGTCATACCTCCAGCACTCATGTCCAGTAAAGAACAATGTGAGGCGGGCCACACGGAGGTGAAGAACGGCATCTATAGCCTGCACCCTGGGGGGGAAGCCAAAGTCAGAGATGTTTCTGGGGAAGCCTTCAAGGAGTTTTAACTGACGAATCACCCAGTACTGGAAACCTGAAACAACAAAAAAGGGAGGACGTGGGCTTTTATGATGTGAACTGCAATGGCTAACGTTAGATGATTCGTCTTAATTAATGTATCTTGAAAATTCTAATTTACAAGCAGTGATAAAGTAGCCTACCTTTGAAAAACAGCATTTTATTAAATTCCACATGCTCATAGGCAGCATCCATGTAAGAAGGCACATCGGTCCAGAGGCCGGTTATTAGAGTGATCCCCGTCTCATCAAACTTGGGATGCCTGCGCCACATAAACCTGATAAGACATTTTTATTTTTGTCAGTGGGCTGTCCATTTAAAAATCATATGCGTTTTCAAAGAAAGAATACACCAGTACCTGTCCTTAAAAAAGAGGATCTCCTCTCCCAGTCCTGACACAGCATCAAACGACAAATCTGGGTCACATTTGTTGGGTGTTTTTGGAGGAGGCCTCTTCAAGGACATGGAGCTGAAATTGGGATGGGCACCATACATGTCTTGTACATCTTTGACATCTCGGAAGGAAAGTTGAAACTCAGCCTGAGGAACAAAGTTGTAGGCTGGAAACATGACAGCCCCTGGGTCTGCTGAATGAGGGAGACCAAGAGCATGTCCAAACTCATGCACTGCCACTGCAAACAGGTTGAAGCCTGTCAAGGGACAAAAGTCTCCATGTTAATTCGTAATGCTGTGTTTAGTCATGTCGCAATTGATAGGCCCCTATTTTGCTGGAGCAAAATTGGACAATCAGAGCGATGTTAACCATAATACTAGTAGTACAGTACATAGTACTCGGCTGTGGAATTATTTTAATCTCAAATATATATTTTTTATAATAAATATATTTTATATCTAAATATATTTTATATTTATATAAAATATATAAGATATGTAGGATACAATGGTAAAATGTGGTGCAAGACAGTACTACAGTAGCCTACATCTAACACATAAAAGAGCGAACATTACCCCACAGCATTCTTATTTGGCGCGAGTATCCACAGGGGTCCCGGACACACCATAACAGGGCCGGATTTTTGATTAATTTACGTTTTTGGCTAATTTAATATGAAATACTGATCCGAGCCGCCAACCAATAGAAATACTGCTCCGAATAGGACCCTGCCCCCTGCCCTCAGAACTAGCAGATAAGTTAATTGGATGGGCTAAGCTGGAGTGCTAGCATATGTACAGTATTTAGTTGGTGTCCATAGTGCTGCAACGGATATCAGAACTCTGAACTCAGAAGTAGGTTTTCTCATTGCTCTGCAGCAGCAAAATAGGAACCACAGTATCATAATGACATTATTCTAACCAGTGGCATTAAAGGTCCAGTCTTCTTCTGCATCAAAGTGGACATCCCCACCAATGCCAGCACCAGGCAGGAAGGCATGGGCCAGAATACCGCCCTCGCCATCAAATGGCGCACCATCGTTGTGGTCTGAAACAAACGACTCAAATGTCACCCCAATAACAAAGAAATGCCCTGCTGTCCAACAGCAGGATGTTTTCAATGTGTATAAACACGTTCCATCTCCCCAGAGCTCACCGCCTCTGTGGAATGAGATGACAATGTCAGCATCTCTCCTACTCCGCCTCCGAAACCTGATGGGTGTGACCTCGGCCCAGAGCTTCCACGCCCCCTTGAAGGCTCTTCTGACCAGCAGGGACCTGATGGTTGAGCCATAGCTGAGGATCCTGTGGAGGTGGTAAGGAACGGCTTCATTCAAAGAAGTATTACCAGACATTTTACAGAGCTTCCGAAGACTGGGTCAGGCAGTTAATGAGCATAAATGTCAGCCGTTAACCCTTGAGCTCCACCGCCAGGAGCCAGAGATACCCTTGCAGTTATGATAAATAGTGGGTTCTTGGAAGCTGTATTCAGCTGCATGTACTGGCCTGTTACAGTGACTGATGTGGCACTCAGTCACTCACTTATAACTCAGGGACCTGTTCCTCCAGCGCACCGTCTCCCCGAATGGTTCAGCGTCTGACAGGCCGCAGCGAGGCCGCCTCATGGCTGCCAGGGTCTCCCCCGTCAGCTCCCCACTCTGCTGCAGACCAAAGAAGCGTTGCATCTCCCGCACCTTGTCACCGAGCTCCGCTGACTGAACCACCGGAGACTCTGCAGCTCGCCTCTTCTT
Source organism: Borostomias antarcticus (assembly GCF_949987555.1). NCBI lineage: Eukaryota > Metazoa > Chordata > Actinopteri > Stomiiformes > Stomiidae > Borostomias > Borostomias antarcticus. Next base: position 10,559,426 of record NC_140248.1, read on the forward strand.
ATCTGGCTTGGGCCTATAGCCATAGAAGTTCTTCAGGTAGGACTGAAAACATAATTCATTCAGTCTGCAGAATGAACGACTACTGGATTCAAGGAAGTAAATGCACATAAAAGGAGTTCTGTGTTTTATGAGAGAAAAGTCATTTTAATGCCAGCAGGTTTATTAAACATTAGAGCACGGCATCTTATCATAAAAGTAATGTGATAATACTGAGCTCCCTGAGGGAGTAGACATTCCATTGGGCAGGGTTGTGTGTTGGGGCCCTTTCTCCATCAAACCCAGAGATAATCATTAGCTTTACACCTGTACTGAAGCGCCAATTTGGGGTGATGTCTATTTGCCAAAATGTCTTTCCAGTTGAAAAGACTCTGAATCAATAGGGAAAACATTATGAATTACACCAATTACGCACATTGCATTTATTCATCAAATATTTGTGCTTTTCCATATAATCCAAAAGGAGGTCAAATGTGGAACCAGGATAAGTTTTTTCAGTCAGACAGTAGTAGCACGTGGTCATTGTGAATCTCAGCAAATTGTTTTCATTTTATCATTTCAAACAAAGCCACAGATGCACAGCATGCATTACAGCATACTGGGACCTTCATTTTATTACCATAGTAAAGCACATATTGAAAGTCAAACATGGCAAGAAACAAACAGCAGCTACTGTATATCATCTAGTCACGCATGGAGTATATAGCACAGTGGCTACAGAGTTCTTATCTATGTAACATCTCTGAGGTCATCACAGGAAATGAGTCAATGTATTACTAGAGAAGTAGACACAACATATCTAAGTCCTGGTGTAAGGCTGCACTGTTCAAACCCTCAAAAGCATGTCAAAAAATGACACTAACAGCAACTAAAACCTAATCTCTTACGAGCAAAGAGCCCCCCTAAAGGTAAATATCAGCTCAGCGAGGCTCTCACATCTTTTCTTACCAATGGTTACATCCCATACAGTACATCCGCTCATAAATACCTGTGCAAACTCCAGCTCGGTGGGCGAAGGTCCACTCACAGGTGGTAGTCCTGCTGCGGGGTGGAGGGGAAACGCCAGGCCAGGCTGCATCACAGCCAGCAGGCCCAGCCAGAGTGTCCCCATGCCTGGCAGCTTGTCCTGCGCTTGACAGACGCTAACTGGAGGCACAGCTTTGAGTGTTCTCGTGTACAGGTACCGTGTGTGGAGCAAGGGACCACCTGGTACACAGTGTTAATTATGTGCTCCTGTCCTGACAGGATCAGCACAGTGGCTCCAGAAACGCAGGGGTCCACTTTTAGGAGTCATCAAAGAACGACAGACACGTAGCAGGGACCACAAATGTTTGGGTTAGCCACAAGCATGTCAACATGGTGAATATTTGCATACAGAGAGGTATGGGGCATTCAGAAAGTATGTAGTTTTGGTGGGTAATTGTAGGGTTAAAACCTAGTTTAGAGCTAAAATTGGGTTGTAGCCCGCGGATAAAGAGCTATACAGTATTCATAAAAAATAACAGGATCTATTTAGCTGCTCCCCTTTGGATGTTCGATAGATTGCAAAATTGTATGTACGGGTCTACACAACAGAAATAGAGATAAAGAGATAAACACTGAAGATGAGGCAAAGATATAGGCTATAAGCCTGTATAGGCTGCTGCTGCTCGAAGCATACATGTTTCTATTCACCTAGGCCTACATTTTGGTGGTGGTTGCAGAGATGATGACATGAATTTCAAACTTTAGACGGTTGCTGTAGCACCACCATCATGACTATTGGCCAACAATGCCAGTTGAAGTATTTTGGCATAGGACTGGACATGTGCTAAGTTTGGTGATTTTTCATATAGGGGAAGTCAGATTTTCTAGGAAAAGTTGGAGGAAATCAGATTTCCTAAACTGCCCCGCCCCTAATAAAAAAGGGGGTAGGAGGATGGGTAATGTAATAAGGTTGTGATGGTGCTGATGGTTACTATAGGAGTACCCTAAAATCAAAGGACCACGCTTTCGGAGTGAGGACTTTAACCTTAACCAACCAAACCAAATAGTTGTTTGGCCCTCATGAATAAGGCACATCAGTTGATGCTGGCCTGTAAAAGAAGAGGTGGTACAGTACATGTGATGAAAATCATGCAGTCACAGCATTTAACAATGGCCACTGTCTTGGATACAAGACAAATATATTTTTACTAGGACCACATTCTGACAAGGATGTCAATGTGTACAATGATTAAGGAATCACATCCATTGCTACTGAAAGGAAATACATTGTAAATACAGTATTTTGCCAAGTTCCCAAAGACACGGTTCATACAAAAACAGAGGATTGGTTTTCCAAGTTTCGGTGTACTCAGATAGAGAGAGAGAGAGAGAGAAAGATAAAGAGAGAGGTACTGTACTTTATTTATCCCCAAGGGGGGAAACTCATACTGCAACTGCACAACGTGACACTGAGTTAAGTTGGATCAACCTAGATGGATTTACATGACAGTTTGATTTGAAGGACTTTTAAAAAATGAAAAACAAGGATTTTAATTGCCGTATCTGCATTTAACAACAAGTCAGTTCATGAGCGGCAGACTGAAAGGCATCAATCAAAGATCTCTTTTGAGTAATCCTTGATTAGACCACAAGAAGCCCCAGGAAGACGCACTGATTCCCGTTTTATTCAGCAAGTGCTTCAAATACCTCAGTCAACGTTTTAGGGAGCTACTGCTTACGTTTGTCTAAAATATTAAAATTAATTTCTTTTCTTTTGTTGATCGAAGGAAAATAAGGTGGAAGGCTATAAGAAGACAAGTTTGATCTTACTTAAACACTCCTACAAGAAATATCTAATAAAGTTTTGAGACATTCAGTGATCTCAAACTGGAGGCACTGAAAAAAAAAATACCAGTGTGAAAAGGCTTAGTAAAAGCTAGTAGCTGCATAAATCATTTCCAATACCAGCGAATTTCCGACAGCTGGCGTGACTCAGTTCCTGACTGGCAAGCCTTCAACAATAAACTGCTTTAACAACTGTGAAACTCCAGAGTGTGTAACCGAAGACCAGGCCTTTTTAATCAATCAGGTTGTCACTCATGTCTGGTGCTACTCATACTGATACTGTACCAAGAGGAGGGAACCCAGGTCCAAGTCTTTGCTAATGGTCCTCATTATGAATTCATTACATGCTGTCACATCTGGGCTTTGCCGTCATGCCATGTATCATCCAAAATCCCCTCAAGATGTGACTGTATCTGGTGGTGTTCGGAGTCAGTTTCCACACACTGCTGTAGCCTACTACAGCATATGTCAGGATTGGTGATGATTGTTACAGATTCTTTCCCAGTTATGGTATTCATTGATATTCATTGTGGATGGTGTATATTGTGTTCAGGGATCCTTCATTCTTATCCACTCAAATAGGAGTTTTGGTACAGTTACATCATGATAGGCCAAATGAGGGAGAGCTATTTATTTCTGGATTGCAAATTAACCCAGGCACTATGACACACCAATTCCCCTCTCCACATATAAACTATACTACTGTATTATCATTGGAGGAGGGAGTGTAGCATATAGAAACAGCTATGGGGAATTTTGTGGATTGGTCACCACAGAAGAAAATACTGTGGGTGTTTCACCTCCTAATACACCTCACATCACTCAACATCCTGTTGACTACATTCAAAGCAATCAATGGCTTAGCCCCCGCATACATCCGTGAACTTATCCCACCACATCAAGCCACCCGGTCCCCGAGGTCTTCTGACCAAGGTCTCCTGGCAGTCCCCTGGACCCGATTAAAAACCAAAGGGGACCGGGCGTTTGCTCCAAGACTTTGGAACTCGCTCCCCCTGGACCTGAGATCTGCAGGAACAATAAATATCTTCAAGGGGCACCTGAAAACGTACCTGTTCAGGCAGGCGTTTGAGCACTGCTGCTGATGTCACACCTGCAGGTCCTGCTGTGTCTTTCTGTTTTATTGTACTAGTATAGGGGCCTTTGAAATTGCCCACTCTTTCTATACTTTTTTGATTTACTGTGATGTGTTATTTATTTTACTATGCACTTTTTGTATACTTTCTCGTTTTACTGTGTTGTATGTTATCTATTTTACTATGCACTTTTTGTATACTTTCTCGTTTTACTGTGTTGTATGTTATCTATTTTACTATGCACTTTTTGTTACCTGCACCTTATGTGAAGCACTCTGTGCATTCGTGCTGAGAGGGGTGCTATACAAATAAACTTTTACTTACTTACTTACTTGCCTTTTACTTAACTAAATATACTAATTAATGCAAAAATTTGCATAACCTCTTTGGAATAATACTTCTGAATGTCAAGAGTGCTTTGAGTGCAGTGAAATTAATATACTCATCTCATTGAGAACAGTAACATTTAATATACAAATAAAGGGATTCTTCTGGTGGGATATAAACATTTCTGGAACAATTCCCCAAGCATTTAGGGGACCATCTTAATGTATATAACAATCCCAGTTAACCCTAGGGGGAATTAGGAAGTGTACAGTAGGAAGTAGGCCAATGTGTACAGTATGTTGCGATTGTGTCTTGAAAAGGTCCCCTGTCAGCTGTGTTCCATTCTTCTGTGAAACAACTTTTAGTTCTGACTTGCCTCTGATCTGTCAACATTTCCATACTCAGTCCTAAACGTCTGGTGCAAAATATTTGTGGTTCAGTATTCAACTTCATTCCACTTAATGCAAAACATCCAGGGAAAGGGTAATATAATTGTTTTGGAAGATACATGACGAGTAGATTATTCTCCTATAATGCATATCCTCTGTAACCAATACAAAGTTGGGAAAGTGTTCTGTGGTTTTATGGAGGTACAAGGTCTACACAGCCTCTACTCCCACTCGTGTCACATGATAGTGAGGTAGTGTGTGTGTGTGTATGTGTGTGTGCGCACGCTTTTGATAAATGTTTTGACAATGCAGAAATACACACCTCCAATACCTCTCAGACATACAACTCAACTCCAACATAATCCACTGAACCTCCATATACTCCACCAATCCAATACAGTACCTCCACTCCAGTTATGGAATTGAGGCCATGTAGTCAGAATATCGTTCACTTCCAGTTAGTACTACACTGGACGTCAACAAGCCACCCCCTCTCTCTTTCAGAGTGAATGAGGCATGTATCGGAAACATGCCATATGAGGCTCTGTTTTGACGGAAGCCACCTGGTGACGCAACTTATCACAATCTTCTTATCACAATCTTCTAGACACACCTCAAACTTGCCTGACTACACGTACGACTCTACAAAGGGACAGTGATGGTCCAGTATGACGAGCCAAATAAGACGTGGTATTAAACGAGTGACTCATGAATGACTGCTGTCACTGTATCCACCAATACTGCCGTGAGGTGTTGTGCTGAGTGTACAGAGTGGGTGTGTTACTGTGGGTTGGAGTTACAGTATAATTTACCCTGTGTGGGTGCCCACTCTGTTGTGGGCCTGTGTGGGACCCAAGCCCCTACCCAGATAGTATATGGGACATCATCAGATCAGTTCAGATGGTACAGCTGTAGCTGAACAAGCTGGTGAGGAGGGCCGGCTCTATCATGGGGCAACAACTGGAGGCTGTGGTGGAGAGGATGAGGGACAAGCTGAAGTCCATGCAGGACAATCTCTCATCCCCTCCATGACGAGCTGTGGCAGATGGGGAGCACCTTCAGCCAGGGTCATCCCACCTAGGTGCAATACTGAGCGGTTCAGGCACTCCTATGTGCCAGTGGCCATCAGAATTTCTGTACCCGTGAATGTATGTATGGTTGTATGAATATATATATTTGAGTATGTATGTATATTTATGTATATATATGTTTGAGTATTATTATACTCAAATAATTCATATATATATATATATATATATATATACACACACATGTCTATACACAGTATGTATATATTTGTATCCAATATCTAGGCATACTGTACATCTCAGTTCAGATGGTACTGTACATGGGACATCATCAGATCTCAGTGCATTGGAACTTGGAACATCTGGATAGCCTGTTGCATTAGATAGATATTGTTATAGCAGCCATATTACTTGTATGTACTGTATAAATTGTTGCAGTGTACAGTAGCCTACCTTGCACCCTTGTTTGACTCACCACAGTGCACACAGAATGCCTGGTGGGCTGTGATTGGCCCACTCTGTAATGTGTGGCCAGGCTGTATCAACATGTAAATATTTGTTGTACAGAGATTTTTTTAAGTGGGTTTACATTTGAACCTTGTAATGCTGATTATGTTTGAACCTCAACAAATCGTAACAGATTGTAATCTTCTGAGCACCAGGAGATTAATTGTTTACAGTAATTATGTGGTTGCAGTTCATGCCTACAAGGAATGGAAAACAGAAATGATCCCTCAACCACAGGTAATAATACAAAACAGACATGTTTTTCACTGGTTATTTATCATGAACATCAAGGCAACTTGGAGTACACTACAAAGGAAAAAATAAGGCATCCTTAATGACAACTGCTCATCGACAGCACCAACATCAACGCCATGTTGTCATATACACACTGTATTGTGTTCAACATTACATCATGACACAATGAACCTAAGAATTATAGGTTTCTATCTATTTAAAAATGGAGTTAGTAACATATGCTTGATTATTGGTGTCCATGATGTCCATGGCAAGCAAGCAGGTGGTGTTGCTTGAGCTAACTGTCCCCTGGGAAGATAGTGAAGAATCTAGGGAGAAATGTCTATAACATCTACAGAGTCTTACTGCTATGTATTTGATTTAATGTGTTTGTTTGTTTTCACATGGACACTGTGTAGTCGATAGAGTGAGGGAGAAAGAGCTGATGCTGCTGCTGTGGCCGTTCGGGGTAGTAGGTGTCAAGAGGTCACACTTAGGCCACAGGGGGGGGGGCTCTCCTCTGGGGTATCAATGGCACATCTCTATGGAACACTATAAACAGACACAACCCAGACTGACAACCAATGGTGATTAAGATATCATGTTAGGGTGACAGGCGACACATCTGTAAGGTCACTCCTCCACCAATCTAGCTTCACTAGGCCCTAAACGGGCAGGCCTAGGGGTGGGCCGAGAGAGCACTATTTAACGTCACAACCAAACCTTGAGACTTCGATTTGGAAACGGTAGGCAACTCGGACAGATTCGCTGCTCCCAGCAGGCAGGCACGCTGATAACACCATGCGGGGAGGGAAGTCGAAGGCCACGACTTCGCGCCACAGCCGCAGCCAGCAGAGAAGCAGGGAGAGAGAGAGACTAGGGAAACATCCCAGTGTTCCATGTGATTGTATCTTTGTCCAATAAATCTGTCATCTGTCGCCGCTTCCAATCCCGTGTTGGGTGATTTCATCAATGACTATCACAACAAGAAGGCTATTAACATCGTGGTCCATATTAGATTTGCTGCAACTCTTATCAAGGCTTACAAAAAATACACAACGCAGAGCAACAGAAGAACGCCAAAAGCCAACAATAGAATGGAGGAAAAGGGACAAATATGCAGATCTGGTAGCCAAATGTCAGAGGAATGGGTGGAAGGCCAGTCTCTACACCAGGTCCTGGGACTCCTAGGGATTTACTGTATGGACTGCACAGGCAGAGAACCATCAAGAACATCTTGGAAGCTGCTGAAAAGGCTTCTCGTTGGCTCTGGTTGAAGAGGGGGGTGCGTGGCGTAGTGCGCTACCTGGACACAAGTCGGGGCCTGAACACCCCCGGCTGGGTCGCCCGGGTGTCTGATGATAAGACCCGAAACACCCCATGACCCCGGCTACATCACTGACCATGTGTCCAGGTTGCACCACAAGGTGTATCAAAGTACTTGGATGCTTGTGTATCTCCAACACTAACCTGTTGTTATAAAGGTTTGATTCTCAATATCTCAACATATACTTTTGCGATGCAAAAAACCTGGATATGAATGGCAATCTGCCCCCTCTAGTGGCCAGTTGAGGATTAGTGAAGTTCAGTATTGTATTGTTTTAGAGCCAAAGTAGGTCAGTAACCCCATTACGTTGATGAAGTGAGTACATAAACAGTTGACTTGCTGAAGGATACTGATACACAAAATCCCCATAATGAACTTGGATTTGAACTTGGATTTAAATGATGGGGTGGCTGGGCAGGAGGCAGAGCAGGCGAGCACCTTGCATGGCAGCTGCCACCATTGGTGTGTGAATGGGTTAATGAGAGGCCATTGTGAAGCACTTTGGATAAATGCGCTATATAAGTGCAGTCTATTCACTACGATGTACCTTTACAATAACATAACAGGTACTCAATGATAACATTGTGACAATAATCCATTAACATTTCCAATTATGTAGATTATAGCAGTGGTAGCACACATCATTTAGGGACACAAGCTAGAAATTGAATAATATAAAAACTACAACTCCCTATCATCCATCCCAGGTGGAGTAGCAGTTAGAAGGGAGGGGGGGGGGGGGTAAGGGAAAACACTATTTTCTCATCCTCCTTACAGAGAAACCTTGGGCCAGGACATTTTCAATGTGACCCGAACAAGGGTTTTTCCTGATTTGGCCACATGATCTGGGAATAAATAGGCTACTGGTCCTACTGATGCAGGATCTCAAACCAGCAGCAGATTGAGTGTTGTACTACTACAGCTAAGAAATAACTTGAGCCAAGGTATCGCATTTGCCACATGCTTATTGGCACCTCGGAAAGACATGGGTTTGTTTTGACTCTTATGCGCGACAGGTCGGTGTTCAAGTGGAGACAGGAGCAGGACACACAGACAGATGCTATCGTTGTGGCCTCCAAAAATGTGAATGTCTGCATCTGTGTGGGGGGTATGCTGCAGGGGTCGTGAAAGGAACCAGCAATGCGCGAGGGGCCTGGTGTGAACTTTTGTGTGTTCCCTCGAGGGTAAGGAACTTTGTGGTGAGGGGGTAGTGTAGCGACCTGGCCGGAGGTCCTAATTGGTGGAACTGCCAGTGGCCCTGCTTAAGAGGGGACTGTTTCTGTTTCGTCCTCTCTGCCTATTGTATCTCTCCCCTGTGTCATCCTGAGAGCAGATTGTATTGTATGTCTTGTGCGTAATAAAACTCCAATACAGGAGGAGCTGCTGCCTCCTGCCTTCTTCAAATTCTCTACATTACGTTGAATTGCTGTGCTCTGCGGGCTACAGTACATAATAGTCTAGTAGTTATTGTAAGATTGGCATTGGCTTGGCAAGCAGCCCAACTAGGATTTCTACAAACTCTGAACCTCATCAAATGCTACTGTAGATGGGCATTCAACTACCAATCTCCATCCAAGCCAGATTGCCATGTCCAATTTCTGCTTGACGAAAGGATCTCCTCCAGTAACTGCACCCGTGCTGACAACTCAGCCACACCTGTGGTGTCTCCGGAGCTCTTCGGTCAGATCATCTCCTCAATCTTCGGCTCCGCCTGAGCTTTTCCTGGCCTAGTCTAACTCAATAGATTTAGGTTTTGGGAATAAGCCTCGCCATTTGTTTATTACTGACCAATCAGTGGCACTGATTCATGTGGTTGGCCAATCCAGACTATGTGAAACAACAACCTAGCAAACACTCCACTGAAGACAATTGCAATTGGTTTAAAGAAATACAGCGTTTTTCCCCCTATCCCCGAATGGTAATGAGTCCAGCCAGACATGTCTCCAGGGCTGGCACAGTGTAAACGAGGTGTGTTGATAGGTCTGGCAATATGAGACTACTCTTGGCCTAACGTGAGGTTTATCAACATATATTTTCCCACACGAAGAGCGTTGATGCAGGTTTACATTACAGTCATTTAGCTGACGCTTTTATCCAAAGCGACTTAAAATAATTGCATTTAACGGTTTGATAGTGTTAAGGAGAAATCAAGGCAGGCTGTAATATTGTTATCCATCTAAGAAACGCTGCTCATGGATACAGGGATGGATACAATCTACCAATAGTATCAATTCACTGTTTGCCACTCATTCTTCATTCATTTGTACCCCTTTGCATTCAACCATTTATTTTATCCCATTCATTTGTTAAATTTATAAACCTTTTGCATTGATCAACAAACCATTTTCTGTGTTGTCTATATGAACCAAGTGGACCCTGTTCTGAGCCAAATACACCTTTCTGATTAAGACTGATCAAATGTATTAAAAGCTGCTATCAATATTTGCCTGTATATACCAGGGTGGTGCCCGACGAGGTGACTTAATCATATTAAATCTACAAACCTTCAAGAATTGAATATAATATCCTGATATATTATCCAGTGTACCTAGTCTGCCATAGCTTGTTAATTTCTCTCCACCAATACATGTACTAATAGTGAGGCTAAACCAGTCAGTACAACAGAATACGTTTTTTAAAAAGGTTTTACACTCATAAGCCTCTCATCTAACTCGCCAGAGGGGCTCAAGGCCCATTTATGTTGCAGAAATTTCCCTATGCTGCATATGTGTGTGTGTGTGTGTGTAAATTGACATTCAGCAAGAAAGGTAAAAATGCTTAATGTCCTAAAAAGACACATGTACCCATTTTAGGTGAGTGTTTATCCTGCCAGATTTATTTTTAGATACCATAAGTCAGCCCACCGGCATCTCATATTGCAGCATCATGTGGAAACACCAGGAACCAATGCCAACAGAAAAAAAACAGTCATGTCATCAAACAGGAAGTAGAGACATTAAATACTGCATATAAACATTGCTCTGAAAACCCAGATAGACAAAAAGGCCATAGGCCGAGACAAAGTAAACTTTACTTAAAGATGTATTATGTACATAACATGTTCAAGAAAGCTTCTGTGTTCATTCCCACAGGGAGGCAAATCTGGAATGTCTTCAAGTTTTACAACAGATCATTCATTCAAACCTTAATTTCAAAGTTCAATGGGTGTCCTTATTAGCGCTCAACACAAAACAGTTAATTGCGCTCAACACAAACTGAATATTTTTCTTAAAATTTTAGAACACTTTTAATATCTATTGCACTCAAACAGAACCTTGGGGCATCATCGAGTTTACTATGTGTTTTCAAATATCCACAGGAGATTCCTACGTCTTCCCCTCAGTCACAGATCTCACAAATCATGTTTTTTTATTCTCCACTGTGACTTATTTTCCAATGGTGCATTGGTCCATTCTTTCACTGTTCGATTCCTCCAGGGCACTAGTCCTCTTCAATTTCAGATGCTTCAACATACACTGACTCACTTCCACCTTCCTCACTCTTGTCATCTTTCTCTGGGCTGAGCATTTCTTCACTGGGTTCCTCCTCCTCCATCTGATACTGAGGTGTTGGAGAGTCTAGGTTCTCTACATCCTCAATTACAGATTTCACAAGGGAGTGTCTAGAGTCCACAGATGTGTTCCCTCCGAAGCTTTTCCGGGTCTTGAAGGAAGTGGATGCAGATTTTATTGATTTGGGTGTGGAAGAACGCAAACTCTTGAAGGGCTCGATCCCGTTCCAAGTCAGGAACTGGGGCATCTCCTCATCCTCCTCACTATCATCATACATCCTCCATTGTATGATAGCTGCAGTCTTTTCATCTCCACTGAAACGGCCATCTATATGCAGCTGGAAGTCTGAACTCCCCTCCTGGAGATCAGGTTCCTCCTCTGGAAACATATCAGTAGGACACACAGGTAAGGTGGCATAATTATGTTCCATAGCAATAACATAGTTTTTCTTAGATGCTGATGACATATCCATCACCTCGAGAACAGAATTGCTAAGTGGCTCACCATCTGTCACCACCTCCTCCAGAGACTGGTCTATGGGAGAAACAAGGTCAATCTTCAGCAGCCTTTCCTCACGCTGAGTTTGTGAAGCAGGTTCTTCGTCTTCAGTTTTTAAATCTATAAAATTTATAAATTTTAGATCAATGACCTCGTCACTCAGATTCTGTATGTTGTTCTCATCATCAGACCAAGATTGAGTAAGATCAACTTGCTCAAAGGCATTGTTAGGAACGGAGGGACTGGGCCTGGCATTCTTTGGTTTCCTCTTAGCTGATCCCATTGTCTTCTGTTGTGCTGTTTTCCGCAACCATGTTTCGAAATCAAACAGCTCTGTTTGATTCAATATTGTCCACGAGCTGCTTGTTCAACTCTGACTCAGCTTTCATTAGCTCCTGAGCTTTCTGAACCCGGTTCTCTATGTAGTGGTGTGATTCCTGATCCTCAGGTGCATCTTCGTGGTGACCCACTTCACGAGAGAACATGAGGTCATGATCAGAGATCCCGAACATCTCCATGGTGTGAAGATGGGCAACGTGTTCATCCAGTTGAGGGTCTGTGCACCTTTGTCTGGAGTGCAGTGACTGAAGCTGCAGCTGTGTTGATGAAGATCGAGTGTCCTGCAATGTGAAGAGTTCTCTCAGATCTTGTCTACTGAAGTATCTGAATGGATTTTTCTTGTCTCCTGTGGTCTGTCTGATTAGAGAGTCTTTGAAAACCTGCCGTCTGTATATCTTCTCCTCTACTGTGCCACAGGTGATTAGCCTGTATATGACAACATTTTCCATTTGTCCAATGCGATAGGCCCTGTCAACAGCCTGCGCATCAGTGGCTGGATTCCAGCTGGGGTCAAAAATAACCACTCTGTCTGCTGCTGTCAGTGTGAGGCCGACCCCTCCTACTTGGGTGGTCATGAGAAAGACGGAGTACTGATTGTCGTTCTGGAAAAGGGAGATGCGGCGCTCTCTTTCTGTAAGGTTTGTTATGGTGCCATCAACTCTAATTACCTTGAAACGCTTGTTGACGAGAACCTGCTCAATGATGTCCAACATCTTCCTTGACAGTGAGAAAACAAGTGTGCGATGGCCTTCTTCCTTGAGCCTCTCCAAAAGGGCAACAAGAAACACCAGCTTCCCAGATTCAGATATCAGCGTTTCATCTGCTATGTTGTCAATCCTGTTTGCAGCGCACTCGTTTTCCTCATCTTGAAGGTTTGAAGACGTTCCTTCTTCTAGGCCTAACTGAGCAACAGCCCTGGCAGAGAGGAGTCTTGGGTGGTCACACAGTTTCTTCAGGATAGTCAGTTCAGCTAGCGGTGACTTGGTGGTCATAAGCAGCTCCTTGATATGATCCAGAGAAATGAACCGATTGTAGATGTCCTCCTGAATCTTGCTCAAGTATGTCCAGATGATTAGGTCATTCTTCCTGGTTAGGTTTGGCATTATAGCACCTTTGTTTTCCTTGTCATCAGACTCCAAGTCATCTTGACTGGCTGCTGCAGTGTTTTGTTTTTTGCTCTGCACCTCTGCTTTCGTTCTCCTCAAGAAGTATGGCTTTATGATGGCCATAAGGTTCTCTGACATCTTGAGTCCAAGGGCCTTCTCACCTGGGGTGGCATCCTTCTCCCTTGCTCTGGTGATGGGATTTTCATACTCTTTTTTAAAGGTCCTGTATGTGCCAAGGAGGGACCCGTGACAAGCAAAAGTGAAAAGAGACCACATCTCTCTCAGATTATTCTGGACTGGGGTGCCTGTCAGGAGTACACGATTTCTAGCTGGTACGGCATAGACAATTTTGGCTGTCTTAGCTGATGGGTTTTTGATCTTGTGTGCCTCATCCAGGATAACATAATCCCACTTGAATTTTTGGCCATTATGGGATGCAAAAGGCTTCCAGTTGTTGATCAGCATTTGATATGTAGTGATGATAACACCACCTTCCCTTTGAACCTTCTCCAGGTTCCTGTTTCGTTCTGATTGCGCACCATGAAACTCCTTGACTCTCATTCCAGGAGCCCATTTGGCAAACTCTTTGGTCCAGTTTTTGATGAGTGAGGATGGCATGACAAGAAGAGAATGCTTCACCAGCTCAGCATCATACATGCCGGAGAGGAATGCTATCACCTGAATTGTCTTTCCTAGGCCCATGTCATCAGCGAGGATTACCCCTTTCCTGCCATTTCTGTAAAGACTATACAAAAAAGCAACTCCCTCTTTCTGATGATCATACAGTTTGTCATAAAGTTCTTTGAAAAGCAGTAGACCACTGTTATTTACATCAATAAACTCTTCATCTTCACTCTCTGAGTCCTGCTCTACAGTCACTTGAATTGCTTCTTGAATTTTCTTGATCAGGTTTTGAAGTGTTTCATTCGGGTGGATATTATGAGCCAGATTAAACAGTTCCAATGATTTAGACATGTTTCCTTGTCTGGCAGCATCTTTTCCATCCTTGACATACCTTTAAAATATAGAAAATCAAACTTTCAAGTCCTAGTTAACCCATTTATAACCATGTACATTTCCTTACCATTAAAGCATTTTATATAACGCAAAAACTACTACTGTAATACCAGCTTTAAAATGGGTTTACATTTGCAATAACACATGCTTGAAAAAAAAAAAAAATCTATGAATTACAAAAATGTCAATTCTTACTTTTCAACAAATTGAGAGATATCAATTTGTACACCATACACTCATACTTAAACATACTCATACAGTGAACACCTGGAGAGAGAGACTGAAGGAGAGAAAGAGAATAAAGCACCGCTCACATGCTGTACCTGTGGTAGGTGTCCATCTCTTCAGTGCTCAGTGGCAATGACCTATAAAGGACAAAAATAAAATCAAGTCAACTCTGCAAAGTTTAGTCCATTGAAAGACGGTGCATACAGAGACGGTGCATACAGACGGTGCATGCATCAACATACAAAAAAGTGAACAGTTAAGCTTTTAAATATGCTGCCCCCTCTGCCTGGAACACGCACCAGAAAGACTTAAAGTGGTCAGAACTGATCTCATGCGATGCCTTTGTTACAACTAGGGCTGTCAATTTAAAGCGTTAATTATATAAATTAATTAACATTAACACGTTAATAAAAATTAAAGCAAATTAATCACATTCATCGATTTTGTCTAGCTGTAGGTGGCATGGTTGCCGTGTCATTGCCTGATTTTACATTATTGAAGCAACAAACTTAATTTAGACCTCAATGTCCCCGTGGTAGGCTACCTCATGTCACATAAAAGCATCTTTGCCATCCCATCGAAGCAGTATTAGCCTAACTTACCATCTCAAAGCTAAACATGTAAACAGCTGTCAGCCCCAGTAGCAAAGGCCTGAACTATTTTACACAAGGATATATCCATGAGATTTGGATTTCGGACGGAGCAGGTGATGACATATGAGTTGATGCTAGGTGTTGAATGCGGAAGGCACAAACACCTCACAAACTCCACACTGAAATTCATCAGAACCAAATTGTGGACTCTAACTGCTCATGTAATGCGGGGTGAGTAAATTAGTGGCATCCATTCTGAGAAAATAAGCCTGTGAGAATGATCTGTTAACTAATAGCTACGGGCTAATTAGCTACTGTACATCAACCACCTAACGTTACTTGCTTCGTAGCTTTTTGTGTCAGCGCTACTGTAAACTGATGTGTGGAGGGGGGTGTGGAGTATCGTGCAGCTTGTTTTCTTATAACATTATGGTACAGCAGCCTGCAGGGCGGTTTTCTGTATGTTTTAAGAACCATTTTCTTCAAACTAATGTCTAATCTATGAACACAAGGCGGGACAAGCTTTGTTTATGGGACATCAGAGGCATTCTCTGTGTGATTGACAGGTCGGAAAGGTCTATTGACATATCTTAATTTGGGGCTTTTGCCAGCAAATTGATTAATCACAATTAATTAATTACAGATCATGTAATTCATTGGATTTTTATTTTTATTTGTAATCATTTGACAGCCCTAGTTACAACCCTAAAGGACTTAGAACAGGAAAGTATTTCATATTGTCATTGTATCTCATAATCTTTTAAATGTTTGATATTTGTGTGTCTGTATGTTGTTCATGTGTACAGTATGTTTAATGCTGCCCTCTTGGCCAGGTCTCTCTTGGAAGAGATATCTAATCTCAACAAGCTTCACCTTAAATAAAGGTTTAATTACAAAAAAAGTGAACCTGTCGTCCCCCACACATGATGCATGTCATCATTATGTACAGTTGCTGAATGAAGTTGGTCGTCTCCTCGTCGATCTAGTGGTCAGTAAAATCGACCAAATGTCAAGAGGTGGACATCATTTGTAGGGATGCTATGATTTTCGTCTATGAAGACAGTGTGCCTACATAGTTACTGACATCAGAAACAAACACAAGAGGAACATTTATTTTGGTAACCAAGAGCAACAAGAACTGTAGAGCTGAATCTACATGGTTCTCATGATGCTGAATCTACACGGTTCTCATGACACATTGTCAAACCCTTGCCCGGCACAACAAAGGTCCGCTCTCCAATGTGTTTTCCACGTTTGGCCTCTTCACTGTAGTAGGCTATACTGCGCTGCATTGCCTATTATTTTATGATATTCTAACATAACCAGCGTGCATTACATAGATAAATAATGGGCTGCAATTTTCGCAGAAAAATCTTTAACGCTTTACAGCATTAGTTCACACACCAACTTCCCCTGGCTATTGCAATAATAATAGTGCAAATTCTCAAATCACAGTACTATACACATCGTGGTGGAGGCGAAAAGACCAAGGAGGAACATCACAGAAAAAGACAAGACCAGAAAAAGAGAAAGAGACCAAGCCAGAAACCAAACTAGAGGATTGGCTTTTACTTGCTGGCGGGAGCTTCACAGTGAAAGGCTGCAAGACTGACGCAGAGCTGGCTTCTGCTGTTGAACTTGTACTGTAAGCACTATACTAGTGTTAGCTATCCTAATATTAGCTGGCTTGCTATGTCTTATTTTGAAATTGCTTGAAGTTTGGCTGTGCTAGCAGTGACTGTATGAGGATGCATGTAATCTAGCTAGCTTGGGGCACCTGCTAACTGGTAGTGTACTAACTTTTTAGACTGATTGCTCGCGAGTTAGCGAGCTGACGAAGTGTAATGAAAGGCTATGAGTCTGACACCGACCTGGCCTCTTTTGTAATGTACTAAAGCTATCTGTTATGTTAAAATTGCTTGATGTTTGGCTGTGTTAGTTGTAAATGTATGAGGATGCTATCTATCTAGCTGACCTCTTTTATAACATCAGTTAGCCAAAGCTGGCAAGCTATCTCTTATGTTGTTAGAATTGCTTGACGTTTGGCTGTGTTACAGTAGCTAGCTATGGATGTCTGAGGATGTATGCTAGTGACTACATTGCGTGTGTTAGGCTGACATTTGCTTGCTAGTGTAACTTAGTTGATTTAGCGATCTGACAAAGTGTTGACAGAGATAATTGAGTGTTGTTAGGTAACTTATCATTGCAGCACTAGTTGGCTAGCCACACGATAGGATTGTTAGGAGCATTGTGCAGCACTGTATAACTAGTTGGCTAGCCACACGAATTGTCAGGAGCCATGAAGTCCAGCACTGTATGATTTGTACCTACCGCAAGATAGATGTATGCGTGTGTGTGTTCTGTTGCAAGATGGGCCAACAAAGTTGGTTTAACCTTGTAAACAAATGCAGACGTGCAGCTATACTGAACATGCATAGTATTTACCATTTTACGACAGTTGTGCAATAGTGAACTTGTAGGGGGCGCCACATCGCAAACGGGACCTCCCGCCCCTCCTGAAAGACCCCAAAATAGGAGACTTTTAGATCGCATTTTTAACATTTTTAGTGAAGGGCAAGTTAAATAATAAAAAAATAATAATAATAATTAAAAAAATATATATAGTGAAAATTAGCATCGCGGCTAGCGACTATTTTCTAACTGGGAGTGAGAGATGATGAAATGAAAATATTGGGCCTCATTCACCAACGAAGTAAAGAAGTTCTTAAGAAGCATTTCTTCTTAAACTGTACTTACGCCATTTCTAAGCTCGCCTGGTGTTCAACCACCCCAAGTTCTCCCACACAACTTCCCTCCTCCGTTCCCTACACTGGCTCTCTGTAGCAGCTCGCATCCAGTTTAAAACTCTGGCGCTAACCTACAGGGCAATGAAAGGAACAGCCCCCTCCTACCTCCAGGCCATGGTCAAACCCTACACCCCCTCCCGACCGCTACGCTCTGCTACCTCAGGGCGACTTGTTGCCCCGTCACTCCGAGGCCCCTGCGGTCGATCGACACGGTCACGGCTCTTCTCTGTCCTGGCCCCGCAGTGGTGGAATGAACTGCCCACTGATGTCAGGACAGCAGAGTCGCTGCCCATCTTTCATCGCAGGCTCAAAACTCAACTCTTCAAGAAGTACTACAACAATCCTCCCTCCTAAGCACTTATTGTATTTTATTGTATTGTATTGTATTGCACTGTACTTTATATTGCTATTCTTGCACTTTGCCATCAGCACTAGATTATGCTCTTAGTCACTTGTTTTAGAAAGATGCACTTGTGAGTTCTGGCAAGTACATTGGCTTTTCCTACGTTAAATGCAATTATTGTTGGTCACTTTGGATAAAAGCATCTGCTAAATTACTGTAATGTAATGTAATGGTATTGTTTCTGAATGAATAATATGGTAAACGAGACAGTGGGTTGAAGCCGGGTATATGACCACCAGGGGGCGTATATTGCCGGAGACATAGGCCATACTACCATGGTAGGCCTGCTAACTGGGGAAAGTCTTTCCATGTTCTTTTGTCATGGCTTTATTATATGATATTACATTAGGCTATATTATATTATTATATAGCCAATTACAGGCTAAAAACAAAGGCAGGAGTCAAAGCAGAGCAAGTTGGAAAACTGACAGTCTATGTTCTTGTCAAGTGCAAATCAAATCCAATGTTTTTATGAAGCCCTTAAAACAACTGTGTGTGCGGGGGGGTGGGGGACCGCCTACCATCAGAATCTGGGACCACACCATTACTGCTCAATAGATGAACCAAACCTGTGTGTAGCCTACAGTTTAATGGTGGTTTGCTATACTCTTACCTTTGTGTAGACCAAACTATTCACATTTAGGATCACAGGGCCAGCAACTGGCAGGTCATGAATTCTGATAGCAGGATCTGTGACCACACATGTGTGACCACAACTGTACACATTTAGGTTAATTTATTCTCCATCATACGACACTTTTCACTGCCCCTACTATTGATTATTTTAAGACCCTATCTTACTCACAAGCATTTCAATCCCCCTGATATGGTCATTACTGTTCATTTGTATGTATTGTGATTTTTGGTCTTTTTTGTTCTATTAATACATCCATGGCATAACACAGCCACAGTCCTCACTCCGTGAGCGATGGCATTATTCTCGCTGGTCACAAAATCCGGTGGTCACACTTTTCGGTGGTCACACATTTCGGTGTATTTAACGCACCGAAATGTGTGACCATCGGATTTTGTGACCGGTGGTTACACATTTCGGTGGTCACAGATTTCGGTGTATTAATATGCGGAAATCAGTGACCACCGGATCTTGTGACCGGTCACAAAAGAATTCCGCATAACACCGGCCCCCCTCCAGTAGCCTGCATATCTCTCCTCAAGATTAAACATTCACGATTCCTTTATTTGTCACATGCAGCCTAATGTCCAGTCATAGTGAAATGTTGCTGCCGGCTCCAAGGTTATGGTCATTAGGCTACAGATGAAACTATAATACTCAATTTACAAATGACACAATAAGGACCATTTCTATACAGTATGTAGATAAGATCAGATAAGTAGGGTACCTCTTTTGTCAACTGCTAGCGTTGACAGCTGTGTAGGCTATATAGCCTACATTTTTGTAGACTGTAGGCTTGTAATTCTTTTTCATTATTCTATCACGTTTACATTTTGCACTGTTCTGCCTATGCTATGCTTGTTTATGCACCAAGGCAAATTCCTCGTAGTAGGAGGCCTACTTCACTTTACTAAAATCAGATTTTGATTGCCCACGCTGGATTCGAAATGCAGTCCTGACTTGCTAACGCACCTGACACAACCCCACCTAAACCATTATGCTATCGAAAAGCTCGCGAGTCGTGTGCACAATGACTGGTATTCATTCAGAGAAGTGACATCTGCGCACGACCCTGGAGTTGCATATCCTTATATGGGGCTGGCGGGGAATTTACCTATGCTAATTCATGTGAGCGGCCACAAGCTTTGAACTTGAGAAACCATGAGATTCACCATTAAGAGAAGGCAGATGCGAACTCTTCATGCGGTTTACGAACACGTTGTGAATCAGACGGGAGCTTTCCTCAGAAACGTTCTTAGAAAGAAATTTAAGAACAGAACTTAAGAAGATATTGGTGAATGAGGCCCAGTGTCTGTTACTGATGATAGTAACTATGTACATTAGCTAGCCAATATGTTGTGGACTAAATGGCACAATTGCATTCAAGTTAATTCACATTTTTCCCATTTAGGTTAGGCATTTCAAGCAATGCATTTGCAATTTCTTTTCTGCAGCTCAACATTCACACAACATTCACATTTTCTGCAGGAAATGTATTTTTTTTTATAGTTACATGTTTTATAAATGTAGTTAATATTTATCTACCTACGTTATGTGCACTTGTTTCATTTCAGCCCAGTGTAGAGAAATGCACGATACTAAGAAACGCCTTACTGCACATTTCTATGAGGACACTGTCCACACCATGTATCCATGACATGCCCGACCAATTTATCAAGTTAGCTAGTTCATTTCAATATATTCGGGATGTTTTGCAGGAGAGAAAAAAAACTTCTGTTCAGACATACCTTTTGAATGTGCTGATCACATCGCACATGCTGCATTTAAATGCCTCGGCACTGTTTCTGTAGGTGCAGGAGCTACAGAACCAATAGCTGTCGTCAGCAGTCGGTTTTGCTTGTCTTTTTGGCCTTGAAAATAGACAAATGTAAGGTAAGTTAGTTATGGAATTGCAATCGATGTAATCCAAGCTTTGAAATGAGTTTACATGTGTAATACTCTTGTGATTTCAAGATACATACTTTTTTAAAAACCTGTTAATTACATTAAAGTATGTGCAAATGTAGCAACAGTCAATTCTTACATTTCAACAAATTGAGAGATATCAATTTGTACACTATACATTCATAAAGTATTTAAACATACTGTACCTATGGTTGGTGTCCATCTCTTCAGTGCTCAGTGACAATGACCTAAGGGCAAAAAGAGAAAATTAACATTCAACACTGCAAAGTTTAGTCCATTGAAAGATTAGCACTGTAGACACCAGAGGCGCGCCACTGTACAGTAGACACCAGAGGTGCGCCGCTCTATAGTAGACACTAGAGTAGGGCTGCACAATTAATCGTGAATTAATCGAAATCGCGATTATGACCTCCGCGATTAACTAATCGCAAAAGGCCGCAATTAATGTGATTAATAATTTTGCTTTGAATTGAGTGTGCTAGGAATACACAGACGAATCACAGGCGCTTATGCTGTCTGACCAATCACATGCGTTCCCGCTGAGTGCGCTGTGCGCACTAATTTCACTGAGAAGACAGATAGTAGTAAGTCAAGACAAGTGTCACAAGAGTACCTGCAGCCGTGAATAGTGAAAAAATGAGCGAAAACGAGGTCAGTGAGTTAGTAACACGAAAGGGATCAACGTCTGTGATTTGGGAGAATTTTATTATATTATATATTAAATATTAATCGCAATTATTAATTGCAATTACCATTTTGAAGCAAATAATCGCAATTATTATGTTTTGTCATAATCGTGCAGCCCTACACCAGAGGCGCGCCACTCTATAGTAGACACCAGAGGCGCTCTACAGTAGACACCAGAGGCACGCCACTCTACAGTAGACACCAGAGGCGCGCCGCTCTAAAGTAGACACCAGAGGCGCTCTACAGTAGACACCAGATGCGCTGTAGACACCAGAGGCACTCTACAGTAGACACCAGAGGCGCGCCGCTCTACAGTAGACACCAGAGGCGCGCCACTCTACAGTAGACACCAGAGGCGCTGTAGAGACCAGAGGTGCGCCACTCTTCAGTATACACCAGAGGCACGCCGCGATAAGAGCTGAATTGTAGTCAGCTTTCCCCGCTGCGCGCAGGACGCGTGCGTCCCCCGCTGATCCGAGCGAGAATGCAGGCGGAATATCGCTCCCCGTCTGAAACGGCCTTTACTCTGATCGCACTTTGCAGGAAAGTTGTGGAGGCATACAACGCAAATCGGTGTTGTTATGAACGGAACGCTGCTAGAACAGGCGAAAGAATAGGTTGCTAGAATAAGCTAACCAGCCACTCCTCGGTGGCTAGGTTAGTTGTTAACGTTAGCTATCTACCATCAAAACGGATGGTAAATAGACACAAAAGAATCCCGAGAGACTTGAATCATATTTAACTTGTTTTTGGGTATGCTTTGGGTGTTTGGGGGTGTTTTTTTGCACAGGCTAACGTGACTTTATTGTGTTGCACTAGCATTAGCCCCCGTGGAAATTGGAACGACCCTACGCTATCTACAGCATGGAATTAACTGAAAATGATCTCTGTCAGTCAAAAACATCATACTGTAGGTAAGTCGAAAATGAGGCCCTAGTTAAAGAATTCCAGAATATCCCTTCAAGACAGTCATTAGTTGCTGACAATAATAAGTCATTTGGAGTGAGTTAGAGCATAAGAAGGGAGTTGAAGTTACTTTAATCTGCAAGTAGCTAATTAGCCATCATCATTAACCTGTCATCACTGAGCAATTAGACTTTACCCCCCAAACAACAAGAGCTCCAAACTGGTACCATAGCTTAGGACTTATAATAGGATTTAGTTAGGTTTTAGTGTTGGCCATTTTAGTATAGGGTTTCACAATAGGTGTATTGTTTAAGTTGTTGTGTTTGATATTATGTTTATTATATTAAAGTTGATTGTTTATTGTTACCCTGCCCCCTCTAGTTATTAGCTATTGTCCACTTTCAGCAATCACATAATACAACTTTTTTTCCACAGGTTAGCTATTCTCGCTACATTGATTGACAGGGTTGCCATCCAATCATCAGCGACTATATTACGTATGAGTTCTGTACATTTGGTACTAGAGCAGCATCAACAAGTCCACACTTTGGAGTATGTTACATGACCAATTTGACAAGTTAGCTAATTTCACTATATTGTGATGTTTTGCAGAGAGAGAAAAAAAAAAATATTCCGACATACCTTTTGGATGTGCCCTTCTTCACATCACAGATGCTGCATTTAAATGCTTCAGCAGGGTTTCTGTAGGTGCAGGCGCTGCATTCCCAATAGCCGTCATCAGTAATCGATTTTGGCCTTAGAAATAGACAAATGTTCCAAGGCAAGTTAGTTATGTATTTCGTAGCGGACTGAAATCAGCAGTATAATCCAAGCTTTGAAATGGGTTTACATTTGCAATACTCAATGATTTCAAAATAACATGCTTTTTTGAAAAATGTGAATTACATTAAGGTCAGGGGTGTAGTGGTAAATACAGAGGTGGGTAAACTCTGTCAAATGCAGAGTTTACCCACCTTGTTTCCCCTCACTGATTAACACAGTTGATCAGAAAATAGGTGAGTAAACTCTCAGGCTCCTTTTAAAGAGGTGGGTAAACTGAGTTTACTTGGGTTTACCCTCCACTACACCCCTGATTAAGGTATGTGCAAATGTAGCAACATTAAATTCTTATATTTCAACAAATTGAGAGATATCAATTTGTACACCATACATTCACACTTATACAGACTTATACAGTGAACACCTGGGGACAGAGAGACTGAGGGAGAGCAGAGTCCAACAATAAGGATTGCCCGACTTCCCGGGGAAAGTAAAACTCCATGTCGGGCTAGTAAATCAAGCAACTCACTTGCCCAATCGAAAATAAATTTATTTTCGATCATCGTCGTATCATAGCTAATGTTCTCTCTGGCACTTAGCAAAGCCCCTTCCCCTGGCCCACATTGTAGGCTAGGAGTGTGACGCAAGGCTGTCAGTCAGACATCTTTCAAATGGCGGCAGGTAAAGACAAGACAAGCTCAGGCACAAACGGACATAAATCGTCTTAGACAAAGGGGTTGGGTGGTCTAAGAAGATGTGGGTGAAACTCACACTACGTTTTGCACACTTTGCCAAAGGTTTGAGAGCAGGGCAGATAAAACAGGGTGGTTTTTCAAAGGCACTTTTTCCAATTATGTGTGGTTATTTGATAACTGCTGCTAAATAAAATAATTTGTATAGGGGCAGGTAAAAATTACTTTGGACAAGTAGATTTCTGATATTGGACCCTGAGAGAAAGAGAATAAAGCTCCTCACATAGTGTACCTGTGGTAGGTGTCCATCTCTTCAGTGCTCAGTGACAATGACCTAAGGGCAAAAAGAGAAAATCAACATTCAACACTGCAAAGTTCAGTCCAATGAAAGATGGTGCATAGCCTACTTTACAACTACAACATACAAACAAATGCAGTGATGCAAGTTAATTCTGGAAAGCTAAACAGACAGATATTCCCTTTCCTCATTACTGTGCACAAATGGTGCTCACATGTTCTTAGGCCTCAAGAGTCCTTCTGGTGCCGGTGTTATGCCATTTTTTGCACCCCCGCCACTAGGGCTGGGTATCATTTCAAAAATTACGATACCAGTACCAATACCAGTACAGTACCCTTAAAGTGATACCGATACCAATTGAATACTTCAATCGATACTTTGTATTTATTTTTTGCACTTTTTCCATTCCATAACCATCATATGAATGGAAGCATTCAGTTGTGTAAAATGCCATCAATCCTCCCACATTCAAATAATTTTTACAATCTTACATTTTGAAAGTGTTTAAAAGAGTATCAAACTGCATTTATTACAATATAACTACTGACAGTGACTACACATTTTTTAGTCATCCGTGGCCTTGCAGCTAATGTGAACGGTGTGTCAAGGCTGCTGCTGGGGGTGGCAATATAAGCAGTAGCAGGTGTGGTGGTAGTAGGCCTAGGGGGGTCTTAACATTAAGCATAAGATTAGTTAATAACATTAGCCTAAACACATATCGCTGCTACAGAAATTAAAACTACCACTAAGTAACCAATGCACTAAGCAATGCATTACAGAGTAGGGTTGCTAATGCGTTTTTATGCATTAATTTTTACCATACGCCATAGGCGTGTAGTATAACCATACTTTTGAGCGTTTTGGTGGCATTACCTCAGCGTGCTAAACTGTGTCAACTAGCAGTTGCAGTCGATTTCACCAGATGGATTGTAGCTGTCTGCCATAACGGGCATATCACGTCGCATTAAATTGAAGAACTTGCAGACAGAAACCTCCGGGCACGAAAGGGCGCGCATTGCGAGGTCACATAAAAGTATATTTTTTTGCACACGCGTTCATCACCTTCACTGCTACAACTATCCTAGGTGTGCAGTGCTTCTCCATAATGGGGGGGGGGGGGGGGGGGCACACTTATATCTTAAAACAGTTTTCAACTTTTCCACAACACTGTAGCAATGGCAGAGGTATCCATTAACGTCCCTCTCAAGTGGGGGGGTTATCTTCCGTACTGGAAGATCGTGGCGCGCTCATCTGGTGGTGGGCTTTGGTAGTCCTACAACATCATGTCGCACAGGGGTCTCACAGGATGCACAGGGGTCGATCTAAAGTCCCCCACTGTGACAAAATCTATTGAACTTATGGTAATGCTTCCCCTTACGCTAGCTTGCTGACTAGCTAGCTATACTATCCCAAACCAGCTAGTACATGCTAATAGCTAACAGAAATATCCTTTTAGCAGATGTTTTGACCACTTACTTCTCTGACTCTAATTTCTCCGCAATTGGAAACTCTTCGTTGTGCCTTGAGCTATCCATGCCTTTTGTCGGGGGTTTTTGTTTTCGTGATCACCAAAATATTTTGGCTACCCAGCGAGCAACTGTGGCTGCTTTCGAAACAGTAGCCTAACCATGTTGGCGCCCATCCCTCTTGACTTTTAATACGTTATCCCCGCCGTTCCCGCCGCATGTTTTTATAGGTCGATTTCACGCGTGCGCATTATATTTCCAGGGTTCAACTGAACTACGGTTCTACAGAAGGAACAAATGAGATCGCAGCTGAGGGGCATGGTCAGAATACGGTCAGTGTATGCATATTTTAGAGAGCGGTCGGCAGGTGTTGTAAGTCCGGGTGGACAATGATTCTTCTGAATGTCTTATTCAAAAGGTATGATTCTTGTTAACTGACACTTCATAATTCGTTTTCAGACATAATTCTTACATATCTCATTACTTGCACAGACAGTGGGATTCAAGAAGAAGAAGTCACCCTTTTAAAAATAGGCTCAGCAAACATCCTTATCGTTATAGCACCTCCTTTCTTTCTCGCTCTCTCGCTCTCTCTCTCTCACTGACAGGTGGCTAAATCAAACATGCTGGAGTTCTTCATCTCACACTGAAAGTAGGCTATGTTCTCACCTCTCATGACCTCTCATGCCACCAGAGAAATAGGTAGGCTAATAGGCTACAGCAGGCTTGAAGTTGGTGATTTTGAACTAAACTTTTGCATAGTCAGATATATAAAGGTATACGCTTCATAAAGACCACATCCACACAGGGACGGACTGGGACAAAAATTCAGCCCTGGCATCTTGGCCCAGACCGGCCCACAGGACTGGACTGGGTGAATATTTCCTACCGGGAAATGTAGCCCCAGTCGGCCCACTAGCCGAGCCGTGAAATGGAACACCTTCAGTTTCGTTTTGTTGACGGGGGGGGGGGGGGGGGGGGGGGGGGTGCTGCTGTGCGATTTGTTGACCGGGGGGGGGGGGGTGCTGCTGCGCGATTTGTTGACGGGGGGGGTGCTGCTGAGGCTCTCTAGCGGCCCACGCAAATGACACCTGAAACTAACAGAGGGAGGGGTGGGGCCTACATATGATTGGGCCAGCCCAGTGTCAGTATAGAAAATGGACCAATGGGCCGCTGTCCCTGCTCTATGGGCCGTTCGTTAGCTCGTTTTTTTAGATCGGCCCACAAGTAGGTCCGGCCCACCGGGCATTTGCCCGGTACGCCACATGGCCAGTCCGGCCCTGCATCCACATGGGTATTTTTGTCTTTACAAAATGATATGGTTTTATTTAATGGGCTGAACTTTTGTGCATAGTCCAAGATGTGCATAGGCTGGAATTGTTGACGATTGGATGCTTGGATAGTGTGATCAGCCACAGTCATTTGTTTGTAATATCAAATACAGCAACATGTTACTCATATTAATTTTCAGTTAAAAACCACTATTACTTGTCATAATTAAGAGTTAAGAGATATTTAAGAGTCACATCTGTCCTGACTATAATTGATAGAGGCTTTTTGTCCTGAGTAATGTGTAGAGTTTCATGAGGAACATCAAAATGTTTCTGAGGTCTGTCCCCACGTCTCACTTCCTGTTGTTGAGTTGAAAATTATATTATTACAGAAATGTCGCACTGTCCCACACAGGTGTTCAGATTGAAGTGCCCATCTCCAGTCTAATTCATCAATCTTTGTGGTCACATGCTTTAGTAGGCTCCTTCAATTCATCTGGTATGTGATCAACAGTCTCTACATCAACAGCTTTGACTTGATGATTTTTGATGCACATGTGGAGCTGTTTTTAGTTCTTAGACACGTTAACAGTTTAACCTTAACTGCTGTGAGGCATGCAATCAGTGTCATCGGAAATGTTGGCTTATAAAGAAGTAAACCTGACTGGGCACATTTTTTTGTGTCATACTGTGAGGCAGGTGATTATGGACATAAGATAATTCATTTGTTGTTTTTCTACTCTGCATATAGGCAGCTTATCAGTTCTCATTCTCTATAGTTAAGAGACAATACCAGCAATTTAATATAGGGCCTAGCTCTCATACAACTTTGACAACCTTAACTCTGACATAGGGCGTCTTCCACTTGTCTTCCATACTCCACCAATCCAATATCTCCACTCTAGTTATTGAATTGGGGCCATGTACTGTAGTACTCAGAATGTCATTCACGTCCAGGTTAGTACTACACTGGGCTTCAACAAGCCACCCCTATCTCTTTCAGAGGCTGTTTTGGCGGCAAGCCACTTGGTGACGTCTGACAACTTACCACAACCTTCTTGACACCCTGCAAACCTGCCTGACTCCTTGCCTTACAAGTAACAGTGATGCTCCAGTATGACAAGTCAAATAAGACATTGTATTAAAAGAGTGAGTTATGAATGACTGTTTTAATAACTTGTCACTGTATCCACCAACACTGGTGTGATGTATCCTTTGAATATATGATATTTGAATCTCAACAGATCATAACAGATCATATAATCTTCTGAGCACCAGGAAATGTATTAATGTTTACAGTAATTATGTGGTTGCAGTTCATGCCTACAAGGAATGGAAAGCAGAAATGATCCTTCAACCAGAGGTAATAATACAAAACAGACATGTGATTTTCACTGGTTGTTATTTATCATGAACATCAAGGCAACTTGGAGTACACTACAACAGAAAAATAAGGCACCCTTATTGACGACGGCTCACCAACTTTATCAAGCAGCAATTTCAGATAGTTGAATACAATGTAATTCCAACATCAATGTTGTCTTCATATACTGTATTGTGCTCAAAATTCCAACATGGCACAATTAACCTACAGTAAGAATTATAGGGTTCTGACTTTTTTTTGTCAAAATGGAGTTAGTAACATACACTTGATTATTGGATGTTTCTGTTGTAAAGTTTTGATTCTCAATATCTCAAGAGATATACTTTACCCTGATAGAACCCTATAGTTCTAAGCTCACAATCAGGGGACACACAAATGGATGATAGATTATTGGGCTACACAAGCTCAATAACATGTTCACATTACAGCATCAAAGTCAAAGTTGCGATGCAAAAAACCTGAACGTGAATGGCAATATGCCCGCTCTAGTGGCCAATTGAGGATTAGTGATGTTCAGTAACCATGAACTGTCATACAACAGCCTACCTACTGTATCATGAAAAGGCAGGTTCCCACATTATGTTGATGGAGTGAGTACATCAACAGATGACTGGCTGAAGAATGCTGATACACACAATCCTCACAATGAATTTGGACAACCATTTACCGTGATGCACCTTTACAATAACATACAGGTAGTCATTGATAACATTGTGATAATAATCCATTAAAATGTACAATTACTTAGATTATAGAAGTGACAGCTACACATACAATACACAAATTAGAAATTGAATAACAACTGGCATATTCAAACTACGGACTCCCTATCATCCAGGCTCTCCCAGGTGGAGTAGCAGTTAGAAGAGGGGGGTACTATTTTCTCATTCCTCATCCTCCTCTCTTTGGCAGCTTCTGCAGATGTAACATTTACAGGGAAGCCTTTTTCACGTGGCAATAAAAAGTGTGCATTGGTAAAGTACATGAAAATAATTACCCTGTTAACTTGTACTACATGCATTCACTATGGTCTATGTCATTCGACAGTTCTTGGTTGAAATTGTGTCACCTCCCTTCAGTTCGTACTTAATACTCAAGTAAAACATGACAAACATTACTTCAACATGTAATAAATCTCAGAGCAACATTTACAAGTATGATGCAGATCCAGTCTTGGAATACATTACTGTAAGTAAATTCCATGTAGCCTGACCATTGGCATAGCAACTCAAACTGACCATCTGAATTACAGTATTATATGGTTTCTAAATGTCCAATTATTTATTACATTGAATGCTAACACTGATACTGTATGCTAAATGTGATTCATAAGTTGGTTAAATCACACATTTCTGACTTTTTCCATAGCCATAATCAAGAAAGCATCTTTAACCTGTACATATTGTACATTTGCATTGTAAATGTATGAGTAAGTAAAAGGTTGTGTCACTACAACTACACCACGAAAAAAACTACATCGTCTTTGATCTACAAATGGTTGATTAAAGAAAAAAATCATTCAATTCCATATCAAGTCTCAACACTATACTGTACTTGGCAAATCCTCACAGTGCAGAACTGAAGGGTCCCCAGCATGGCTACTGGGCATGTGCCTGTCCTCTGGTCACAGGGTGTGTGAGCCTGTAGCAGCAGAGGCAGGGGGGGAGGGCAGGTCCCAGTTCGCGGATGATGCCTGAGTGTGACAGTCAACATCCTCCACTGTCCCCTATTTCTTCAGCTTGTCTTCTGAGGCTCAATGTGCAACGTGGGCCACACCCCAAATAAGAACTGAACACATGTCGATAGAGAGGTGTTGGTGGTTTGTTTAGATATTGCGGTGTCATATCTGAGTCCAACAGTCAAAGAAATAACTACAGTACGTGCATCAGATTTGGATGATTTAACACTTACCTTTACTTTTGGTCTGTGTTTGAGGTAGGTTGACCTGATCTGTAGGCTGCATAGTGAAAGAAGAACATAGTTACATTTGCAGTTACTCGTTGTAGCAATCAATCAGACTATACTGGAAAAATCACATCACAAGTATACTCTCTCAGGCATCACATTGGCTTGTAGCCTACAGTAGCCCAATCCTGGTCCTTACCTGAGGAGTATGTGCAGGTAGGATCCCAGGCCTGTGAGGATGTGCCACCAGGCATGGAATTGTGTCACTATGCCAACACCAGGGGGCAGTCTCTGTCTAGTGGCTCTGGAGCACAGGGAAACAGACTAGAGGACTACCCCAAACTGTTTACAATAGTCCAGACAAAACAGAGATTCCCATAACAAACCCCACTGAATCAACACAATGAAAAGAGCTTTGGGACTGAGTTGATCATAGTGCAACTGGCAATCAATTTAATTGAAAGGAAAACAGACTTGGGAACAAACTTGTTGAAGACATACATCACATAAAAAGAACAATGCCTATAGCATATCTACCTGAGTGAGTTACAGAAGAGATTGTCAATGTTCCACAGTAGGAATCCCAGAAGGAAGACAGTGAGGGAGGTGTAGCACAGAGGCCTGAGCCACGGGTACACCCTACAATGGAAACAAAGACATTTCACAACCTAATTATTTCACATGGCAACTTCTTAGCCATCAGTTCATTTGCTGAGCTTGACTACCAGATGATACAGAAATCTATTCACTGCCACCTACCATGTAACTATGAAGATAGAACGTATCACAAGGCATGCTACCAGCGCTCCATACATAACCTGGTGATACAAACAAAAGGCTTCAAAAATCAACCAGGTCTGAACTTAGTGTGTTGTCATGTTCTAAGCAGCTTCTTTGGATCATCATTGTCACAGTACAAGAAAGGGGGGGACATCAAGATGAGCAGTTAGTGACAAGGCCTATTCACATGAGTGCATGTACAAGGTCCAACCACTAGGTCGCGCTAGCCTAAAGCCACAATCATAAGTCAGCATATAGTATAACATCAAAGCAATCTAAAAATAGACCACATGGATCCTGTTGGCTGTATCCCAATACTGAAACATAATGTGACTCAGTTCAGCACTGATCATGCTCCTACTTGCCAAGTATGCAGTTGGACCAATATCCTTCCAATTCCCTGTCTACTTAAGCATAACAGACGTGACAGTTACAGGATTGTTTGTGGTTAAACATGCACCGCCATAAAGAGGTGTGACTAGTAAGCAGAGGGGACTGTGGTGGGGGTGTAAACAAAGACATCGCTGTGCTTGTTGTTATGGAGCAACACAGTCCCACGGTGCTCTCACAATGCACAGTACAAAACACAGGATAGAGACTAAAGGGAAACGCAGATAAGGCCAGGACGTTTTCAATGTGACCTGAACAAGGGGTTTTCCCTTGTTTGAACACGTAATCTGGGAACAAGTACTGGTCCTACTGATACAGTATCTCAAACAAGCGCAGCAGATTGACGAGTTTTGCACAACAACAACAAAAAACATCTTGAGACAAAACCAGCCGTGACTAGAAATTCTGCAAAATGTCGAAATCATTCTTTAATGCAATTGAAGCTAGGACATCTAGTATAACATGAAACAGTGCCATGGCTAACTGCATTGAACCGGACATCAATCTGGCTGGCCTTACTTTTATACTAGGACAATATTGACTCATGACACACAGAACCCAGATAGCAAAGAGGTCGCTCACTGAACACTTAACTCATGCACTTCCTTACAGTACCTGGTGAAAGACTGGCTCCTTCCATTGTAAGTAAACCTACAACATTAATAGAAGTGTTAGAGTGAGTGAATAGCAAAACAATATACAGTATCAATGAGTTTCTGATTCTAAATTCACAACTGTAAATCTCAGCGTTCTCTTCCAGGGGAACATGGAATGATTAAGGGCAGTGATGACACTTTTTACACAAGAACACACCAGTAAGCTGACAAGCATGACACTCACCACACTGACTGTGACACTGAAGATCAACAACAAAGTTATGGGAAATAAACTGATGGTGTTTTCCTGCTTGAAGCACTCATATCTGAAACAGAAAGATGAATGACAAGTGTGTGTCACCAAGAGATGGAAAAGGGATTGTCACAGCTATACTAAGCAACTGAGAGGATGAAACATGAAACATGTACAGTAATATGAACCAGAAATATGAACCATATTAGTGCTGTGTCATAGCCAAACTAAAACGACAAGTACATTCAACTGTTCTTTTTTTGTATAGATCAATAGGATTAATTGTGCTATTCATCCCTTCACTATCATGATTAACTCCCTTCCAGTAGGCAAAGGGGCTTGTCTGTGTTTCAAGAGATGCTCAATGTCAGTGTCAAGTGTAATAGCTGAAGAAAATGGGAAATGGTGCACAGCTTACAGGCAGTAGACAAACACACATGTGCTGTAGATCATTGGTAACTCATCCAGTAACTGCAGAAGATAACAGAGACACACAGAGTACAGTACCATGGCACGGTCAGTACAACACAATAAGGAACCATTGTTTAAATAGTTTGTTTTATTTTTACTCACAAGCCTTTCATCTAACTCGCCGGAAGAGCTCAAACCCCATTTATCTTGCAGACATTTCCCTACGCTGCAAATGTGTGTGTGTGTAAATGGACATTCAGCAAGAAACAGAGGGATACAAATGCTTCATGTCCTAAAAAGACACACAAGCCCATGTGAGAACACAGTGATCTTAGATTAGTGTACATGCTGACCAATCTTGATTCATTTTTAGATATCATAAGTCAGCCCACCTGCATCTCATATTGCAGCGTCATGTGAAAACACCAGGAACCAATGCCAACAGCTGGAACAAAGAGAGTGATGTCATCAAACAGGAGGGAGAGACATTAAATACTGTATATTAACATTGCTCTGAAAACCCAGATAGACAAGACCATAGGCCGGGACCAAGTAAACTTTTAGAATTACTCTGATAAACAGTAGGTTTACCTGCCAGCCCTAGAAAGGAGCAGACGTAGCGGAACTCTAGTCCATCTTTAATGGTCTGGATAGCACCATAGATGGGAGGAAGGATCATAATCAGGTTACTGACTGTGTTCCCTGCACAACGGGATGACAGAACAAGACTCAAGAGGAGGAACAACATGATTTACAGTGTCATTAGAATCAACACTCCTTCAATGTGTTATGACACTTTCACTTCAGTGTTTGTTGGAATAGGTGGGTGTGCAAAGACAAATTCAAACAACTGAAGATAACTGCAGTGTGGGTTCATTTAGAGTTCCATGCCGCACTAGAGGCTTTAGTGGAATGAGAACTAACCAATCCAACATCTTATTATTTATCTGATCTTCTTATCACTTATCTTTGAACATTGAAGCAAAACCAACCCTGCCAGCGTTCTGAGTGAACACACGGTTCACAGTTTACCTTCATCAGAATCAGCCTGATAAAGCTCTGGCTGTCTTTTTTTTTTTTACAGGGTTGCTGTAGTAGCATGTGTGCGTGTGGAATTCAGACCGCTCCTATCACCAAGCTGCAGTGTTATGTTCTGTAGCCTACTGTACTGTATATCACATTTCCTTAACTTCAACTGTAAACAGGAGTTTCTGTTTAACTGACTTCCCTCAACGCTGCAAGCAAGCAGCAACTATTGTTCCCCCTCTGCCAAGGTTTTGAAAACTGAGATCGGGCACACAAAAGCAAGCATATACAATGAGCATACATCATGGTGGCCTCTTTTCTTTTGTCATTCTTCCACACCAGGTTTACTGAACATAGCACATTCCTGCCTTTTTTTGTCTAGACTTAACATTAAAATCCAAACCATTCCCCAACTCCCATCAATGTGAGTGGTACATTATCCTCAGACTAACTGGAAAGTAGGAATGCTTTTATTGAAATCCCAGAATCATTCATTTCTTTTTTTCTTTTCTTTTTTTAAATTAGCAGTCAAGACAGAGAGAATACTCTAACTCTTGGAACATAAGAGTACCATTATTTTTTCAAGCGGCACAGCCACTTCTACAGTAGGCTGTATGTGACGTGTGTGTCTGTCCGTCCATGTGTCTGGGTCCATTTGTGAGAAATAGGCTACTGTTGCACACCAGCAGAGGGCAGCAGAGATTGCTCATAAACCTGCACCGCTTACTTCACCGCCTGTGTGTGATTTTCTTTTTGAGAGAGAGAGTATTGGTAGTGGATGCAGGTCAAGCATGAGACAGTGAGAGGTAAATGAGCAGCAGTCCAAATAAGCAAACCCTGACCCATTTGGCACAGATCCACTTTAAACGGTTCTGCCACGTGCCCTTGTCCACATACCAAACCTTGCATGCACTTTTTGGGGGAAATTCTTAATTTATAGTTGATATAGTCAGAAATGGTTCTGGAGAACAAAACGTGTAATCAGTTATGATACTGATTTAGCCTACAGAGAAAGAATTGTGCTGTATGGTAGGCTAATAATGTAATAATAATGTATAGTCTATTTAGTTAGCAACAGTAGCCTACTGACATGTCAAATCAAGTGGCTACACTCATTGTTGAGCTCCATACAAAAGTCCAGTCAAAAGATTTCTGATACACGTGACATTTCAGAAGCGTCGCCCTTGGTCAAGCATTCAGAATCGATGCGCCAGTTTTTATTAATCTAGTGATCATGAGACAAAAGCATGGAGGCACTCGATAATTATTAACAAAGGCTGCATGAGCTGTTATACAATCAGTAAGCTTATGGTAAGCTTATGGTATTAATTCTGAATGTGACTGCGCGTGCGATACGCGCTTTGTGATGGCTACTTGAATCAAAGCTTAAAGGTGTTGGCAAATTAAGTTGGTCTTCATATACAGTTAGCTAAATGTCTTTCAGTCGCGTTGTCTATGTAGGCTAAAACAACCGAGCAACATTAGCCTCTGCAGAAAGATGCCCCGTGACGAAATCAATTCATATAGCCTAGGCTATGATATGAACTCAAGAAGGCGAAGGAAATTAAAGAGATTAAAGAAGTGCTATGCTTCATCCAGAAAGATATGCTGTTGGCATGCTGTCTAACCTACATTCCTCCAAGTGCAGTGTCTGTGTCAGAAACGTGACATTATGCTGAATTATTTCATTATTAATGTTTGGTTGGGACGCTACACGGGAATGTTACCAGACGCCGTTTACGCTGCACTGAGTCGGCCTTCCTCGCGAATGTACATCCGTATAAATTGCAGTCATTTTGGATTCGCAAAACGGCAGTTTCTCTACACGCGCGGTGTCACTCGTACTTACAGAATTCTGCGATGTACAAAGAAACGACATAATTCTCCTCGCACCAGTCCAGCGTTGACGTCGGGCGCCCCCAGTATCCTAGTCTCTCCGTCGAGGGAGCCATGATGGAAAAGGAACGGACTAGTTGGGCGTGAGGGAGGAGTGAATCTTTATAGTAACGGATTTACGGCCCCATCCATTCTCATGCTAACTTGCGCACAACACAGGTGAGGTTTGGGCACCCCATTGTGTATGAAAGGTCATTGGATTAAAAAGCCACCTGGCACAAGTTTAATTTTATCTTCATTATTCTACCCTCACATTGATTGGAGAACTTTTGTTATGGTGAAAATTGAAAAACGAAACCTCTAACAATGTGTAATAGCCTAATTATTTCAAATGTGTCATGATGTAGGCTAGGCCTAGTTTAGCATTATGAGGAAAAGACATAAGGTTCCAAGTGAACAAATAGGCCTACCTAGCCTGTTTAACACACAAAAAAAACCTTCAAAATACCCTTCAACTCTTATCAGATCAAAGCTATCGTTTATCTACTCTGGTAGGCTATAGGCCTAGCATTATTCACTGTTGAGCTTAACAACTTATGTCTAGCCTAGGTACTGTTTCATTAGTGTAACAAATCCCGTTCTCATTCAGTCCTTGATGACACTACTATGCACCAAGGTGAGAAAGTCATGTCACAAAGCCCCAGCATATTAACACTTTTTTCGAATATAAATGTGCACAGGACACAGTATTATAGTGTAGCACAGTAGCTACCGCAGCCTATACAATACATTACAGCTGTATTTGTTCAAATTTTCTCTCCGACAGAAGTGGGTTGGATCGCTCTGATGACGGCGTCTTCCCCCAGACCACTCCTGCGCAGTGAGAATCAGTGCTATGTGTTGCCTGTGCTTTTTAAATATGTGGGGTACCCTCGGGCAGACAGACAAACAAAGCAGGACAAATAAGACAGACAACACGTTAGGCCTACTAGGGGCACAGCTACAGACAAAACATTTAAAGAAATTAATCTTAACTAAGTTATTGATAAAGGTTACATAGCCTACCTGTAAGGTGTCCATATTCTGTTATATAGCCTATGTCCATCTTCTCTTCCATATAGGCCTACAGCAATTTGTCAAGTAGGATATAGCCTGAGATCTCCACCTTCCACTGAGACATATTTGTTGGGAGGGGGAGTAGTAGTTTGCAGTAGTAAAAGCAACGTTACATAATTCTAGTATATATAGTAATAATTGCATGTTATTTTTTAAACCATTACCACAGTGAAGTTGTGCTGCCCAGTAGTAGCTATAGTTTCATATTGCTGTAGGTAGAGCAGGTCCTGACTGAAGTGGGAGATAGGCCTACAGTAGTACACTTGTACGACTCTCAAGACTTTCCCGCTCCAAATAAAATTGGATAATAAAGATTGGATTTTCTTAAAGGGAAAATTTGAAATAAGTAAGTTAAACTAGGAAAAATGTTTATTGTTAATACATTCATACGGCCTAAGATGGTTGTGTCTGCCACTGTGTTTGAGATCTGTTTTCCAGTGCTGGGCTGCAAATTATTTGAGATCAGCACACCCAAGTTCTTTATGTGTTTCTTGGCCTACTTCCACATAAACTGTCTCTGGAGTAAGCTACTGTCATAATTAGGAATAGGCATTAATGTAGGCTACTTCAGTTTATAGACTGTATTTAACACAACCATGGCAGACTAGCCTACACACAAAGGTAAAAAGTAATCCTGTGTCACTGTGCTGAGGTTCATTTTGTCTACGCTGGTGATGCAACCTTTATTTCAAATAGGGCAAAGTTGATCAGGTTTGAGATGTAGCCTCTCAAATAGTCACAGTCATGTTTAGTCAGTTCACTTCCTCCCCTTATTAAAATTATGGATAAAAGAATGATGTATCTGGTGTTTGGAATGACGGCTTTCCAAATTGCACATTATACATTAATATCAACATGTGCAAAATGACCTTTTTTGTTTTGAAATGACCGTTGTCATAGTGATGAACACCTCAGAGAGCCAGCTCTTGTGAGTTACTAACAAACACATTTCAAATAATAACACTATTACATAGGCCTACTGAATAAAGACAAATGTGTAATAAATAATACATTCATGTCTGCATAGACTTTACTCAATGTTGACAAGTTATAAACATTCCAGAGGTAAGTGATTATAAAAACAAAGCAGAAACATTAGTATCATCATACAGTAGTCTATAATTAGTCATTCCTGCCAGCAGAAATCATGCATCTTTAACTTGTATTAAACTGTTCTTGACAACTCAAACTGTTATAATTCATCATTAAGCACTTACAGGCAAGACGTAGTTGACAAAGGTCCACCAGGACAGATTACATTTAGTACTAGGCATCTTTGTAAAGTGCATTTCAATTCAATGATACAATAATAATTGACCGTCCCAGGTATCTACCGACTGTCTAGCATACTGTATCACCACATTGATTTGATCAAGATCATCCAGAAGGTCATGAACTTGAGACAAATATGTAAACAAGAAAATATACTGAATGGTTAACATTATTTCAATTCTTGATATACAGTTGCTCTGAGGGTTAAAGGTGGGATAGGTTGTTTGCTTTTGGCTTTATTTGGTAAAATTGGAATAATATCCTTTCAGCTATCAGTAACAGAAGTGCTCTGAGAATAAACTTGGATCTCCGTGTTTACTGCTGCCTTTGTATTTTGGATTCAAAGAATGCACCGCGCCCGAATGAATTGACCAATCAGGGTCTCTATCTCGCCACACCTACCAGTCATGTTTGGAGGGAGGGACTACATCATGATTGACAGGAGGGAGGGGCGGGTTCTTTTGAAAAAGATGACCAATCGGAGGCCTTGTTGACGTCAAACTACCTACCCCACCTTTAAACTAATTTGCCTCATACTTACAACAGCTGTCACAGCAATGACACTGGCTGACACAGTGAGAAAGCCGAGTGCATTAAAGGGGTAGCGACATTAAGCCCTATTTGTAGTCTGTCTACCATGAACCTGAAACATAGAGACCATAATTTCACTGATCGTTCCAGTATTGAGCTAGCTGCAGTTTTCTGCAGGCTCTCACTAGGCTACAATGGAAGTCAATGGGTTACCCGTAAGTGCATTGAAAAACTATGAAAACTGCTTTTCTGAGATCGCAATCTGAATATGTTTAGGTGTTTGGCATGACTTGCACATGGCATGACTTGCTCTGTAGGAGCAGTGAAAATAAGCTAGGGGAATGCTTATGTCCAAGCCATGACAAACATTTGGATTGCGATACATTTCACAGGAGGGCATATTGAGACCAGTAAGATTACACCCTGTGCTTCCTATCTCGGATTTCATTGTAGCTTGTGAGAACCTGCAGAAAAACTGCAGCTAGCTCAATACTGGAACAGTCTGTACAATTATGGTCTCTATGTTTGAGGTTTATGGTAGACAGACCACATATAGGGCTAAATGTTCAAAATAGCACACTACCTCTTTAAAGGCTGTATCAGATTGTTTCTAGCCATACGTTTTCTTTTCCTTGATTGAAACCCACTTGTGTGTGAAATTGGCATCTTTTTTCTTTTTTTTTATATCAAAGCTTTAAACTACACACCATTGTTGCATACTTTAGTGTTATCTCATACTCCCTTGAGGCAAACTAACTCAGGGCTTTGTAAGACAGGATAAGTCCTTGAGCAGTGAATTCCAAACTATGATGGGGTGTTCTTATCCGATCTGCCTTGCAGGCTCTCAACTTTTGTATCCTCAGCTTTGAGACTAGTCCAGCTTGGTAGTGGGCCAGCCTCATAAAACAATGCCTATGACATCACATGTCAACTCCTCCCCCCTCTTTGATTGTCCAATCTGCCTGTGAAACTGGGCCTGTCTCTGGGTCTTCCAGCAGTTGACTTTCTCTCTGAGAACGATGCTTTTGATACCAGGCAGAAGGTGCAGGATGTTACTGGGCAGGGACATGACCCCAGAGTTGGACAAGTTGAGCTCCTGTAAGGCCACCAGACTGCTGAACACCTCCACATTCAGTGGGCCCAGATGGGCATTGTGTGACAGGTCCAGGACCTGCAAGCTGCAAAGGTCACGGAAGCTGTGTGGTTGGATGGCCGTCAGCTCAGGTAGCCTACTGAGAGACAGGTGGGCTAGATCCTTTAGTCCTTTGAAGCTGTCCCTCTCAATGCTGGCGATGGGGTTAGCGTCCAGACTCAGAGACCTCAAGGGGAGGCCTTGTAGCCTGGGCACTGTCTTCAGACGGTTCCCTGCCAGGCTGAGGCTTTGGATGTTGGGAGGATTTATCTGCGGATTCCTCAAGACAGAGATCAGGGAGTTGTCGGACAGATCAACACTGATGGGTCCTCCGTGGCCCTTGTTGGTAAAAACATCCAGCGAGACCTCCTGGAGCCTATTGCTGCTCAGGTCCAAATCGACGAGGGGCAGGCCTGAGAAGCAGCCAGGGGCCAGCTCCTCCAGAGCGTTGTGGCTCAGGTCCAGCGTCTCTAGGTAGCGCAGCCTGGAGAAGGTGCTGCCGTTCAGCCTGGTGATGAGATTGTTGCTCAGGTCCAGGCTGGCCAGCGTGGTGTAGCCCGGCCCAGACAGCATGGAGTCGGTGATGGTGCTGATGGCGCTGGAGGATAAATCCAGGGAGGAGGTGTCCAGAGGGATTGGGATGGAGAGCAGGCCCGCACCCACTCCGCTGCAGTCCACCCTGGTCAGGCTGAAGCTGTCAAAAAGGCCAAAGTTCTCCACCTCACAGCGACAGCCAGGGTGACAGTCCCTCAATGCCGAAGCATGGAAGATCACCAGCAGCCACACGCTCACAGCCAGGAGACTAGACTAAGGAAGATGACGATGAGAATGATTAATATATATAAATATATTCATTGCTTTTATCTCTCTTAATTTGTCCTATAATTGAGCAATTACTGATCTATTGATCCAGCAGGTTTATTAATGAAAGGCCCCTAATGCCAATGTATTATACCTCTAGTCAAATTTTACCTAACGGTTAAATGTATGCATCGTGATTAAAATTATTTATGTATAGCTTTCTCAATCATTTACATTGTCAAGTTAGGCGAGGAATGCTGAGAGAAAATGTCTGAAATTGCAATATGGTATTTGGGTAGAGTAAACAGCATGAACTGCAGGAGAAGCAGGGGCTTGAGTTAGTGGTTACAAGTCATACAAGCCTTTCTGTGTTCATTCATCCACCATGTATGAGGCATCTACCATATTTTCTGTCCTACTTTTTTGAGCAACAAACTAACACATCAGTCTGATATATCCAGTGCAGATTAAATAATGTAAAACATTATTTGCCCCAGAAAATGTTTATCAAAGGCAATGGGAATCAAATAACATTCCTTATTCGAGTGAAATCCTGGTTGTTTTGCAGTATGCTACTTATGCAGCTCCTGCTCTACCTCTATAGTCATGACAGCTGGTAGTGTCCCCTCTCCTAAACTGAGAGGAATCAGCTGTTCTGTGCGGTGTATGTGCATGCTCAGGCTGCATGCTTTCAAATACCTTCCCAAGGGGGAGTGTGGGGCACCAGGTGTGCCTGTGAATCACTGTTCAGGCTAACGAACACCAAGGCTTCACTGGATTAGCCAGTTAACCCACGCAGTCTGCTTTTAGTAAACCTACAGTCCTTTACATTTAATTATTGAGTTCGTAGCTACTGCTGTCGAAGGAGCAAAAAGAGCAGCCTACACACTTTTGTCACACTGAATGTCTATCACAGGAAGTTAATGCTTGTGTTATAACAGCTGGCAATATTTTGATGATTATTTTAACAATCACGTAATCCTACTTCAAACTATAAAATAATAGGTGTTGTCCACAAACAGTGGCTGAAACACAAAAACGACACTTTTCTCTCTTCTGTCCATTTTGGCCACACCACTTTTTGCAGTCACATACTAGGCTATACACGCAGTAACACCCAAGCAGCGTGACGTAAACATATTGATATTAATTCACCTTAACGATGCTTATCAACTTCAAGAAGACATGTAACTTCTGGATTCCTGACTGCAATTTTTGTTCAAATCATTGCTGCTGTAACCAAACTAAAAGAATAATCTGCAACAGCGTGGCAAAGTTGCTCACTATGCAAGAATGCATTGCATTCTTAGCGTTGGCAAAGCCGATTCCCTTTTGATAACCAAAGAATATATAGATGTCGAGGCTGTTGAGTGCTCACCTTTCTTGACGAATTGTACATGTTTCTGTAGTTTATGTCCTGCCCTAGATTCCCTCGCAATCCCCAAACTCAGTCTTGAGTTTGAAAATGTCACATTTTTGCAGGAGTTTGCCTGATCCACCATCTGCTGTGGCTGTACTTTTTTGTGCCAGTTCTCGTTCTTCTAACCACTTCCAGGCAAGCGGTAGTAAATTGTAACGCCCATTTTAGGCAGTTTTAGACCGTTTCTTGGTATAGAGGGGAATGATTATGCCAAGGCACACTATTGCATTGCTTTCGCGCCACAATATCAGAACAAATATTTGTATAATTTTACGATAGATTTCATATCGAGTCATATGAAGGCCGCCGTAACCTGAGCAGTCACTAGAGTTCGCTGTTCCCTTCTCCTGTCTTTTGCTGACACAAGCGACTGACGGTTGTGTAGCCCATTGTTTAACTATTGTTTGCTATTGATAAACTATTTCATGGAAAACTCGATTGATTATTTTTTTTAAGAAAAATAAAAGTGTTAAGTGTCTGTAACCAATATCAACAGCAACGCCCCGCTCAAACCGACAGACCAACCAAGTTTCCCTGATGCAGCACTGCAAAAACCAAACTACTCTTACAAAAATGTCCGCATAAGCCTACTTCTGTTAGGAACAGTGGAGGAAGTTTCTCTCTGCCTCACTGCAATCTCTTCCCGTCTCCTCTCTCTCTCTCTCTCTCTGGTGTTTAGGTAGTGGTGACTGCGACCTCTGCTGGTCATATTTGTATTGTAGTCTTTGAGGAGCATCAGTAAAATCGTTTAGTTCTACTAGAGTAGACAGCTGTGTTAAAACATGCAGGTCCCGTCTGCCTAGACCAGGGGTCAGCTACAAAAGCTCACACGGGACAGGGCACTGTCTGAACAGTCCAGACATCTTTATTCTGCATGCACATTACTGTAGGCTATACATAATAAATAACAGGGACATCACGACATACAGGATAGAGAAAAAAAAACAACCTTCATACAACACAAACACGTACCCCAATCAAATGACACACCTGGTGAATTATGCAGATTAGAACAACTCATTTGAAGCTGTGATGAGAATTATTAAAAATTATTAAATGTAACATATTGAAATAATAATCGTCTTGAAAGACTAACTGCTACTCAATCAACCGTTCCCAGAGACGCTCACGCTGGGACACTGGTCGATGACAGTTGTGTTGTTTTCTTTGAAGAACATTCGCTGATACAACTGATCTGAAGTCCCCGTCACATCAGCCACACTCAAACACCATGCATATCATGTGCAATAAAGGGGAGAATGATAAAAGTTCAACGTTTTCACTAGTAGTCGTGGCGATACTTCTCTTAAGCAGCAGGGTTCTGAGTTAGACTGGGGGCCTATTGGGGCCTCTGGCCAGCCAGACCGACTGGTTAGATAAGGTCCTGGTTAGATAAGGCCTTGGCTATGTCGTTGTTGTACAGTCCAGGGATCCGGGCCGGGACTCCCCCAATCACACAACCTTCAGATGTGCTTTTAGTATGATCCAGCTCCTTGATTGGTCAGCGGTGACCACATCCCTCCTCTCTCACTGGAGGACACATTTGTCCTTATTGCTGTACTTCCTCCTCCTCAACTCCAGGCCGCGCTCCAGGCGCTCATCCTCCTCCAGAGCCCTTGACACAAACGCAAGAATACACATAGTATTAGTGTGTTAGTATGTCATGAAAGCTGTTGGAATACACGTCACTCTCTCTCTCTCTCTCTCTCTCTCTCTCTCTCTCTCTCTCTCACACACACACACACACACACTTACCCTCTCTCCTTGGCATCCATGTCTCTGACCAGCTCATCTCGCTGATTGACAAGTGACACCAGCTCCTGTAACAGCAGCTGCTCCCTGTGCTGCTGGGCACCTGTCTTCTGCCAGTCTGGAGAGCACATGCAGGAGCGGAGGAGAGAGGACTGTTTGAGCTTCAAAAATGGCCATCATGACTTCTACTGTGACTCTACTGCAACTCTACTCACCTTCTATGGCCATCATGACTCTGAGTTCTCGGTTCAGCAGCTCAAAGCGCCTCTCGAGGTCCTGCTCCTCTTGTCTGGAACACAAGCAGCTCAAGTCAGAGATGGAAACTACAGCCGCAGCTGCTCAGGGTTGTGTTAAGGTTCAATCAATCAATCAAAGCTTTATTTGTACAGCGCATTTCATTCCCAGAGGCAACACAATGCGCTTTACAGAGAACAAGGGAGGTGGGCATATGACCCACCTCTACATATTCCAGAGGGAAGCAAAAAAACAGTAATCACCCGGGGGCCAGATAAGTGAGCTGTAAAAATTCTTCCCTGACCCCTCTCAACAAGGCGATCGAGCAAGCTCCAGGAGTATGTTTGTCTACCGGCTAAGAACATTTATAAAGCAATACATTACATTAAATTACATTTCAGAGTAAGAGAGGCTAAAAAAGCATCATAGGAGAGACATGGCAAATACTGGTGAGTGTTTGCAATGGCTCAGGCCTAAAGCCGGTTAGACTACAGCTGAGGTTAGGTCGTTGTTGTTGCCTGAGGTTAGTTAGGTCAGACAGGGGCTGGTTAGGTTGAGGAGCCGAGACTTACAGCAGCTCAAGGTGGTCCTGTCTCCTGATGAGTGCGTTCTTCTTATTGACCAGAGTGAACCACTCCTGGATCAGGCGCTCCTCCTGCTCGCGGTCACTTCCTGGTAGGAACAGCACACAGCATCTTTACACCACACCTCCTTATCACAGCACCTCCCCACCTCTTAGCACACCCCTCTCTCCACTTCCCTCTCACCTGTCC
The DNA here is from genome assembly GCF_949987555.1 of Borostomias antarcticus. Lineage (NCBI taxonomy): Eukaryota > Metazoa > Chordata > Actinopteri > Stomiiformes > Stomiidae > Borostomias > Borostomias antarcticus. The sequence continues at coordinate 10,603,915 of NC_140248.1, forward strand.
CCCCCCCCCCCCGCCTCTCCTAGCCCGCCGCCCCTCACCTGTCCCCCCCCCCGCCCCTCACCTGTCCCCGCCCCCCCCCCCGCCTCTCCTAGCCCGCCGCCCCTCACCTGAATCCATCAGGTGTCGGAGGAGCCTTTCCACCACAGCCGCCCGGCTATCGATGTGTTTCTGCTCTGTCTCCAGCGCCTGCAGCTCACTCAATACGTACTGGTTAGTGTCCTGCAGTTGCTGACACACACACACATCCACACCAACCCACGCATAATCAACATGAAACAGCCAGATAATGGGATAGATAGAGTGAAATACAGATTTGCAGTCAGACAGACAGATAGAACAGACCGACAAAAAAACAAACAGAGAAAGGTCAAAGATTAGATGAAAAGGAAGCAAAGAAGAGCCAATATGATAGGCAGAGAGATCCAGTACATGGAGCCATAGAGAATGATATAAAAGAGGAATAAGGCTTATTTTTAAGCAAAATCCAATACAGTCTATTCCTAATCTGCTCTCCATTTGTGAGTTTGGCTGTCTCTGTCTTTAAGATTAATTGGTCCAAATCCCATATCTACCCATAAATGAACCAGCTAAGATGCTGCAATTTCCAGCCAATATCCCAGTTGTCCAACACTTTTATTTTTATTTATTTATAGAGAGAGAGGGGAGATGGTGGTCTGTCAGTGCCTAATTTTAAGTTCAATCTTTGGTCTTTTGTGCTTTGACCGCTAGGCTACTTGTTTGGCGTGATCCACAGGCCGCTGTTTCCTGGCATAATCTAGAAGAAAGCAGCGTTTGACTGTGGAACTTGCAGGATGTTCTTTTTGCCTACGTTTCCAATAAGCAATGTCGGCTACATTTCGGCCCAATTGTTTCTCATCTCATTCAGACCTGGTGCACAGCTGAATCTCAATGTACGATCTCTTACACACTTTCACCCATATTTAACATCAAGGAGCTATTAATGGGTGGGAGACCGATCTCAGCCTCTCATTGGAAAAACAGCAACATTCACCAGCCTACTTGGTGGACATTTAAAATGAGTTTGCGTCCCTTTCAAGATATCAGGGATGCTTTCAATCTGCCGATTTCCACATTTTTCTTTTATCTGCAGCTCAGAGCAGCGCTCTGGGAATATGGTGTCTTGTGGCAACAACCTTAATTTGCTACACAAAGTAAAAATATGGGTACGGTGTCCATACTGTATCTATTTTTTCAGGAGGCTTCCTATGCCTACCATTACAGGACCCTGATTTTAACTGGAAGCTTGTTTGGGAGGCCTCCCGCAGCCCTGACCACCAACAGGTTCACTTTAACTATGTCCACAGAACATATCTAACCCCACGTAAACTTCACTGTATGAAAATGATAAATGATCCCTTGTGTAGTTTATGCACTATGAAGATTCCTGGTACTGTCCTTCACATGTTGTGGGACTGTCCTCCAGTTTCACAGTTCTGGGCTAAAGTGGCAGACATGTTGTCTGACTTGGTATTGGTGATTGTCACAGTAACGGTGCCTATCCTGCTGCTAAAATGATTAGTCAGTGTTTAATATCACCAAGTTTAAAAGGCGCATTGTATTAGCAGGCCTGACAGCTGCCAAAAAGATGATTGCGCTGAGATGAAAACCTCCTCACTCCCTCACCGCCAGACAATGGGTCCTTACATTTTTTGATGTTATTCATCTGGAGTTGTCAACTACCAGAATTAATGGGGCTAGTGAATCTAGTTTGAACAATTTACATGCTATCACTGACTTACTAAAATATTTTTTTCCTTCCCTTCCCTGGTGCCTTCCATATTTCCTTATACGATCCTCTGTGTGTTTGTGTTTGTGTGTGTGTGTGTGTGTGTGTGTGTGTAGTTCTGTAAGTATGTGTTAGGGATATACTGTATATTGTGTCTGATCATAATGTCCCTAGTGTGAGTGAGTGTTATTGTACCTGGTGGGGAGTGAAGGGGGGGCTCACTTTCCTTTTCCTTTTTATTTTCTACTTATTGCATTTGGCTCCTTGTGGATTCTGTTTATGTAGTCCATTATACTGTAATACCCATGCAACTTGTATAGTTCATGTATTTTATCTATTGTATAACATCATTCTTTCTCATTTTCCCAGTTTGTACCTATGTTTTGTTAGAAATCAAACTGCCTTATTTTTGTTTGTAAATTGTGTTTTCACCTCAATAAACACTTGGTTGCAAAAAAAAAGGAATAAGGCTTGATATGAGAGGGTGACTGACCATGGTCTCCTCCCGGTCTGAGACACCAACGAACTCCTGGGCTTTGGCTGCACTCCGCAATCCTGCAGTCACACACACACACGTTAACAATCTTACTAAGGAAAACTGCATCTACACACACACACACAAAAACACACGCACACACACACACCTGGTTCTGCGCTCTCTCTGGTTGCAGTAGAACCATTTTTCACTTCGCTTGGAGACACACCATCAGGCTGGACAGAACACAGAACAAAGTTGATCGAGACATTTTACTTAAAGCTGCAAACATTTCTGATTCTGGTCGTGAGTAAGAGGCGGGGCCAGCTGGTACCTGCGTGGTGGGCATGTCGCCGTCCTCCATGGATTGGCTCCTGATACGCTGGCGTCTTTTCTTCAGCAGGTCTGCATCTCTCACCTGACCCAGCCCAGATTTGGCAGCTGAGGCTACGGGCCTAGGAGGAGCAACAGGCATCTGGGACTCCTCCCCTTCCGCCCCTCCCCTCTCCTTCTCCCCAGCTCCTCCTCTCTCCTCCCCCCTGGCCAGCCGTTTGGTCCTGGGAGGAGCCACCAGACTGCCGTTGGTCTTGGCCATCTGCTCTCCCTCGCTGGCCTCTCCCTCGCCGGCCACTCCCTCCTGCAGCTTGCGAACACAGAAGGCGGTGGCGGCCGCCATGTCGCTGGGCTGGCTGGGCGAGGCCTGGGTCACGGTGTAGCTGGTTTGGCTGCTGTTGTGTTCAATCTGGAGAACACTGAGCTCCTGGCCAGTGAAGTAAGAGCGGATCTGGCTCAGGTAAGTCATGACGATGAGGCGGTCGGGAACCGCCAGTAGAACCATGTCTGATGGCTCCAGCAGACGAGAAATGCCCAGCCCTGCAAAGCCGTCAAACGCCTGCGGCACAAGACAACAACAACAACAACAAACAACATCAGGCTAGTCAGCGGGAGATTGCTCAAACTTTAACACTTTACTGCCACTAAGAAGAGAAAACATTGTTTGAAGAAGAGAGTGTGACTCTTCACCTTCTTGTTGTTGAGCTTGATATCATGAGGGTCCAGCTTCTCAAAGTCTCTGAGGAAAAACATGGATAATCAAACATGGCTGGAGGAAACACAGAAGTAATAGATATATAGAATATGAAATATAAAATGGAATACAAACTGTAGCACAGCATAAAGACAAGCAACATGCTACGCTAGCAGACCAGGCTAAAGACAGAGGAGCAGAGAAGGCGTGAAGGACGGCTCTTACAACAGGTTAGGGTGGAAGTGGTGCAGGATGGAACAGAATGCCAGGCCATTGCGCCAGGAGGTGCTGAAGTTGGTGACCTTTATCCCCTGGTAACCCTGCGTGACCTCCTGACACCACTGTAGCAGAGACTGGCTGGAGCTGACCAACGCCGGGCCGTCCACACTGGACACCTGTGGAGGGAGGGAGAGAAGGAGGAAGAGTGAAGGAGTGGGTGACTGTGTGTGTGTGTGTGTGTGTGTGTGTGTGTGTGTGTGTGCGCGCGTGTGTGTGTGTGTGTGTACGTGTGTGTGCGCGTGTGCGTGTGTGTGTGTGTGTGTGTGTGTGTGTGTGTGTGTGTGTGTGTGTGTACCTCCTGAGACGCTGTCTCTTTTTTCTTATCAGTCTCGTCCCTGACTTGACCAGGGGTCACAGCACGGTCTGAGGGCACTTCTTGAGGTTCCACAGGAAGGGGAGGAGTTTTCTTCCTGCTGCGTCGAGGAGGTACCACAGCAGCAGAAATGTCCTTCTCTGCAGGGCTCCGGCCATTGGACGACATCTGTTCCAAGTTGGCGCTGGTGGGAGGGATCTGGACCAGGTCTTTGCTGGGGATAGGGATAGGGGTGGGGGTGGAGTCAGCGGGGCTGGGGGTGGGGTCAGCAGGGGTGGGGCTTAGATCTGCTGAGGAGTGTTTCTTGGAGCGTCTGGCAGGAACAGGCACATCTGACCTACAGAGAGAGACAGGCTGCATTAGGAAGTGGTGTGTGTGTGTGTGTGTGTGTGTGTGTGTGTGTGTGTGTGTGTGTGTGTGTGTGTGTGTGTGTGTGTGTGTGTGTGTGCGTGTGTGCGTGTATGTGCGTGTGTGTGCGTGCGTGTATGTGTGTGTGTGTGTGTGTGTGTGTGTGCGTGTATGTGCGTGTGTGTGTGTGCGTGCGTGCGTGTATGTGTGTGTGTGTGTGCCCGTGTGCGTGCTGGGGTGTGGACACAGTTCTGACATGGAAGTGAGTCTTACTCTGGCTCCGCCCCCCCTATTATGCTCTCCATAGGTATCTGGATGGAGTCCAGCTCGAGCCCCTCCTCTTCCTGCTCAACACCAGCCTCATACATCTCACTGGCAACAGGCTCCCCCGCCTCAGCCAATGACAAGCTGTTATCCTGGCCCAGGATACCGGTCACCAAATCTATTGGCGTGTCAGCCTCGATGTTAATAAGTGTGTGGTCAGTGTTCAGTGAGGTTATGGTAGACGGCTCATCGTCGATGAGACAGGGAATGAGGCGTTTCCTGCTTCGGGGAGCAGGGACAGGATCCTCTTCAAAATCTCCCGCCAACTGGCGGATCTTGGCCAATAGAAACATCTCCTCCTCCAGCAGCCTTTGGCTTTTTGAGAGAGGGTCCTCAGTGTGTGTGTCAGTAGTCTTAATGTCAGTGTGTGTGTCAGGGGTCTTAATGTCAGTGTGTGTGACAGTGATCTTAATGTCAGTGTGTGTGTCAGGGGTCTTAATGTCAGTGTGTGTGTCTGGGGTCTTAATGTCAGTGTGTGTGTCTGGGGTCTTAATGTCAGTGTGTGTGTCAGGGATCCTAATGTCAGTGTGTGTGTCAGGGATCTTAATGTCGGTGTGTGTGACAGGGATCTTAATGTCGGTGTGTGTGTCAGCGGTCTTAGTGTCAGTGTGTGTGTCAGGGATCCTAATGTCAGTGTGTGTGTCAGGGATCTTAATGTCGGTGTGTGTGTCAGCGGTCTTAGTGTCAGTGTGTGTGTCAGTGGTCTTAGTGTCAGAGTGTGTGTCAGGGATCTTAGTGTCAGTGTGTGTGTCAGCGGTCTTAGTGTCAGTGTGTGTGTCAGGGATCTTTATGTCAGTGTGTGTGTCAGGGATCTTAATGTCAGTGTGTGTGACAGGGATCTTAATGTCAGTGTGTGTGACAGGGATCTTAATGTCAGTGTGTGTGACAGGGATCTTAATGTCGGTGTGTGTGTCAGCGGTCTTAGTGTCAGTGTGTGTGTCAAGGGTCTTAGTTTCAGTGTGTGTATCAGGGGTCTTAGTGTCAGTGTGTGTGACAGGGATCTTAATGTCGGTGTGTGTGACAGGGATCTTAATGTCGGTGTGTGTGACAGGGATCTTAATGTCGGTGTGTGTGACAGGGATCTTAGTGTCAGTGTGTGTGTCAGCGGTCTTAGTTTCAGTGTGTGTATCAGGGGTCTTAGTGTCAGAGTGTGTGACAGGGATCTTAATGTCGGTGTGTGTGTCAGCAGTCTTAGTGTCAGTGTAAGGCTGTGCTTGAGGTGGAGGTGGGGTCTTGGCGTTGGGGTCAGGTGGGGGGACTGTGATTTCTGCTGGAGGGGGCGGAGGAGGGAGGGGCCAAGGAACTACAGAGCTCCTGACTTCCTCAGATACAGCCTCGTCTGTCTCCTTGGTTACATCGGGCTCCTGATCGGCTACAGTCTCTCTGGCTGTCACCAGTATGCTGCCTGAGCTGCTGGTTTCCGTGGCCATTGGTTGGTTGGCAGTGTCGCCAAAACGAGGAGACCCGTCCTGACTGGCTGTTAATGGGCCAACTTCCTGTAGAGGCACAGGCGGGGGGAGGAGCCGAGAGGAAGCAGGTTTTGACGGAGCGCTGTGGTGACACGGGAGGTCCTGAAGAGTCTCTGGGCTGGGAGACACAGAAGGAGGTCAACCTCCTGGTCTGGCAACTGAATAATGTCAGCACAGTTTCGACTGATGAGGTGCTATTAACTACTGACCAGCTACTGACCAGCTGCTGAACATTCACTGACATTCACTTTCATTTTGCTTTCATGTCATGTTAGCAATGCCAAAACCACTGACAAGATGCTGACCATATGCACAGTGCTACTGACCACGGCAATCAACCACAGCCACTGACCACACCCCACTACCGACCACAGTGCTTCAGACCGTGAACTGCAATACCAGCGCTCGAACATGCTGTAAAACCATAGCTCCACAAACAACACCACACACTTCACGGTCTCCATTGGTGCTGGAGTAACCGGCGCCTACGATCCCCATGCATTCACACCAGCCTTCGCCCCATGACTAACATACACACAGGCACAAGTTTATGAAAACAAAGTGATGCACAGAGCTCTGATACAACGCAATGCCACAGCTCAGCGATGTTCCTCAGTCTCAAACACAGGCCTCGGGACTGTGTCGGCACACGGAGCTAAAGCTCGAGCAACTCGACAAGCCTACCGCGTTTCAGGGCAGACAACGCGGCGTGACAAAACCGCCTCCATTCCGCAGGCAACCGCCCCCCCACCCCCACCTGCTCCACTTACCCCCCGCCCCCGTCCATGTAGAGATCGGCCGACCAGAAGGTTCCCAGGTCCTCCTGGCCCAGCTCAAACTCTAGCTCCTCCTCCTGCTTCAGCGCCATTGGTCTGGGTCTGGGAGAAGGGGTGGGGCAAGGGGCATCCAGGTACTCCTCACTGGCTATCTCGTCCAGCTCTGCCTCCCTCAGTGGCGGCCACGCCTCTCCATAGCTGCTAGTGTCAGTGTTCCCCAGCGGTGCCGTTTCGGGCCTGCTTGTGGTTCTCCCCGTTCTGTCTGTCTCTCTCTCCACTCTGTCTGTCTCTCTCTCCGCTCTGTCTGTCTCTCTCTCCGCTCTGTCTGTCTCTCTCTCCGCTCTGTCTGTCTCTCTCTCCGCTCTGTCTGTCTCTCTCTCCGCTCTGTCTGTCTCTCGTCCTGTTCTGCCGGTCTCTTTTTCGGATTCCTTGGGCGTCTCTGGGGGTTTGGCCTGGTCAGGATGCGTGACCACTTTATTGGTCATCTCCTGCTCTATGGCAGCCAGTCTCAGACGGTCCACAAAGCTGAGTGCAGACGACTCTCCGCCACGCTGCGACAGCTCCGATTTCTTCCTGACGATCTCTTGGACCAATGGGGAGTCTGTGAGCGAACAGTCCTGTCCCGTGATTGGCTGTTCCTCCACAGTATCAGAGAAGGCTGCGGGAGGCAGAATCTCCAGCTCAGAGAGACACAGCTGGTCAGAGTCCAGCTCCGGTGCCGGGGAAGAGGAGTGCAGGATGGACGCCACTGTCTCATAGCTGGAGGTAGGAGGTTTGGACAGACGTTTAGCTACATACATTCTGGGTGAGAACGATGATTTTCACTGCTTCACTGCAGGCATGTGGATGCAGTTCACATCTCCCGACACAGTCGAGTCAACCTCGGGACTCTTATTTTAACAACGGAAATCATTATTTCCAGCCTGTATTTCAGCGTGTTGATGTAGTGACATGTTTTAACCAGCAGGGTGCATAGTTGAACAGCTGGTTGACATGTGAGACCATGCAGGAGCAGCCAGAGCTGAGACAGCATGCGTGCTGCTGCTAACAACACTGTTTGAAGCCAACCCCCTCCCCCCTCCACCACTGGGCTGACTCACCCCCAGTACAGGACCCCCACTAATGCGCTGATGAGGCCAACGGACGCCTCCTGTTGCCCCTCCTCATCTCCGGGATCCTGATAGGCTAGTGAGCCGTCAGTCACCTCTATGCCTGTCTGTGTGGTGTCCTCTGAGGGCGAGGGAGGAAGGGTCTGTGAAGGGGGAGGGGTCTCTTCTGCTACACTGTGGCTGGCACGCGCACACACACACACACACACACACACACACACACACGCACATACATACAGCCAATGAGACATGTGATTGGTTGTCAGGTGAGTTTGAGGTAAAGGGACCATTAAGCATGAGGGGTTAGATGTCCAAACCAATTAAACATTTCTAGGCGGCGGTGCCATGCTGCTAGTGGGGTGAACCTGAGACTTACCCCCCAGAGGGAGAACTCTTCACTGTTTTCAACGAGGCCAGGCTCCCTGGCCCCACCCCTGGCTCTTTCCTCGCCTCCTCCAGAGCCGCCCACAAGGGCCTCTCCGCCTCAGACGCTGCCTCGCTATTGGACGGCGGCAGGACGCTCTCCAGCTCAATGCTGGGCGTCCGCCGCGGTTCGCCTTCCTCCTTGCCCGGCCCTCCGGAGGCGGTGGCCGGCTCCAAGGCCGGCAGGGGGGCCAGCAGCAGGGAGCGCCCTGGGACAGAGACAGTCCCCCTTGCGCCGTCCCCCTGCTCCAGCCCGCACCCCGCGGCCCTGTGCTCAGCACTGACATCTTGGGGAGGTGGACAGAGGTCACTTCCAGGGCCCTCACTTTCGGCACGCTTCTCCCTTACAGACGGTTCAGAGGCCGGGACTGCGGGTGGGACTGCGGGCACAGCGGAGGGTGGGGGGGTGGTGGGCGGCACTGTAGGGGGCAGCTCTGAGGCCTCGCTGATGATTGGCTGGCCAGCTTCTAGTCTGTTAAAATGGTCTCTGCCTGAGCTGAGAGGCAAACACACAGGAGTGTTACCCTAGCTCTGACTTTTAGCCTCAACACACACACACACACACACACATGGGCGGACACTCTCCCCCATACGTACCCTCTCTCTGGAAGTCCTAGGTCCTGAGGTAATGTTGGTTCCCCTCTGTGGGCGTCTTTCTCCGCAGACTCCTGCTGTGTTTTCTCCTCTAAAACCTTCCACAGGGGAACCTCCCCGGACCATATCATTGGCTCCTCCTGAGCTGTGGGTTCCGATCCAGCGTGTGATTGGTTCTGGGACATGGCAGGGCTCCTGGATCCCTCCTCCTCCAGGCTCCAGGGGGGCTTGCCGGCAGCAGTGGCGCTCTTTACCACTAGAGGGGGCTGTTGAGTAGGCACACCGTCTGCCTCAGCAGGGGTGTGTGTGAGGTTGGGTGCTTCCTCAGGTGTGTGTGTGAGGCTGGGTGCTTCCTCAGGTGTGTGTGTGAGGCGGATAGGCTCTGGAGAGCTTTCTGAGAGCAGGGCAGAACTGGCCAGGGTTCTCATCCTCTCTTTGTCCTCATCTGACCTGTTGGCGTCATCCCGATGACAGGGGAGCGTCTTCGTCTTCACGTCCTCCTGGGGTCTCTCCTTCGCCGGTTTCTCCGCTATGTCACATGGTCTGGTCTCAGCCTCTGACTGCGTGTCTGCATGCCAGTCCTCTCTTGCCTCCTCTGCTCGGTCTGTTGCTGCAGTTGTTCTTCCAGACGGTGTCTGATTGGATGTCTCTTCAAATCTGGAGAGCGTGAGGAACATCAGGGTCACCAGTCTGAACTGGATGTACATGATCGGGAATGTGTGTATGTGTGTCTGCGTGTGTGTGTGTGTTTGTGTATGTGTGTAAATATCACCCTTACCCTCCTTCCAGCTGCATTGAGTCCCGAGGGGACCTCTTGATGGTGTCCACCTTAGAAGCCACACCTGACTCCTCCTCCATAAAGAAGCCTCCTGTGGTCTGATTGGATGTATCTATGATGTCATCAAAGTCAGGCTCTGGCTCAGCCAATGGAGGCTTCTCTGCTATGAAAAGTGTTCTGGCGTGGCTCGTGGCTGGTTGAGGATGCTTGTTCTCATCAGACAGCTCTTCGAAGACTGGTTCCTCTTCCTCCAATGGTGGTTTTACCGTGATGAACGCTGCCAGGACATTGGAAGAGCCCTTACCGGGGGCGGAGCTCTCTGGACAGGAGAAGGGCCAGGGAGGAGGCGGAGCTACGATCAGCTCCTCTGAGGAGCTGGGGCCAGAGTGGCCGTCTTGGCCAGGACTGAGGGACAGAGATACCAAAGGTCAGAGGTCGTAGGTCACGAGGGAACGAGGTGGGGGGTTATGGTGCACGAAGCAGGCAGGTCACAAGCACAGGCCAGTCCAGGTTAAGTCAGCAGCACTCCATTGGAGGAGGGCATACTTGTCAGACAGCAGCGACCGTGCCAGCCAATCCCTGGCATCCGCAGCAACCATTCCACAGTCATATCCATGACAACCATTCCTTGAAAACCCCTGGCAACAATTCCCTTTACTCTGTAAAAACAAACCCATCAAAACCGGACACACAGATCGAGTCCACACACACGCACGCACGCACACACACACTGGTGCTCATGCCCGCTGACACCACATCAGACCAGACCGTAGCCAAGCAGGACAGCACACACAACAGCATAAACAACACCCAGCACACACACACACACAACAGCATAAACAGCACCCAGCACACACACACACACAACAGCATAAACAACACCCAGCACACACACACACACAACAGCATAAACAACACCCAGCACACACACACACACAACAGCATAAACAACACCCAGCACACACAACAGCACAGCAATCCTCAGGACGCCTCAGAGCCCAGGCAGGACAGTAGGGAGGGACGGGTCCAGGGGGTGTTGGTGTGTGTGTGTGTTGTGTGTGTGTGTGTGTGTGTGTGTGTGTGTGTGTGTGTGTGTGTGTGTGTGTGTGTGTGTGTGTGTGGAGATGAGCAGACTGTGTGGAGTAGTTAGGGTAAGGGTTAGGGTTAGCAGAGCGGTGTGCAGTGTGTGGTTAGGATTAGGGGGAGACTTCAGTCGATAAACAAACCATGAGCTCACCTCATCACATCTGTCTCTGCCCCACTCTCTCTGGTTGGCTGGGGGGGGACGGGGGCCATTTGGGCAATTCTGATGCTGGCGACCGCCCTGGAGGAGGGCGGAGACTCCTTCCCCTGGCTCAGGGACAGAGGGGTGGTCCTCTCCATGGCAGCATGGGCCGGTGGGAAGTGAGGGCCTTCAGGGGTCAGAATAAACCGATCAAGAATAAACCGATCAAGAAAGACAGACTGTCAACCTCTCAGGTGACAACACTCTCTAGTGACACTCATAGACCACGCAGTAGTAGATTTTGTCAGCTACACACTGTGGATGCGGGCAGCAGATCGTGGTTGCTGAGACAGAGAATTGGTTTTCTCTATAGAAATAAATCAAGCTTCCCATGTTATTGTAGGAAAAGGATAGTGGAAGCAGTCTTTCCATCAGTTCTAGATTACGGTGACACCATCTATAAAATTGCAAACTCATCCACATTAAGAGGTCCTGGATACAGTCTATCACTCCGCTTTGAGATTTGTCACGGGTGATGGTTTTGGTGTCCACCACTGTGCCCTTTATAAAAAGGCAGGTTTATCCTCCTTGACAGAAAGGCGGAACACTCATTGGTCCATTTATTTTTTTAAAGCCATCACTGGAAAGCTCCCTGGTTACATCTCCTCTCTACTAGAATGGAGCACAAGCTCTTATGCGACCTGAGCAGGTGACTTTCTGTTGCTTAAAGTGCCAAGGGCCAAATCTGAACTTGGACAATCGGCCTTCTCGATTAGTGCTCCCTCCACATGGAATGACCTACAAAAGACACTTAAGTCCAGTGCTCTGCCCTCACTCGGACAGTTCAGAGCCCAACTTTCCAACAACTCTAGTTCCGTCTGTGATTGTTTTTGAAATGTATTGCATTTATTGTTATAATGTTGTATTTATCCTATTATATTTATTGTTGCATTGTTTGTGATTTATTGTATTTTATTTATTTTCACTCGGTGACATCGCAAATGAGGGCCTACCCTCAATGTATTTCCAAGCCTAAATAAAGGTTATAAAATGAAATGTGTGTCTGTCCCCCCCCCCCCCCCCCGGGTCTGACCACAGACAGTGGGAGGGTTGGGGTTGACCCAGAGACGGCGGGGTGGGGGTGGTTGGGGGGAAGGGAGGGGGGCACTACAACATCACAGCATCTACGTAGGCCTTGGGTGGTACAACACATCTCCAGACCTCCACCCCACAGAGGCGAACCCCACGAACACGCCCACCCCCGGCTCCCTCATGCCCTGACGGCCTCAGTGCTCCCTGGGAGGATGGAGGCTCGGTACCTGGCTGGGAGGAGGAGTCGAACGCAGCAGGAGCTGCAGCAGCGGTGGGAGGAGGCGGAGCCACTAGAGGGGCTTGAGGAGAGCGGGGAAGGGCGGGCGGCGAGGACCGCGGCAGGAGGCGGGAGGGGTGAGGGGTTACAGCGGGGTCACAGAGTGAGTCCAGGTCGGGGCGGGCCAACAGGGGTACGGAGGAGACGACGTCACAGGAGTGGGAGAGGCCAGCGGGGGAGGGGCCAGCGGGGGAGGGGTCCGAGGCGGCCGGACCTCTGCGCTTTGACCACTCGCCCTGGCCACCAGAGACTACGGGGGGGGTGCAGAAAGAGGGCGTCAGCCAGGGAGATGAGGGCGGGAGAGAGAGAGAGAGAGAGAGAGAGTGGAGGAGAGGGGTTGGGGAACAGAGAGAGAGAGAGATTGAGTAATGCACTGCAGGTGAACGTGTGGGTAAACGCTGGTTGCATGATAAGCACAGCAGCCAGCCTGGCCGTGTTCCAGGTCCTCATCCAAGGTTCAGTGAGGAGCATCACCCACACACATTCCCGCCAATATCTTAACATACACTACACAGGATACACTAGTTTTGGACCCCGTCTCATACCTGGCTCTGGGCAGGAGAGAGAGGGTCTGGAGAGGGGAGGGGTTGGCTGGGAGGGGCTTGCTACCAAGGTATTGTCATCAAAGTTGAAAATCATAGGGGAGGAGGGACGCATGGTTGAAACAATCTGAGGTCTGAAGACATAAGAGCGAACTGTAGGGGAGGAGGGGAGGAGAGGACAGGAGAGGACAGGACAGGAGAGGACAGGAGAGGACAGGACGTGAGAGGCAGATGAATGTAGGAGATAAAATTATTTGGCTAGGTTGGCACAGGTTAAGATGTATTAGAGACGGTTGTCCAATCAGACATGAGACCAACCGGGGACTGCAGGTTGCTCTGGGGCTGCAGCACCAGTCTGCACCTCTGGGGGGCGCCGCACATACGACACTGGCGCTACATAGAGAGAGAAGGGAAAAGAAAGGACAGGTGAACAGAGGAAAAAAGGGGGAAGCGCAGACATGAGAGAGGGAGGGGAGGAGAGAGACACAGATCTGTTATCACACATGCAGGGAGCTGTACAGTTACCACCCCTCTGATGACCTGGCTCTACACTTAGGGTTAGAGTACTATCCACAACACACACACACACACACATACACACACACACACAGTCACAGCTCCAGGTGTTAATCGGCTATAGTAACAAACACAGGTGTATCAACCACTACCGAACACACACCAAGCTGGCAGCCGTTCACGACACCAGCGGGTCAGGGCAAGTATCACACAGTCACTCTTGGGGTCATTCAGAACGTTCCAACAAGCGGTAGAGAGCCAAGTAAAGCTCCAGTCAGCCAGCCAGAGGACCGCAGCATGCCCCATGGTACCTGTGCCTGGGTCGGGCTTGAAGATTCTGGGCAGAGACGGAGGATGAGAGCGGGTGAAGCCTGGCGCCGGGGGGCTGGGGGCGTTGGGAGACAGCTGGGGGGTGGCGGTGGAGTCAGGGGGGACACGGGGGGGTGTGGACGCCACGGCGTGGAGTCGGGGGGGCGTGAGGGGTTCAGGGGGGAGGCGGGCGTGTGTGGTGGACTTGGAGGGTGCGGGGGGTTCAGCGGGGAGGTGCGTGTGTGTGGTGGGCTTGGGGGGTTCAGGGGCAGGGGTAGGACTGGGGGAGGGCCCGGGGCGGGGTTGTCTGGAGCGGGTAGGCAGCCGGGGGGATGGGCCCAGTGGGACGGGAAGGGGGGGTCTGGTGTGGAGGACAGGACTGGGGGTGGAGCCAGCCCTGCCCGATTTACCGAGCTCTCTCCCACAGGCTGGAGCGCGGAGTGGGGCGAGGTCGGGTCAGAGGGTTACGGAGATGGAAGGGGGTCGTTGCAGAGGGATGTGTACGACGGGTTTTGAGAGAGGGGGTGGAGGAAATCGAGAGAAAGAGGAAGAGAAAATGGAGTGAGATGAGAAGCTAGAAATGAAATGACCTTCCGTATACAAGCCTGACAGTTGTGGCTGTATAGTGACCCCGGTTAAACTGGGCTGAGCTCTCCCTCCCCCAGAGGAGAGACAGCCACCTGAATGTATCATACAGTGCTCTCATTGGATGGAACATGTTCACACGTCCAATCATATCACACAGGATCCTTCAGTTCACAGTAATGTTATATGTTACCATTCTGACTCACCAACCAATAAGATCACTCTTTGATAACATAGCATACAGTACATGCAGGGATCCTGTGATTTGATTAGTTGTTGACAATACTGTAAATAAAGACAGAGGACAAGTGGTAGTCATCTGCTCATGAAATGAGGAAGAGGGTAGAAGACGCGGCGGAAAACATGGAGGACAGTGGAGTCTGAATGAGGAACTAGGGTCGGGGGGGCAGGAAGGAAAGGAGAGGCCGGGCAGAGAGAGTACCTATAAGTGGAGCGCTGTGTCCAGAGGAAGGCCTTCTGTCTGGGGGATGAGTGGGCCGGGCCGGGGGTAGGGAGGCTGGCAGAGCAGAGGGCAAAGAGATGTGGGGTGGGGGGTGATAAGAGGTGGTCAGAGAAGATGGTGATTATGGAACTACAGAGTAGACAGAGAACAGGTAGGTGTGTGTGCTTGTGTGTGTGTGTGCGTGCGTGTGTGTGTGTGTGTGTGTGTGTGCGTGTGTGTGTGTGTGTGTACCTGCAGCGGCTCTGCCGAGGGTGGCTCCAGCGCTGGACCGTTTGTCCTCCTCCTCGTCGCTTTCGTTGAAGTCCTCCAGGTTACCGATGTCTGTGGGTTTGACACTCATCAGGCTGGCCAGACTCTGCATGTCCTCGTCACTAAGAGGGACAGAGACACAAGCGCGATGAAGACGTCGTCACCGGTGGAAAGTGACATTGGGATCAGAGTGGGGCGTGATGACAACCTCATTGGATGCTGGGATATGTTTGTTTATTTTGGATCCCCATTAGCTATTGCAGAATGGCAGCTAATCTTCCTGGGGTCCACAAACATTGAAATAACATAAATTCCAAGACATGATACATATATACACATAAAGCATAACGTGACTAACATCACGTAAGACATGGACATGATAGCGTACACATAAAGACATAACATGACTGACATGACATCACATACATGACATGACTAACTTAACATAAGACATACACATTCTACACATAAGGACATAACAACATGACCGACATTACATCACATATACGACATGACTTGGACATTTACAAAACGATATAACATCAAGCAAATAGACATGTATATACATACTGTAACATTAAATAGCAGGCTATGACAACAGAACATGTTCACATTCACGTAAGACTCAACTCTGACGGAGGACAGCAGTGAAACTGGGCAGTCAAGGGAGTCCAGTCATATGGTCATCTACATGAGGTATCGTTTAGACCCTTTTTAAAAGTAAATTGATTTTGTGTGCCTGTGATTAGAGAGGGTAATTTGCTCCATCTTGTAATTAATCTGGAGATGACAGTGGATCTTAGGAAATCTGTTCTTGGCCTGAGGGGTAACAGGTGACCCAGACTGACACTCCTTGTATGGTGAGCATGTTTGTAGTTTGTGTAAACTATTTGATTGTGTAAGTTTTCTGGTTTCTTTGAAAGTAATATGTTCTTGAGAAACATCAGTAGACTTACATGGAGTTTCTGTTCAACTTTGAGCCATGCTAGGCATGAATGCATGTAATCAATGTTTGTGCACTTTGAACAGTGGAGTGCCATTCTAGCTGCCATATTTTGTGTTAACTGGAGTTAGCTGGAGTGTATTTCCTTCTTTTTTTTTTGCTGATGACCAAATGACTGGACAAGACTGTATGTGGGGCAGTACAAGGGTTTGGATGACCTGATTTAGTGTGGATGGTGTTAAATAAGCAGAACATTTCCATATAATTTGAATTCCCTTCACCATCTTGCTGACAATGTTTGCAATGTGATCTGAAGTAATGAGCCGTCTAGTGTTACTCCCAACGGTTTAGTTGTTGTAACCTGTTCAACTGGTACTGCAGACATGGTCAGGTTCAGCTGTGGGTCACAGACCAGAGTGGACCTTGAGCTAAGAATGATACATTTTGTTTTGGAGATGTTTAAAACCAACCTATTGCTTTCCACCCATGCAGATACTCTCCCTAATTCCCTGCTCAGTACCTAAGTCAGTTCATGACATGTTGAGGCAGCACTATACAGTGTGGAGTTATCAGCGTACATCACTACACTTGCTTCTTTCTCAGCAGACGGCAAATCATTGGTGAATATTGAAAATAAAAGTGGACCTAAGCAGCTTCCCTGTGGAACACCGCAGTTTGTGTTTTTGCTGTCTGAAAAATTACCATTGAGAAAAACCTTTTGTAATCTGTTGGACAGACAGCTGTCCATTCAAGAGATTGCGTTTGAGTTGAAGCCATAGCACATGCCTATCAATATCATATGGTCAATAACATCAAAGGCTAGCACTAAAGTCCAGTAATACCGCTCCTTCTATGTCCTTGTTGTCAATCCGTGTTAACCAATTGTCTGTCATTTCAACCAGTGCAGTATTTCTGGAGTGACTCTCTCTGTGAACATGCTGTGAGACAGTCATTATACCATTGCATGAGAAGTAATCCTGAATTTGCACAAAAACTTCTTCTTTTTTTCAATAGTTAACGTAATTCTGGAAGAATACTTATTGGGTGACTACTGGCTCCTGAGAAGGTAGATTAAATATCATTGGGCTTTAATATCACATATTGGAATGGAGACATGGGTAGCAGCAATTCAAAGTAGTTTGACATCTAGATTGTCAGTCCCTGCTGATTTATCGTCTGACAGAGACAGAAGCATACATTCTACCTCTTTTATTCCTACCGGGTCAAAATTAAATGTAAAATTTTTGTCATTTATAAGTTATTTATCAATGTGTATGAGGAGCTATCAGTTCGGTCTCATCCTCTGTCTTAGGTTGTCGACCTTGTTGATAAAATATTAATTGAGGTAGTTGGATATTTCCTTTGACTTTGTTACATCTTCCATCTTATTCAATATAAGAGGCAGACTGATTTGAATTGTATTCCTAGCCATTATTTCATTTAATGCTTTCCATATTTTTTTCCCCATCATGTTTAACAGCATTGATTTTTTTCTGGTAATATTCATTCTTTTTACTCATATTAAATATGGTAACCTGGTTTCTTAATGTACAGTAGGTCTTCCTATCAGCCAGCAATCCAGATCTGTCTGCCTCTTCTTTGCCTCATTACAGTACGTTGGGCCATTAGATTTTTCAGGTCTACCTTGATCCATGGGGTACTGCTTGATTTTACGGTGCATTTTTTCGTTGGAGCGTGCTTATCTGCAGTCTTCATGAAGAATTTCATAAGCACAAGTAATGCTACTGAAATAGTAGATCCTCCTCATCACATCCTAATGACCAATTCTCATATTTTACATCATTCACGAATGATTCCTGTAGGAATCTCTTGTAAGACCTGATTAATAACCCTTATAAGACCTAATTAATTACCCTTGTACATGTACCTGCTTTAGGGAGTTTTGTTTTTCTTGTGAGCGCTATCAGGTTGTGGTCACTAAAGCCAACAGCCACCGATACTGCTTTAGAGCAGTGGTCAGGTACATTGGTACAGAAGTGATCAATGCATTTTGATGTAGTATTTCCGTTCTTATTGGTACACACTCTTGTTGGTTACTTCATGACTTGAGTCAAGTTGCATGCATTTGTCACTCTAATAAAAAAAATGTCAGTGTACACTTCGCACTAAACCAATCAATATTCATGTCCCCCGCAAAACATATTTCTCTGTTTTCATCAGATGCCTTGTCTAGCACCTCACAGATTCCATCCAAATTCCAACCAGCATTTGGTGGTCAATAACAGCAGCACACCAGTATTGGATGGAAGGAGACTCACGTGGCCTTGCCCTCCCTCACGAAGACACAGGACAGGGAGAGTATTGGATGGAAGGAGACTCACGTGGCCTTGCCCTCCCTCACGAAGACACAGGACAGGGAGAGTATTGGATGGAAGGAGACTCACGTGGCCTTGCCCTCCCTCACGAACACACAGGACAGGGAGAGTATTGGATGGAAGGAGACTCACGTGGCCTTGCCCTCCCTCACGAACACACAGGACAGGGAGAGTATTGGATGGAAGGAGACTCACGTGGCCTTGCCCTCCCTCACGAAGACACAGGACAGGGAGAGTATTGGATGGAAGGAGACTCACGTGGCCTTGCCCTCCCTCACGAACACACAGGACAGGGAGAGTATTGGATGGAAGGAGACTCACGTGGCCTTGCCCTCCCTCACGAACACACAGGACAGCGAGAGCTTGAGGGAAGCCTCCACCACCTTGACAGACAGCGGCTTCAGTCGCAGGGACAGGTCTATCTGTGTGGGCGTGGCACTGGCGAATCTCTTCATGTTGATGTCTATGGAGGCCAGCACCTTGCGCTGGCCCTTTTTCTCCTGCAGTGTGGGAAAGACAGGGGCTGGTCAGAGGTCCCGGGGGAGTACTGTGCGACACACTAGAATCACGTTTTGTATGAAAAGAAAAAAGAAAAAAGAGGGTGGCTATAGGTCTGACACACACTCACACTCTCAATGACAAACGTCCAGTCCTTGTCCTCAAACTCGTCCGAGTGGGGATCCTGTGGGAGATGGGCACAGGTCAAATGTCTGGTATTGACAGACACACACTCTTTGATGTGTGCAGCTGCTGTGCTGTCATTGTCAGAATTCCATAATATACTGATACTACAGTAGAGTTCGCTGCTTCCCCCACAGACAGACATACAGTCAGAAAGACAGGCAGTCGTTACCCTAAAGAGTGTGACAGCGATGTCCACGTTTTCCGGTACCGGCCAGACCACCATTCCCCGGTAGGGGTTCTTGATTCCCGGCTGCCACCCATGGAGCTGGAGAGGGTTAACAGGATTGCCTGAGTCTATCAAGTTGTGTTATCACATTCTTGATTTGCCAAAGAATCTTCTCAAAAGACCAAACTTTGTTTAAAAGTTTTTGTTTAACATTGGTGCAGTGTGTGTGTGTGTGTGTGTGTGTGTGTGTGTGTGTGTGTATCAGTGGCGCCCGCCCAGTACCTTGGTGCAGACACGTCTGTTCCTCCTGGTCCACACCACCCTCAGCTTGTCTGGTTGCCTGGAAACATGACACATACATGATGCATTCCAGCTTGCTGGCATTAGAGACTTTCAGGAACTTGTAGAGCTGCCTTTTAGTTTCTGACGATTTCATGAAGGAAGTTGGAGGAGTGGATGGAGTTTTTGCTAGTTGGTTGCTCAGCTCTGTAACATAACCATTCAGTCATTTATAACATCAACAGCAGCATGTAAACAAAGACCGCCTACTGAGAGGGCTTGTGACTTTTTTCTAGTCACTATTTTGTAACTGCAAATGCCATGGGCTGGAATTATAAAGAGGATAAAATGTGTGTGTGCGTATGTACAGTATGTGGATCTGTGTGTGTGTGTGTGTGTGTGTGTGTGTGTGTGTGTGTGTGTGTGTGTGTGTGTGTGTGTGTGTCTGTGTGAGGGTGTGTTGGTCGGGCCCATTGTGTTTCTGAGACTGACTCCAGCAGCAGGAAATGAGAGAGGAAGCAGTGTTGTGTCATGTGACCTGTGTTCACCTCCCTGGAGGTGGGGCAGCTACTACAGCATAGACCCTACTGCATTGTCACTGGAAATAGTAACTCCCATTCGCTTGTAAGAGAGTTAGCAGAGCTGGGCCTGATCATGTCTCAGGTTGCAGGTCGGTTATAGCAACAGCAAGGCTGGAGCGGAGGTGTGAGGGGTGAAGTATAGAGAAGGGTTCGGGCAGCAGGGTGGTTGGTGGGGGCATGGCGTCACAAGGCACAGAAATAGCCTAGCTGACCGGCTGGCTGCTCGACCCACTGGAGCAGCAGAGCTGACAGTTCTGTCACCTGTCTGAGGTGACCAGGTCAGACACGCTAGCCGTGGGGCTGCCTCTTTGCTTGTCCTATTAAACCTCCACACCTCCTGCAACGCCTGCACGCGCTCGCACCCCCCCTCCACACACACACACACACACACACACACACACACACACACACACACACACACACACACACACTCTTTAAGAGCCCTGTTGAAACTGGTACAGATTATGCTATGTACAATATGTGTGATATGCATTATATAACATGTGTGAGTTATAACATCTATGAGTTACAGTACAGTATATGCAGAAATCCTTAGCCAGCATGTTTCTGTGGCTAAGCTGATGGAGATGCCTGCCAGGATATAATTATTCTGTTGCGGTCTCATGCTCCATATCATACAATGCTTAGTGTAATAGCCAGGTAATAGTGTACAGAGTTATCTTATCATACAGTTACACAACTATGCATGGCTTTGTTGCTTCACCTCGAGATAAGCATGGGATTGGCTGGCAGACATATCTGTGATGACATCATGAGTAGCCTACACTGGGGCTATGCTCGTGTCAGGAAGTGCTGAGGACAGACGTGCAGCTACTGTACGCTTTAAAATCAGAGTGACAGTTCCAGTGT